>NW_008239357.1:11757-15168 GCF_000691975.1 Corvus brachyrhynchos
TAAGAGGGGTCCCTGCAGAATTTCCCGAGTGGCAGTTGGCCAGTCTGATTTCACCCCATCAACTATAACCCTTTGCGCCCAACCCATGAGCCAGTTGCTCACCCATCACATGATGTGTTTATCCAGCTGTGGGCTGGACATTTTTTCCAGAGGGATCCTGGGAGAGACAGTATCAAAAGCTTTACTGAATCCAAAAAGATGACATCAACTGGCTTCCCTCGATCAACTAGGTGGGGAACCTTGTCATAAAAGGAAATCAGGTTTGACAAGCAGGACTTTCCCCTCATGAAGCCGTGGTGGCTGTGACCAATGACTGCATTGTCTTTCAGGTGTTTTTCAATACCTCCCAGAATAACCTTTCCCATAACTTTACCAGGCACTGAAGTGAGACTGACAGCCTGTAGTTTCCATGGTCCTCCTTCTTGCCCTTCTTGAAAATCAGGATAAGTTTTGCTAGCTTCCAGTCAGCTGGGATCTCTCTGGATTCCCAAGACCACTGAAAAATCATCACAGAGGTTTTGTGATGACATCATCAACTCTTGGAGGATTCTTGGATTAATCCCATCAGGCCCCATAGATTTGTAGGGATCCACCTGGATCAGCGGATTCCACACAATTTCTGGGGCGACTGGGAGTTGATCATTGTCTTAGTCATGGTCCTCCAGCTCAGGGCACTGGGACCCCCTTGGCTCGTCATTCATGAAGACAGAAGCAAAGAAAGCATTAAACATCTCTGCCTTGTCCATGTCCCTGTTTATGAGGTGACCATCCTCATCCTGTAATTGCCGATGTTATTTTTATGCTGCCTATGGCCATTAATATATTTTTTAAAACTCTTTTTATAGTCCCCCACAGTTCTGGCAGCTTCAACTCCAATTGAGCTTTGGTCACACAAATTTTCTCCCTACAGTGGCAAGAAGCATCTCTGTATTCTTCCCATGTCACCTGACCTTGCTTCCACTGGCCCTACACCTTCTTTTTTTGCCTTATTTCCAAGAGAAAAATGCTGTTCAGCCAAGCTGGCCTTCTGCCTCATCTGCTTGACTTCTGACATTTGAGAATTACTGCTCCTGTGCTCTTAGGAGGTGATGTTTAAAAAGTGACCAGCACTGATGGACCCCAGCACCTGCAAAAACATTTTCCCAGAGGACCTTACTCAGTAGCTCCCTGAGCAGCCTGAAGTCAGGTCTCCTCATGTCCAGAGTTGAGGTTTTGCTGGCACTTTAACTCCTGTCAACAGAGATTTTAAACTCGATTGATTCGTGGTCACTGTGTCCAAGATGGCCACCTATCACCACTTCACTCACGAGATCCTCTCTGTTGACAAGAAGTAGATAGGGGAGGGCATCTTTCCGAGTTGGCTCCCTTAGGACCTGTTCCATAAGGTGTCATCCTGGCTTCTTAGGAATCTTCTGGCCTGGGTTGTACCAGCTGAGCGATGTTCCCAGGTAATTTCTGGCAAGATGAAGTTCCCCCATAAGGACAAGGGCAGTTGACTTGGAAGTATCCCGTAGTTCCTCAAAGAATAATTTGTCGGCATCATCGTCCTGGCTAGGAGGTCTGTAGTAGACTCCTATGGTGACATCTGCATTATTTGTTTTCCCCTTGATTCTTACCCAGAGGCTCTCAACTGTGCCATTGCCAACTGTGAACTCCATGCATTCAAACCCTTCTATTACATACAGTGCCACCTGTCGTGGTTTGATACTGGCCAAACACCAGGTGCTCATGAAAGCCACTCACTCACCATCCCCTGGTACAGCTGGGCAGAGGAGAGAAAAATTTAAATGAAGGGTTCATGAGTTGAGATAAGGACCAGGAGAAAACACTCCAAGGGCAAAACAGGCTCGACTTAGAGGTACAAAGTGAGTTTATTACTAACAAAATCAGAGGATGATAATGAGAAGTAAAACAAGCCCTTAAAAACACCTTTTTTCCCCCCAACTCCTCCCTCCTTCCCACTGACAGTGCAGGGAGACAGGGGGTGGGGGTTTTGGTCAGTTTGTCACCTGAGGTTTTCTCCCACTGCTCAGGGAGAGGAGTCCTTCCCCTGTGAGACTGTGGGGTCCCTTCCCACAGAAGACAGTTCTCCGTGAATTTCTCCAATGTGGGTCCACTCTCACGAGCAGCAGTCCTCCCAAAACTGCTGCGGTGTGGGTCACTCTTCCACGGGGTGCAGTTCTCCAAGGCCAGGCTGCTCCAGCCTGGAAGCAAGGGCCCTCCCTCTCCGCCTGTTCTCCCACAGGATCACAGACTCCTTCAGGCATCCACCTGCTCGGGCATGGGCTCCTCCCCCATGGGATGCAGGTGGATCTCTGCATCCCCAGTGGACCTCCATGGGCTGCAGGGGGACAGCCTGTCTCACCATGGTCATCACCACAGCCTGCAGAAGAATCTCAGCCCCGGCACCTGGAGCACATCCTCCCCCTCCTTCTCCACTGACCTTGGTGTCTCCATGTTGTTTCCTAACGCTATGCGCTGTGTTCGGTGGAGAGTTTGCTGCATTATTCTGAAAGCATCCCGTGCAGGGGATTTGCTCCGGCGATGCCGTGTAGCACACTAGCAGGCTAACTTCTTCACCCGTGCAGCTGGAGGCATGGAGACACACACACACTCAAGCTGGATACCTCATGCGTTACCAGAGAAAAAAGAGTCAGGAGGGGTCCTCATATAGCGTTCCACGGACGAAGGTTTATTGCTGCTGCGCCGTGAAGGTGACCAGGGACGAAAGACGAGACAAAAATGCCGTGTCCAGGGTTTTATATGGGGATGGGGTAGAGCACCAGGGACCAATGATCTGAGGGCACAGGGGCAGTACAAAGGCAGGACTAGGGAATGGGAGCCAATGGGGAGAAGGTGAGGAAAGGGCAGTCAATAACTAACTCATGTAAGCACAAGTTAACTATTGGGAGATAGCAAATGTTAGTTCAGATAGTAGATGTTAATTACAAAACCTAAGAAGCCAAACTCACCCTAATCTTGTCAAGATAGAAGGGACAAAGACCATCTCAGAGACTGCTGAATCATCCCTCAAAGGACTACGCATGCCCAGGGAGAAAGGTGAAAAGTGCACTGTGAGGAAGACTACTGGCCTTCATCAGAAAGACCCCCGAGGAAGAGGAGAGACCACCAGAACACACAGCGCATGGGTGGCCCGTATGCTAATGATATTAATGACTTCCGAGAAATAATTTGTATAACTGCACCTGTCCCAAGGAATGTGATGAATATTCATAATTTAACCCATAATACTGTGTTGTAGGGAGCACCGGTGTGTGTTTGGAGGAGCGATCCCCACACACCCGGTGCGCTGAATAAAGCAAACACCCACTTCTCTGACTCTGTCTCTGAAGTGTCTCCTGGCCCGGTTGCAGCGCAATTCATCTGGCACCCCGAGATGGGACCCTCTCT
>NW_008239358.1:0-1848 GCF_000691975.1 Corvus brachyrhynchos
ATATACCGTAGGAACCAGGCCTGTGGTAATAATGGCATCATTAGTAGAAAGACACTGTGACTGTGAACTTTTAGCAGAGAAGACACTGTCTGAGGACCCTTAGCAGAGAAGCAAGGCATGCAGAAATTGCTACCCAAGCAAGGATGTAAGAAGATAAAGAGGAGACATCTGGCTCAGGAATGCAGCTACAGCCAAAACAAGAACTGAGTGTTGGAACTTGGGGAACACGGGGAAGGTTTTTATGGTAATGGGCAAATTATAATATGCACGTAGTGACTGTATATTAGCAACACACTTGTAGAAATTGGGGTGCACCTTAGGAGGAGTTATCTCCCATGCCACTCCAGGCACCTGAATAAATGATGCTCTCTTTAAAATTAGTGTTAAGGAGTCTTATTCAACCGTTTTTGGTAATTTGGTGACAATATGGTCTGGAATATTGCTTTGGTCAGTTGGGGTCACCTGTCCCGGCTGTGTCTCCTCCCATGCACTCCCAGCCCTTTCCTCAGCATGGCAGTATGAAAAGCAGAAAAGGCCTTGGCTCTGTGTAAGCGCTGCTCAGCAATAAAAAAAACCCACTATATTATCAGCCCTGTGTTCAGCACAAATCCAAAACACAGCCCCATACCAGCCACTGTGAGGAAAATTAACTCTACCCCAGCCAAATTGAACACAACCATGAAATCTCATCTTCTAGATTTTTGAACTGATTTCTAGAAAACCTTTGTGGTCCCACTCATGTTAAGCACATACTATGGCTTTTTTCTACAAGCTCATTTAAAAAAAAATCTTTTGTATTACTTAAAACAACCACCAAAGCCACAGTGGTTTTGTGTAGTTAAGCCAACCAACTCAAAGCCAAGTTGAAAGGAGCTGTGGCAAAATAATACCCATGGGCAACTTGGAGTCTCCTTGCCCAGTTTGATGACATTGGTTTTAGATTCATCTTTGACCTAATGCCTGGGCAGCTCTACCAGTTTCTAAAAAAAGCAGTTCTGCTTCATTAATCTTTTTAGCAAGTTGAAAGTGTTCCTGTGGGTTTTTTAAAATGAAACAAGCTGGTCTGCAAATGACTGTGCATGTTCTGTGCAAATTTAGACTCTGTAGACTGGCCTACAGATGTCTCAGAACACTGCCTGTCCATTTCAGTTTCTCCTTATGGATTAAAAAAACTCCACAGCTATTTGCTATGAAAAAAAAGCTAAAACATTATTTCCTCTACATTGTTGCATGCATTTGGTTTGTGTGGTAAGGTTTTGGTAGCCAGCTGGCTCCAAGACAGACTCCAAGCTGGCCAAAGCTGAGTGAATCAGTGCTGGTGGTAGTGCCTCTGTATTAAAATATTTAACAAGGAAGGGAAAACTGCTGTGCAACAACAGCCAAGAAAGGAGCGAGAATACGTGAGAGAAAAAACTGCAGAAACCAAGGTCAGTGAAGAATGAGGGGGAGGAAGTGCTCCAGGTGTCAGAGCAGAGGTTCCCCTGAAACCTGTGGTGAAAGACCATGGTGAGGCAGCTGTGCCCCTGCAGCCCATAGAGGTCCATGGTGAAGCAGAGATCCACCTGTAGCCTCTGGAGGACTCCATGTTGGAGCAGGTGGATGCACCCAAAGGGTGCTGTGACCCCATGGGAAGCCCACACTCAAGCAGGGTCCTGGTAGGACCTGGGACCCCATGGAGAGAGAGGAGCCTACACTGGAGCTGGTTTACTGGCAGGACCTGTAGCTCCCACAGGGGACCCACTCTGGAGCAATTTGTTCCTGAAGAACTGCACCTTCTGGAAGGGACTCATGCTGGAGCAGTTTGTGGAGGACTCTCTCCTGTGGGAGGGACCCCATGCTGGAGCAGGG
>NW_008239358.1:1947-2913 GCF_000691975.1 Corvus brachyrhynchos
CCATTTGCAGTCTTTGTGTGGTTGTCTGGTGGAGGGGGGGGGGGGAAGGTGTTTTAGGATTTGGTTTTATTTCTCATTATCCTACTCTGATTTGTAATAAATTAAATTCACATCCCTAAGCCGAGTCTGTTTTGCCTGTGGGGGTAATTGGTGAGTGAACTCCCTGTCATTATCTTGATCCATGAGCCTTTCATCGTGTTTTTCTCTCCCTGTCCTGTTGAGGAGGGAGAGTGATAGACTGGCTTAGTGAGCACCTGGTGTCCAGTCAAGGACAACCCACCACAGGCTTTTTTTGAACATATAACAGATATCCATGTGATTTAAGTGAAGCCACCTATTTTTAACACAATATACAATCTATATGAATATAAACACATTCCATGTGACACTTGGTGGTAATGTCTTGAAAATATTGTAATAATTAGTGGAGAACCACAATGGAAAATCTTAATTCTGTGCTGTTATTCGCCCATTCCTTGGTACCAGACATGAAACGGGTCACTTCTGCAATGTTAGGTACGGTTTATTTTGATATACAGTATTGTACTATACACATATTCAAAACTGCAATAACACTAAAACATTCAAGTTTGGATGTGGATGCAGCCTCTTGCTCCTGAGCCAGCATACATATATCTGGATGAATGACAATGTCATGGTGTTGGGGTTTTAAGAGTTCTAGTTTTTTTTTTCTGTTAAAGGAATTTTCCCCTCATACGGTTACTAAGACAACAAATTGCTGGAGTACATAAGGAAGACAAAAGAGCTACCCATTGGGGGTGGGGTGGGCCTGGCTACTCCTTTGTTTCACCTGGGTGTGGGGTCAGTTCGCTCTCTGCGTTTGGAGAGAGAAGCTGCTGGTTCTTTTTTTTCAGCCGCTTTTTCTTTCTGCAGAGAAAGATCCCAGGATCCCCGGCCCACCTTCCCTGCCCTGCTGGAGGCCAGGCTGTGGCCGTCCTGCCCCGC
>NW_008239358.1:3872-4498 GCF_000691975.1 Corvus brachyrhynchos
CTGAGTACTAACCAACTGGTGCTGGTAGGCCTACTCTATTTAGCACTCAGGGATAAGTTGAGATTGGCTTGGATAACTACCCAGACACCGGCCCCAGAGACTAGAGATCCTACCCCAGAGCCTGATCCTGCCCCAGAACCTGACACGGCCCCAGAGACTAGAGATCCTGCCCCACAGCCTGACCCTGCCCCACAGCCTGATACTGCCCAACAGCCCACCTCAGAAATGGACAACCCGAACTGGGTGGGGGTACTGGTGAAGGTGATGCAGGAGATGCGCCAGGAAATATGCCAGGTGCTAAGGGAATACACCTCCTTGGCTAGTGAAAAACCCTCTCCCTGCCCCAAAGAGGATGAGTCCGATGGTGTAGCAGTGGAACCCACGGATGTTACAACCGTCCAGGTTTCAGCGGAACCTCAAGGACAACCACAGCCAGCAGCAGTCGCCCCTGTGCAAAGGAGAAAGTATAAGACCAAATCAGTACGCCCAGTTAATGATGATGGGGAACCAGGGCCCTGACAACCAGCAGGAGAGCCAGAGCCAGAAATCATCACTGAGTCCCTGTCGCACGACAGTCTCCGTGGTATGCGAAAAGACATTGTGCGAAGGGGGCGTGAGCCTTATAC
>NW_008239358.1:4635-4937 GCF_000691975.1 Corvus brachyrhynchos
TGCGGCTCTTAACGAGTGTGAGGGAAAGGTTCATTCACAAAGACAGAATGCAGGAGTACCATCATAGAATGCAGTGGAAGACACTTGAGGAAGGGATCCAACAGCTAAGAGAGGTGGCAGTATTAGAGGTACACTTTGGGAGGGATGGACATCATGATAATGACCCTGATAAGGTCAGGTGCACAGGACAGATGATGTGGAACTTGGCAAAGCTAGGGCCACCGCAATACACCACCTTCATGCAACGATTGATGCTGACAATACCCGAGAAACAGTGGGCTCTGTTGCCCACAAGCTCAGGA
>NW_008239358.1:11211-11472 GCF_000691975.1 Corvus brachyrhynchos
GTGTTTGTTAAATAAATAGTTTTATCTTCTTCACTTTCCTTCAAGGAAAATTTATTTTTTCCCGAACCTGGTGCGGGGAGGGGTGGTAGTGCCTTCTCTCAGAGGATATATTTCTAAATTTGGCCAAACCGGTACAAAATTTAGTGGCGCCCAATGTGTGGCTCGAATGAAAGTGAAAAAACCTGTAGTAATCACATTTTAGTTTGAATTTACTTATTCTGTGTTGGAGTAAAATAGTCACCATGCTGGTTGAGTTCATAA
>NW_008239359.1:0-221 GCF_000691975.1 Corvus brachyrhynchos
GGGGATTTGGGGACACTTGGGGGAATTTTGGAATATTTTGGAGGGATTTGGGGGAATTTTGGGGGATTTGGGGCCATTTTGGGACATTTTGGGGGATTTTGGGGTGTCCTGAGGGGGTCTGGGGGATTTTGGGACATTTTGGGGGATTTTGGAGGTTCCTGGAGGGGATTTGGGGACATTCTGGGGACATTTTGGGGGATTTAGGGACATTTTGGGGGGAT
>NW_008239359.1:4735-6078 GCF_000691975.1 Corvus brachyrhynchos
AAAATATCCCCCAAAAAATCCCCAAAAATCGCCCAAATCCTAAAAATGTCCCAAAATATCCAAAAAGCGCCAAAATCACCCCAAAATAACCCAAAATCACCCCAAAAAATCACCTAAAATCAACAAATCACCCCAAAATATCACCCCAAAATCACCCAAAATCACCCCAAAAAATCACCCAAAATCAACAAAAATCACCCCAAAATCCCCAAAAAGCCCCAAAACCACCCAAAATCACCCCAAAATCAGCCCAAAATCCCCGAATATCCACCCTCTTCAACTTGCCCAAATCCCCCCAAAATTCTCCCAAATCCCCTTAAAATCCCCCCAAATCCCCCAAATTTGCCCCAATTTCCCCCAATTTTTTACCAAAATCGTTCAGATTTCCCCCAAATTTTCCCCCCCAAATTCCCCCCAAAATCGCCCGAATTTCCCCCAAATTCCCCCAAATTTCCCCCAAAATCGCTCCAATTTCCCCGAATTTCACACAAATTTTGTCTAAAATTGCACAAATTTTCCCCAAAATCTCCCCCAAAATCCCCTTGAAAGCCCCCAAAATCGCCCGAATTTCCCCCAATTTCTCCCAATTTCCCTCAAATTTCCCCCAAAATCAAACCAATTTCCCCAAATTTTCCCCAAATTTTTCCCAAATCCCCCCAAAATCCCCCAAAATTCCCCCAAATCCCCTTGAAACGCCCCAAAATCGCTCCAATTTCCCCAAATTTCACACAGATTTTGTCTAAAATTGCACAAATTTTCCCCAAAATCTCCCCCAAAATCCCCTTGAAAGCCCCCAAAATCGCCCGAATTTCCCCCAATTTCTCCCAATTTCCCTCAAATTTCCCCCAAAATCAAACCAATTTCCCCAAATTTTCCCCAAATTTTTCCCAAATCCCCCCAAAATCCCCCAAAATTCCCCCAAATCCCCTTGAAACGCCCCAAAATCGCTCCAATTTCCCCAAATTTTTCCGAAATTTTTTCCAATTTTTCCCAAATCTTCCTCATATTTCCCCAAAATCCCTCAAATTTCCCCCAAAACCACCCAAATTTCGCTGAATTTTTACAAAATTTTTCCCAAAATTGCTCAGATTTTCCCCAAATTTCCCCGATTTTTTCCCAAATTCCTCCAATTTCCCCGAAATTTTTCCCAAATTCCCCAAAATCCCCTTTAAATCCCCACAAATCGCTCCAATTTCCCCCAAAATCGCTCAAATTTTGCTGAATTTTTTCCAAATTTTTCCCAAATTTTTCCCAAAATTGCTGAAATTGCCCCAAAATTTCCGCGAATTTTTCCCAAATTTCCCCCCAAATCGCCCAAATCCCCCCAAAATCCCCCCAAATTC
>NW_008239359.1:6194-6448 GCF_000691975.1 Corvus brachyrhynchos
CCAAAGTTCCCCTGAAACTGCTCAAATTTCGCTCAAATTTCACCGAATTTTCCCCAAATTTCGCCCAATTTTTCCCAAATTTTTCCCAAAACCCCTCAAATCTCCCCAAATCCCCCCAAACCCCCTTTAAAGTCTTCAAAATCGGCCAAAATCGCTCCAATTTCCCCAAATTTTCCCCTAACTTCGCTCAAATTTCACTCAAATTTCACCAAATTTTCCCCAATTTCCGCCCAATTTTTCCCAAATTTTTCCCA
>NW_008239359.1:8919-9184 GCF_000691975.1 Corvus brachyrhynchos
CCCTCCCAAAACCCCCCAAAATCCCCTTTAGACCCCCGCAAATCGCTCCAATTCCCCCCAAAATCGCCCAAATTTCGCTCCAATTTCGCTCCAATTTCACCGGATTTTCCCCAAATTCCGCCGAATTTCCGCCGAATTCCCCCCGGTTTTTCCCGAATCCCCCCGAATTCCCCCCAAAACCTCACACCCAGCGCTGCTTCTTGGTCTTGGGCCCCCCGAACTTGGGCCCCCCAAACCCCCCCAAATCCCCCCAAATCGCTCCAAC
>NW_008239359.1:10282-15126 GCF_000691975.1 Corvus brachyrhynchos
CAGACCCCAAAATCCACCCCCCCCTCCAAAAAAAACCCCCAAATTCGCATAAAATTGAGCTGAAAATGTGCCCCGAAATTCAGCAAAAAAATCAGGGAAATCCACCCCAAATTCACCCCAACACCCAAAATTCACCCCAAAATCACCCAAAATTCACCCCAAAATTCAGCAAAAAAATCAAGCAAATCTACCCCAAATTCACCCCAAAATCCACCCCAAATTCACCCTAAAATTTACCTAAATCCACCCAAATTTACCTAAATCCACCTAAAATCATCCAAAATTCACCCAAATTCACCCCAAATTCATCCAAATTTACCCCAAATTCACCCCCAATCAACCCAAATTCAACCAAATTCATCCAAATTTACCCCAAATCCCCCCAAATTCACCCCAATCCACCTAAAATTCACCCAAATTCACCCCACATTCACCCTAAATCATCCAAAATTCACCCAAATCCACCCAAAATCCCTCCAAATTCACCCAAGTTCACCTAAATTCACCCAAAATTACCCAAATTCACCCCAAATCCACTCAAAGTGCACCCAAAATCCACCCAAATTCACCCAAATTCACTCAAATCCACCCAAAATCCCTCCAAGTTCACCGAAGTTCATCCAAAATTCACCCAAATTCACCCAAGTTGACCCAAATTCACCCAAAATTCACCCAAATTCACCCCAAAATCACCCAAAATCCACCCAAATTCACCCAAAAACACCCAAAATCCACCCCAAAATCCCCCCAAATTCCCCCAAATTCACCTCAAATTCACCTCAAATCCACCCAAATCCACCCCAAATTCATCCAAAATCCACCAAAACTGACCCAAATTCACCCAAATCCCCCCAAGTTCACCCAAAATTCACCCCATTGACCCAAATCCACCCCAAAATCACCCAAATTCACCCAAAATCCACCCCAATTCACTCAAAATCCACCCTAATCCCACCAAATTCACCCCAAATTCACCCCAAATCACACAAAATCCACCCAAAGTTCACCCCAATTCATAAAATCCACCCCAATTCACCCAAAATCCACCCCAAAATATCCCAAAATCACCCCAGACCCTCTAAAACCCCAAAATTCCCCACAAATGACCCCAAATCCCCCCAAAATCCTCCTGAAATAGCTCAAAATCACCCAAACCTTCTCCAAATCCACCCAAAACCCCCAAAAATCCCCCAAAATCCCCCCAACCCCCCAAAATTCCCCCAAAAAACCCAAAATCCACCCAAATCACCCCAAAATCCACCCAAAATCAACACAAAATCACCCAAAACCACCCCAAAATCACTCAAATCCCCCCAAATCCAACCAAAATCACCCAAAATCCACCCCAAAACACCCCAAAATTAACAGAAATCACCCCAAATCCCCCCACATCCCCCCAAAATCACCCCAAAATCAACACAAATACACCCAAAATCAACACAAAATCACCCAAATCCACCCAAAATCCACCCAAAATCACCCCAAAATCAACACAAATCACCCCAAATCCCCCAAAATCCACCTAAAATCATCCCAAAATTCCTCAAAACCACCAAAAAATCCCCCCAAATCCCCCAAAATCAACACAAATCACCCAAAATCACCCCAAAATCAACACAAATCACCCCAAATTCCCCCAAATCAGCCCAAAATCCACCCAAAATCACTCAAATCACCCCAAATCCACCCACAATCATCCCAAAATCCCTCAAAACCACCCAAAATCCCCCAAGAATACGCCCAAATGACCCAAATGACCCCACATCCACCCCAAATCACCCCAAAATCAACACAAATCACCCCAAATCCACCCAAAATCCCCCAAAATCAACACAAATCCACCCAAAATCCCCCAAAATCCACCCAAATCACCCAAATCACCCCAAAATCACCCACATCAACCAAAATCCACCCAAAATTCCCCCAAAATCACCCAAATCCCCCAAAATACCCCCAAATCCACCCAAAATCCACCCAAATCCCCTCAAAATCACCCAAATCCACCCAAAATCCCACCGAACTCAACCAAAATTCACCCCAAATCACTCAAATCACCCCAAATCCACCCAAAATCCCTCAAAATCAACCCAAAATCACCCTAAAATCCCCCTAAATCCAGCCAAATCACCCAAAATCCACCCCAAATCCCTCAAAATCACCCCCAAAATCCACACAAAATCCCCCAAAATCACCCAAAATCCACTCAAAATCACCCAAAATCCCCCAAAGTCACAAAAAAATCCCCCAAAATCAACACAAATGCACCCAAAATTACCCAAATCACCTCAAATCCACCCAAATTCACCCAAAGTTCGCCCAAAATCAAACTGCCCCAAATCAGCCCAAAATCCACCCAAAGTCACCCAAAATCCACCCAAATCCACTGAAATTCGCCCAAAATTATCCAAAATCCACCCTAATCCGCCCAAAAACCCCCCAAAATCCACCCCAAATCCCCTCAAATCTCCCAAATCCACCAAAATCCCCCCAAATCCGCCCACAATCACCCCAAATCCACCCAAATTCACCCAAAATCCACCCAAAAATCACCCCAAAAATCAACACAAATGCACCCTGTAATCCCTCTAAATCCAGCCAAATCACCCAAAATCACTCAAATCACCCCAAATCCACCCAAAATCCCCCAAAATCAACACAAATCACCCAAATCACCCCAAAATCCACCCAAAATCCACCCCAAAATCACCCAAATCCCCCCCAAAATCACCCACATCAACCAAAACCCACCCAAAATTCCCCCAAAATCACCCAAATCCCCCCAAACTCAACCAAAATTCACCCCAAAAATCACTCAAATCACCCCAAATCCACCCAAAATCCACCCAAATCCCCTCAAAATCACCCAAATCCCCCCAAACTCAACCAAAATTCACCCCAAAAATCACTCAAATCACCCCAAATCCACCCAAAATTACCCAAAAATCAACACAAATCCACCCTGAAATCCCCCTAAATCCAACCAAATCACCCCAAATCCACCCAAAATCCCTCAAAATCCCGCAAAATCCCGCAAAATCACAAAAAAATCCCCCAAAATCCACCCCAAAATCAACACAAATGCACCCAAAATCATCCAAATCACCCCAAATCCACCCAAATCCACCCAAAAATCACCCAAATCCCCTCAGAATCTCCCAAAATCCACCCAACCCCCCCAAAATTCACCCAAAATCACCCAAATCCCCCCCAAATCGACCTAAAATCACCCAAAAATCCCCCTCAAAGCCTTCAAAATTCCTCAAAATCCTCCCAAAATGCCTCAAAATCCCTCAAAATCCCTCAAAATGTGCCCAAATCCCCCAAAATCCCCCCAGATGCCCCCAATTCCCCAAAATTTCCCCAAATCCCCCCCAGAATCCCTCAAAATCTCCTAAATCTGGGCAAATTTCCAGAAATTTCCTTCAAAATTGCCAAAATCCCCCCAAATTCCCCCAATTTCCAGAAATTCCACAAAATTCTCCCCAAAATCTCCCCAAATCACCAAAAATCCCCTCCAATCTCTGAAATTCCCCAAAAATGCCCCCAAATTCCTCCAAAATCCCTCGAAATTCCCCCAAATTTCCAGAAATCCCCCAAAATCACCCCAAATTCACCCAAATCTCCCAAATTCCTCCAAATCCCCTCAAAATCCCTCGAAATTCTGCCAGAAATCCCCCAAATTTCCCCAAATCCGCCAAAATTACCCAAAACCCCCCCAAAATCTCTCAAATTCCCACAAAATCCCCAAAAATCCCTCAAAATTCCCCGACATTTCCAGAAATTCCACAAAATTCCCCCAAAATCTCCCCAAATCCATCCAAAATCACCAAAAATCCCCCAAATCACCCAAAAGCCTCCAAAATCCCCTCAAAATCCCTCGAAACTCCCCCAAATTTCTAGAAATCCCCCAAATCCCCCCAAAATCCCCCCAAATCTGCCAAATCCCCCCAAAATCCCCCAAATCAACACAAAATGACCCAAAATCCCCTCAAATTCCACCAAAATCCCCCAAATTCTCTTCAAAGTCCCTCAAAATTCCCCCAAATTTCCAGAAATTCCCCAAATATCCCAAAATCCCCCAAAATGCCCCCAAAATTCCCAAAATCCCCTCAAAATCAGCCCAAATTTCCAGAAATTCCCCAAAATCTCCCCCAAAATTCCCCCAAAATCCTTCCAATTCCCCTCAAAATCACCCCAATTTCCCCAAATCACCCAAAATCCACCCAAATTTCCAGAAATTTCGCAAACTTCCCCCCCAATCTCCCAAAAACCCCCCAAAATCCATCCAAAATCACTCAAAATTTCCAGAAATCACCCAAAATCCACGCAAATCCCCTAAAATCAACCCCAAATCACCCAAATTCCCCCAAAATCCCCTCAAAAGCCCTCGAAATTCCCCCAAATTTCCAGAAATCCCCCAAAATCACCCCAAATTCACCCAAATCTCCCAAATTCCCCCCAAATCCCCTCAAAATCCCTCGAAATTCTGCCAGAAATCCCCCAAATTTCCCCAAATCCGCCAAAATTACCCAAAACCCCCCCAAAATCTCTCAAATTCCCACAAAATCCCCAAAAATCCCTCAAAATTCCCCGAATCCATCCAAAATCACCAAAATGCCCCCAAAATCCCCTCCAAATCCCTCAAAATTCCCCCAAATTTCTAGAAATCCCCCAAATCCCCCAAAAATCCCCCAAATCCACCCAAAATCTCCCAAATTCCCCGAAAATCCCCTCAAAATTCCCCCAATTTCCAGAAATTCTGCACAAATCCACCAAAATCTCCCAAATTCCCCCCAAATTCCCTCGAATTCACCCAAAAGGCCCCCAAAATCCCACAAAAGTTT
>NW_008239360.1:0-251 GCF_000691975.1 Corvus brachyrhynchos
TGAGACCCCCAAAATGTCCCCAAAAATCACCTGAGACCCCCAAAATTCACCTGGTACCCAAAAAAATGTCCCCAAAATTCACCTGAGACCCCCAAAATGTCCCTAAAATTCCACCTGGGACCTCCAAAATTCACCTGGGACTCCCAAAATTCACCTGGGACCCCCAAAATACATCTGGGACCCCCAAAATTCACCTGGGACCCCCAAAATGTCCCCAAAAATTACCTGAGACCCCCAAAATGTCCCCAAAA
>NW_008239360.1:1777-2242 GCF_000691975.1 Corvus brachyrhynchos
CACGCGGGACCTGCAGGGGCGTGAGAGGGGGCACTGGGGGATACTGGGAGGAACTGGGGCATACTGGGGAGACACTGGAGTGCTCCTGGGGGATACTGGGATGAACTGGGAGCTACTGGGAGTGAACTGGGAGGGACTGGGGAGACACCGAGAGGCGCTGGGGAGACATTAGGGAGACACAGGTGGGAAGGGAGTGGGGGCTGCTGGTTGGAACTGGGAGCTACTGGGATGAACTGGGAGCCACTGGGATGAACTGGGAGCTACTGGGGGATACTGGGATGAACTAGGATCTACTGGGAGCTACTGGGATGAACTGGGAGTCACTGGGATGAACTGGGAGCTACTGGGGGATACTGGGATGAGCTGGGAGCTACTGGGATGAACTGGGAGGGGCTGGGATGGGCTGGGACGGACTGGGATGGACTAGGAGACCTTCGGATGGAACTGGGGTGAACTGGGAGGGCT
>NW_008239360.1:2307-2627 GCF_000691975.1 Corvus brachyrhynchos
ATGAACTGGGATCTACTGTTATGAACTGGGAGTTACTGGGAGCACAATAAGGGACAACTGGCGGCCGCTGCAATCCCAAGAGCCGCCACCAGAGGGCGCCGCTGAGACAGCGGCATTTCTAACTGGGTTTAACCCATTTGAACTGTTTCTACTGGTTGCTACTGGTTGCTACTGGTTTTTAATGGTTGCTACTGGTTGCTACTGGTTTTTACTGGTGCAGATCCTGCACTACAGCCCCGACGAGGGCCAGTGGGTGGCTCCGGGCCCGTTCCAGGGGGTGCTGGCCTGGAACGGCTCGCGGGGCACGCGGGACCTGCAGG
>NW_008239360.1:4514-4989 GCF_000691975.1 Corvus brachyrhynchos
GGGGAGCCGCTGGTGAGCACTGGGGAGGCTCCATGCCCATATAAGGCAAAAGTGGGCGTGGCTTAGCCTAAACCGGGCGTCATTCGGCCCTAAAATGATCAATTTTGGGGGCTTTTTTGGGGGCTTTTTTGGGGGCGTTTTGGGGGGGTTTTGGGCTTTTTGGGGTCCGGCTGCCCCCTGGGTGTGTCCAGGCCCCTCCCCCTCCCCAACCACCCTTAATTAGGCGTGGCTTAGGCAAAACCGGGCTTAATTGGACCCTAAAATGGGCCTCACTCAGCCCTAAAACGATGAATTTTTGGGGCTTTTTTTGGGGCTTTTTTTGGGGGTTTTTTGGGGGGTTTTGGGTTTTTGGGGGAGGGGCGTGTCCGGCTGCCCCCTGGGTGTGTCCAGGCCCCTCCACAACCATCCTTAATTAGGCGTGGCTTAGGCAAAACCGGGCTTAATTGAGCCCTAAAATGAGCCTAACTCAGCTATA
>NW_008239360.1:6961-7930 GCF_000691975.1 Corvus brachyrhynchos
GGGTAAAAAATGGGGAAATTGGGGCAAAAAATCAGGAAATTGGGGCAAAAATGGGGAATTTGGGGGGAATTTTTGGGATTTTGGGTGAATTTTGGGATTTTGGGGCATTTGGGGGTGGATTTTTGGGATTTTGGGGGGAATTTGGGGATTTTGGGGCATTTGGGGGTGGAATTTTTGGGGATTTTGGGGGGAATTTGGGGATTTTGGGGCTTTTGGGGGAGGAATTTTCAGATTTTGGGTGGAATTTGGGGATTTTTGGGACATTTGGGTTGGATTTTTGGGACTTTCGGGGTAATTTTTGGGATTTTGGGGCATTTTTGGGGCATTTGGGGATGGAGTTTGGGGGATTTTTGTGGAATTTTTGGAATTTTTGGGGGAATTTGGGGATTTTGGGGCATTTGGGGTGGAATTTTGGGGGGAATTTGGGGGGAATTTTTGGGTTTTGGGGGTGGCATTTTGGGGATTTTTGGGGGAATTTGGGGATTTTGGGGCATTTGGGGTGGAATTTTGGGGATTTTGGGTGAAATTTTTGGGATTTCGAGTGGAATTTGGGGATTTTGGGTGGCATTTTGGGGATTTTGGGGGGAATTTTGGGGATTTTGTGGCATTTGGGGGTGGAATTTTGGGGCATTTTGGGACTTTCTGGGGTGGAATTTTGGGGCATTTTAGGCCATTTTGGGGTGGAATTTTTGGGGATTTTGGGGCATTTTGGGTGGAATTTTTGGGACTTTTTGGGGTGCTCCGAGGGCAATTTGGGGCTCCGCCCCCCGAATTTTGGGACCCCTCCCCCAGGCTGACCTTTGCCCCTCCCCCACCCAGCTCGGAGTATTTGGCCATCACCTCGGAGAGCAAAGAGAACTGCGGGGGCGTCCAGGTGGCCGAGTGACCACTCCGAGTGACCACTGACCCCCGGAGTGACCGCTGACCCCTCCTGAGTGACCCCTGACCCCCCCTGCGCGCACACTCACC
>NW_008239361.1:0-587 GCF_000691975.1 Corvus brachyrhynchos
CCAGGGGATGGGCTGGGATTGATTGGCATCACTTTGCCCCAGCCCCGCAGTGGAATGGGTCACAGCAACAGGTAACGTCAGGTTTTCCCACCAGCATTGCACTGGATCCCTGGGCTAGGGGTCCATATGCATCCAAGGGAACCTTATAAATACCGCTAGAGTCTAAGACGACTACTGCTGCGGTGTGGACGTCAAAACCATCTGATCCCTGGGTGCTGTCTGTAGGGTGGCTAAGTAGGCCTGTGCCTGTACCTGTGCCACTCTCTGGGGGAGAGACTTCATCGGAAAGCAATTCCCCCTCCTTGCACCCCGGCGGAAGTTTCCCAACACTGGCAGACCTTCGGTACAAGTCAGAGATCTACAATAGTCCAAGCAATGCCCTGGCCTGCCACTCCTCTTGCACCGGGGGATCGCTGTGTTCTATTTTTGGCTCGGCTTACGCCGCTTCCATTTTTTCGCGTGTTTGGGTTGCTTTGGTTCACGACCAGAAGATGCGTGAATGGGCTGCAGAAGCGCAGCCAGAGCGGACCTTTTCTGGTTTCCAGATCTGTAACAGATGGTCCGAAGATCCCTCATCTGCCTCACGA
>NW_008239362.1:0-922 GCF_000691975.1 Corvus brachyrhynchos
GACACAAGCATACCCTTTGCCCTAGGTTATTAATTAAAACGGACTTTCAATTTTCCCTGTCTCTGGATTCCTGATCTAAACCAAAGGGTTTGCCTTTAACTTTGCCTATATGGTGTTGGAAAAATGTCTAATTATAAGCGAATTTGATTCTGCAAAAAAACTGTTTAAAAAATTTAAAATGTACAGCGCTTTATTCGAGCGCATTTGAGGCATAGCCTGTGCCTCCCCCCTTTTTTTGTTTAATCGAAAGGGGATTTTAAAGTTTGGTGTGTTCTTTCAATAATTGCTTACTCTGTAGGAGAATGAGGAATACCTAAGGAGTGACATGCACCCTAACTCATTAAGAATTTATGTAGCTCTTTTGCTATATAAGCTAGACTATTGTTTGTTTTTATCTTTTAAAGTATACCTAATGATGCAAATGCTTGCAGAAAATGCTGACATGCATGTTTCGCTATTTCTCCTGTGTGCAAGGAAGCAAAAACTGCATTGGAAAATGTATCCACTGGCAGATGGATATTTTTATATTTTCCAAAAAAGCATTTGCTACTCTGTCAAGAGCCTTTTGAGCCTCAGGATTAAGTGTCCTGGGAGACATGATGTCACAGTCTCCTCTTAGCAAGTCAAAAACTGAAGCAAGTCCATCATTGGTGTTCTCCAAAATTGTCCTGTTTCAATTTATTGTTCCTAAGAGCTACTGTAGATCCTGCAGATTGTTGAAGCAGGTTCTAAGCGCTGTATCTTGCGCAGTGATTCGGTACTCTTGCATCCTCTGCAGACTCAGGGGGAAATCTTTTGATGTATCCAAATTTTCTACACCTGAAGCATGGCCTTCTTGAGAGTTCTGCTGCCATCACTTCTGTGGAGTTACTTCGTTGTAGATCTGAATGAAGCACTGCTACTTGCTCTTTAAGAAGTTTTC
>NW_008239363.1:0-788 GCF_000691975.1 Corvus brachyrhynchos
CATGGACACAGAACCCACCATAGAGCAGATGGTGGAAAGCTGCACATGCTATTCATCCACCGAAAACACAATGACCCAAGCAGTTGTTAAGGGCATTACAGAGGGAGTTTCCGGTGCATTTGCAGGAGCAGTCTCTAAGGAGAATATCCACTGTTTCTACTGTGGTGAACTTGGACACTTTATAAAGGACTGTCCGGAAAGGTCACCCACCCAGGACTGTCGCGTCACGTACCAAAAGCACCAGAGACAGCAGCAGCACCAGCAGCACTCAAAAATCTCCTATCGGAGAGTGGTATCAAGGCCCCGTGCTCAGATAACAAATCAAAGGCCATACTACCCCACCCTGGCTGCAAACTCCACATCAGATTACCGGGAGCAGGCAACTGGACCTCGCAAGGCACCATCATCCCAGGTCATCCCAGAACACATGAGAAGGATCCAACACACGGAGCGCTACCGATGGGAACCAGACGTCAACTGGTAACGTCACTGTCACTTAACCTTGTTGACAAGCATTTCTATCGTATCCCCACAGGAAAGTACAGACCACAGAATGGCCTATGGGACATTCTCATCCTAGGTGACACCTGCCATGGTCCGGAACAAATTTTTGTTTTACCAGAAATTGTAGGTGATTAGGGACAGGCGTTCGGAAGATATCGCATTGTGCGGGACAGGTAGAACCCCTCCCCTCTACAGGTAATACGTGAGCAGAAGGAAGTGATGCGGTAAACCCAGGTTATTTAACCCTATGTAATCCATGAATAAACGCCATTTGCTGTCCACCA
>NW_008239363.1:2310-2602 GCF_000691975.1 Corvus brachyrhynchos
CGGAAACCAGAGGACTTACTCACCGATAAATCCTAAAGATATACAAGCAATTGTTAAAGCAATTGCAGACAGAGGGATTAATTCGGCTATGGTTTCCACCCTCATCGACAGCCTTTTTGGAGGGGATGACATGCTCCCATTTGACATTAAACAAACCTGCAGATTAATTTTTGATGGGGCAGGGATGATTGTTTTCAAACAAGAGTGGGAAGACAATTGCGCAAAGCAACTAGCCCTAGTAACCGGGGCAGACCACCCTCTCCACGGCTCCAGCCTACAGCGGCTAATGGGC
>NW_008239364.1:0-821 GCF_000691975.1 Corvus brachyrhynchos
TAACCTGTGACCCTAACCTGTGACCCTAACCCGAGACCCTAACCTAGGATCCTGACCTGTGACCCTGACCTGTGACCCTAACCCGAGACCCTAACCCGCGACCCTAGCCCGTGACCCTAACCCATGACACTAACCCTAACCTGTGACCCCTAACCCGTGACCCTAACCTGTGACCCCTAAACCTGCCTCCTACCCTGTGACCCCTAACCCTAGCCTGTGCTCCTCACCTGCACCTGCACCCCTGGCCTGCACCTGCACCCCAAACCCTAGCCTGTACTCCTACCCTGCACCTGCACCCCTGGCCTGCGCCCCTAACCTGTGGTCCTCCCATGCACCTGCACCCCCTAGCCCGTGGCCCTCACCTGCACCTGCACCCCTAACCTGTGCTCCTCACCTGTGCCTGCACCCCTAGCATGCACCTGCGCGCCTAACCTGCGCCCCTGGCCCGTACCTGCACTGCTGCCCTGCAACCCTAACCCTGACCTGGATACTGGGCCGTGACCTGTGCCTGGACCCTGACTGGGTGCCTGGGTCCTGACCTGGACCCTATGCCTCAGAAACCCTCAGGAAAACCCACCTGGAAAACCCTAAATGTTCACCTGGCGGGTGCATACGGATTCCTAGAGGTAGGGGGTGGGGTTATGGGAGGGGTGGGGGTGTGGCATGAGGGGAAGGGCCTGAAACCTGACACCTGGCGCTATCACCTGACACCTGTAACCTGACACCTGGCGCTGTCACCTGAAACCCGTGACCCTAACCCAGGATCCTAACCTGTGCCCCTAACCTGCGACCTTAACCCGCGACCCTAACCCGTGACCCTA
>NW_008239365.1:0-921 GCF_000691975.1 Corvus brachyrhynchos
AACGGGGTAACGGGAACGGGATAACGGGAATGGAGTAATGGGAATGGGGTAACGGGAACGGGATAACGGGAACGGGGTAACGGGAATGGGGTAATGGGAATGGGATAACGGGAACGGGATAACGGGAACGGGATAACGGGAACGGGATAACGGGAACGGGATAACGGGAATGGGATAACGGGATAACGGGAATGGGGATAACGGGAATGGGGATAATGGGAATGGGGATAACGGGAACGGGGTAACGGGAATGGGGTAACGGGAACGGGATAACGGGAAGGGGGTAACGGGAATGGGGATAACGGGAATGGGGATAGTGGGAATGGGATAACGGGAACGGGATAACGGGAACGGGATAACGGGAACGGGATAACGGGATAACGGGAACGGGATAACGGGAATGGGGTAATGGGAATGGGGTAACGGGAATGGGGATAATGGGAACGGGGTAACGGGAACGGGATAACGGGAATGGAGTAATGGGAATGGGGTAACGGGAACGGGATAACGGGAACGGGATAACGGGATAACGGGAACGGGATAACGGGAATGGGGTAATGGGAATGGGGTAACGGGAATGGATAACGGGAACGGGGTAACGGGAACGGGGTAACGGGAATGGGGATAACGGGAATGGGATATCGGGAATGGGATAACGGGAATGGATAACGGGAACGGGATAACGGGAATGGGATATCGGGAATGGGATAACGGGAATGGGGTAACGGGAATGGATAACGGGAACGGGATAACGGGAATGGGATAACGGGAATGGGGTAACGGGAATGGATAACAGGAACGGGATAATGGGAATGGGGATAACGGGAATGGGGATAACGGGAATGGGATAACGGGAACGGGGATAGTGGGACACGCGGGGGACACACCGGGAACGGGGGACACCGGAACCCGAGAAGGGAC
>NW_008239366.1:0-296 GCF_000691975.1 Corvus brachyrhynchos
CGGTATAAAGCTGAAAAGATACCTTCCACAGTCCCCAAGAGCCGAGCTAGTGAAGAACTTCGTAACAACCAACAGGTAGATGAGGCTGCGAAAATAGAGGTGTCCCAGATAGACTTGGATTGGCAACATACAGGAAAGTTGTTCCTAGCTCGATGGGCCCATGATGCCTCAGGCCATCAAGGCAGAGATGCCACCTATAAGTGGGCACGAGATCGAGGGGTGGATCTAACTATGGACAGTATCTCCCAGGTGATCCATGATTGTGAGACATGCGCTGCGATCAAGCAGGCCAAGCG
>NW_008239366.1:423-863 GCF_000691975.1 Corvus brachyrhynchos
TCAGCGGGCACCCTTGAACAGCCTTGGGAAAAGGTATACACTAGTCAGCTCCGCCGCTGCATAGAGGCTTTCTTGTGTGAAAGGGGCGTGAACTTTGCAAAGTATAACTTGGTGGAGGTTAACAATAAAACTGGAGCACGATGCTCAAACCATATCAGTGTTCGTGTCATGTCTCCGGCTGATTCCCCTGCTCCTGGGACCCCCCTTCCCTCTAGACCTGGCGCCCGAACGGCAGGGACCCAAGTGAGTTTTGCTACATGCAGGTTCGCTTAAATGCAGTAAGACTTACTGTATTATCGGTGCTGAAGCCTGGGGGATTCAGAGCGGGTGGCCCCAAAGCCGAGTAAAGCCGGGGGTCCGGTCTCAAAGCTGATTAGAAGGCCGGAGGATAAGCCCCAAAGCCGAGTAAAGCCGGGGGCTAAACCTCAAAGCCGAGTGGC
>NW_008239366.1:2583-3171 GCF_000691975.1 Corvus brachyrhynchos
AAATAAGACAATTCTTGCCACGCTGCCCCAAGGAGCAGGTGTAGACGAGATGCTCGTACGTGCTACCCGTGCGGAACAGTCATCTCAAGCAGCTGCTTTTACTGCAACACTGCAGAATGTCTTGCAACAACAGGGACAAGTCATCACAGCAGCACTGACAAGACAGGTGCCCAGCAAGTGGTGCTGTGCTACGCATACAGGACCCCGAAGCCAGAAGGCGCAGTCAGCATCAGCTCCTGAGGAAAGTGACGCCGCTACTACCATAACAGCTGGAACTCCGGGAACTCCGTCCTGAGAAGCCTTGGGAGAGGCTGCAGACGCGGCGGAGGGGGGGGGGTGGAATCCACCACTCTCCATAGCAGGGGAAATAGCGAGACCCTGGGGCGAATGTAACAGCTGCCCTGGGTGGTTGCTAGTGACTTGTGGTGGGTGTCGGGGAACCCTCTCCGAAGGCGAAACCAAGAAGGAGAGTTGCGTACATTCTTGGGTATAGCACCAAACACAGAGGTAGAGTGGGGAATTAGTTTTTTGACTGTCTTGAGACAAGGGCATTGATGGACATCTTCGATCGGCTGTCCACCCATTTAG
>NW_008239367.1:0-1124 GCF_000691975.1 Corvus brachyrhynchos
CTTTTCTGGGGATGACAGGATGGTGCAGATTGTAGATTTACAATTACGCGCTGCTCGTGAAACCTCTATAGGAGCTCATTACAAAGGAAAGCAGAGATCTCCAGTGGACAAAGGAGGCCACAGGGGCCTTCAATCATCTAAAGAATGCCCTCATGTCAGCTCCAGCTCTAGAACTTCCAGATGTGAGTAAGCCATTCTTTCTATTTTCCCATGAGAAACGAGGAATTGCCATGGGAATACCAGCCCAGAACCTGGGCCTATACTGACAGGCAGTTGCTTATTTGTCCAAGCAGCTAGATGGAGCAGCCAAAGGATGGCCTGGGTGCCTCAGAGCCATTGCAGCAGTCGTGCTAAACATCCAAGAAGCACGCAAATTCACCTTGGGTCAGAAAATGACTGTGCTGGTGTCCTACACAGTGTCCACAGTGCTGGAAGTGAAAGACGGGCACTGGCTCTCCCCACAAAGGTTCCTAAAATATCAAGCCATCATGGTGGAACAAGATGATGTAGAAATAGTGATAACTAACATTGTCAACCCAGCTTCCTTTCTCAGTGGAAATCAAGGGGAACCGGTACACCATGATTGCCTGGAGACTGTTGAAGCCACCTACTCCAGCTGCCCGGATCTGAAGGATACTCCTTTAAAAGACGCAGAGACCTGCTTCACTGATGGGAGCAGTTATGTCATCAGTGGAAAGCGGCATGCTGGGGACAAAAAAAAGCGAGGTGATAGAATCCGGCCCCCTGCCAACAAACACCTCTGCACAAAAGGCTGAAATAATCACCCTAACCCGTGCTTTAGAGATAGCAAAAGGAAAGAAAATAAACATTTATACAGACTCAAGGTATGCATTTGGAGTTGTACATGCACACGGGGCCATTTGGAAAGAAAGAGGACTGTTAAATTCGCAGGGAAAGAACATCAAACATGCACAAGAAATAATGCGACTGTTGGAAGCAGTCCCGCTACCTCAGAAGGTAGCAATCATGCACATAAGGGCACATAAAAAGGTGATCTCAGAATTAGAAGAAGGAAATGAACTGGTTGACAGAGAGGCAAAAGAAGCAGCAAAAATTGAGGTAACAACAAGTGGAGCCTTGATCCCAGATGGACAACTTTCCCT
>NW_008239368.1:0-1772 GCF_000691975.1 Corvus brachyrhynchos
AAAGGGGATAAAAGGGGCTCAGGTGAAAATTTGAGGGTTTTGGGTCGTTTTGGGTCATTTTTAGCCAATTTTGGTCCATTTTGATCCATTTTTTGCCGGTTTTGCCAATTTTTCCCATTTCCGAGTGGATTTTTTTTGGGAATTCCCAAATTTTTGGGATTTTTGGGATCACTCATGGACACAGGAGGACACCAGGAGTTTCTGGGCTGGCTCAGGTGAGTTTCGGGTCCGTTTTGGGCCGTTTTGGGTCATTTTGGGTCAATTTTGGTCCATTTTGATCCATTTTTTGCCGGTTTTTGCCCATTTTGTGCCAATTTTGCCCATTTTTGAATGGATTTTTTTTGGAATTCCCTAATTTTTGGGATTTTTGGGATAATTCTGGACACAGGAAACCACCAAGAGTTTCTGTGCTCGCTCAGGTGAGTTTTGGGTCCGTTTTGGGTCATTTTGGGTCAATTTTGGTCCATTTTGAGCCGTTTTTTGCCTTTTTTGCCCATTTTGTGCCAATTTTGCCCATTTTTGAACGGATTTTTTTGGGGAATTCCCAAATTTTCGGGAATTTCGGGATCACTCATGGACACAGGAGGACACCAAGAGTTTCTGTGCTTGCTCAGGTGAGTTTTGGGTCCGTTTTGGGTCGTTTTGGGTCATTTTGGTCCATTTTTTGCCATTTTTTCCCATTTTTTCCCATTTTTGAACAGATTTTTTTGGGAATTCTGGGAATTTCGGGATTTTTGGGATAAATCTGGAAGACAGGAAACCACCAAGAGTTTCTGGCCCAGTTCAGGTGAGTTTTGGGTCCATTTTGGGTCGTTTTGGGTCATTTTGAGCCAATTTTGGTCCATTTTGATCCATTTTTTGCCGTTTTTTCCCATTTTTGAACCAATTTTTTTGGGAATTCCCAAAATTTCGGGATTTTCGGGATAATTCTGGAAGACAAAACCCACCCAGGACTCTCCAGGCCGGCTCAGGTGATCTTGGGGTGGATTTTGGGGCCATTTTGAGCCATTTTAAGCCAATTTTGGCCCATTTGGAGCCGTTTCTCGCCCGTTTTTCGCCGTTTTTTCACCGTTTCCGACCGGGTTTTTTTTTGGGAATTCCGGGATTTTTGGGAATTCCGGGCTGACTCACACAGGCAGGCGGCAGCCAGGATCTTGGGAATTCCGGGCTGACTCACGCAGGCAGGCGGCAGCCAGGATCCTCTGGGGCACCTCAGGTGAGCTTGGGGTGGATTTTGGGTCTGTTTTGGGTCCTTTCAAGCCAATTTTGGTCCATTTTGAGCCGTTTTTTGCCAATTTTGCCCATTTTTGAACGGATTTTTTTGGGAATTCCCAAATTTTTGGGATTTTGGGGATAATTCTGGACACAGGAAACCACCAAGAGTTTCTGTGCTCGCTCAGGTGAGTTTTGGGTCCATCTTGGGTCATTTTGGGTCCATTTTGAGGCGTTTTTTGCCATTTTGGGCCGTTTTTTGCTGTTTTTTCACATTTTTAAGCAGATTTTTTTGGGAATTCTGGGAATTTCGGGATTTCTGGGATCACTCATGGACACAGGTGGACACCAGGAGTTTCTGGGCCAGCCCAGGTGAGTTTTGGGTCTGTTTTGGGTCATTTTGAGCCAGTTTTTGCCTGTTATGAGCTGTTTTTTCCCCGTTTTTCGCCGTTTTTTCACTGTTTCCGACCGGGTTTTTTTTGGGAATTCCGGGATTTTTGGGAATTCCGGGCTGACTCACGCAGGCAGGCGGGGGGCAGGAGCCCCTGGGGCACCTCACG
>NW_008239368.1:4935-6123 GCF_000691975.1 Corvus brachyrhynchos
ATCGCCCCAGTCCGTGAAACCCCAGCCCAAAAAAAAATCCACCCGGAAATCCCCGAAATTCCCCCCAAAAATCCCAGAAATTCCACCCAAAAAATGCCCCAAAATCCCACCAAAATTCCCAGAAAATCTTGTCCCAAAGTCCCAGAAATTCCCCAAAAAAATCCCCCAAAATTCCTATGAAATCCACCCCAAAAATGCCCCCAAAAATCCCAGAAATTCCACCCAAAAAATGCCCCAAAATCCCACCAAAATTCCCAGAAAATCTTGTCCCAAAATCCCATAAAATCCACCCAAAAAATCCCACAAAGTTCCGTAAAATCCACCCAAAAATGCCCCCAAAAATCCCAGAAATTCCACCCAAAAAATGCCCCAAAATCCCACCAAAATTCCCAGAAAATCTTGTCCCAAAATCCCATAAAATCCACCCAAAAAATCCCACAAAGTTCCGTAAAATCCACCCAAAAATGCCCCCAAAAATCCCAGAAATTCCACCCAAAAAATGCCCCAAAATCCCACCAAAATTCCCAGAAAATCTTGTCCCAAAATCCCATAAAATCCACCCAAAAAATCCCACAAAGTTCCGTAAAATCCACCCAAAAATGCCCCCAAAATCCCAGAAATCCCACCCAAAAAATGCCCCAAAATCCCACCAACATTCCCAGAAAATCTTGTCCCAAAATCCCAGAAATTCCCCCCAAAAAATCCCCCAAAGTTCCATAAAATCCACCCAAAAAATCCCAGCCCAAAAATCCCAGAAATTCCACCCAAAAATCCCGCAAAATCCCACCAAAAATTCCCAGAAAATCTTGTCCCAAAGTCCCAGAAATTCCCCAAAAAAATCCCCCAAAATTCCTATGAAATCCACCCCAAAAATGCCCCCAAAAATCCCAGAAATTGCCCCAAAAAAATGCCCCAAAAATCCCCAAAATTCCCCCCCAAAAATCCCCGAAATTCCCCCCAAAAATGCCCCAAAATCCCAGAAAATCCACCCAAAAAATGCCCCAAAATTCCATAGAATCTCAGCCCAAAAATCCCCCAAAAAATCCCAAAAAGTCCCAGAAAGTCTCGTCCCAAAATCCCAGAAATTCCCCCCAAAAATCCCTCCAAAAATCCCAGAAAATCCACCCAAAAAAAGCCCCAAAATTCCATAAAATCCATCCAAAAATCCCATAAAATTCCCCCCAAAAA
>NW_008239369.1:0-427 GCF_000691975.1 Corvus brachyrhynchos
AGATTTTAAGGGGTTTTGGGGGATTTAAAGGGGTTTTGGGGGAATTAAAGGGTTTTTGGGGTGAATTAAAGAGGTTTTGGGGAAATTAAACGGGTTTTGGGGTGAACTAAAGGGGTTTTGGGGGAATTTAAAGGGGTTTTGAGGGATTTAAAAGGGTTTTGGGGGAATTTAAAGAGGTTTTGAGGGAATTAAAGGGGTTTTGGGGTGAATTAAAGAAATTTTGGGGGAATTAAAGGGGTTTTGGGGGGAATACATGGGGTTTTGGGGAAATTTAAAGGGGTTTTGGGGAAATTTAAAGGGGTTTTGGGGAAATTTAAGGGGTTTTGGGGGGAATACATGGGGATTTGGGGAAATTTAAAGGGGTTTTGGGGGAATTTAAGGAGTTTTGAGGGAATTAAAGGGGTTTTGAGGGAATTAAAGGGGTTTT
>NW_008239370.1:0-387 GCF_000691975.1 Corvus brachyrhynchos
TGGCCGTTACTGGGAGCACTGGGCGTTACTGGGAGCACTGGGAGCACTGGGCATTACTGGCCGTTACTGGGAGCACTTGGTCGAGGTTACTGGGCATACTGGGAGCACTGGGATGGGGTTACTGGGGATACTGGGAGCACTGGGGTGGCAGTTACTGGGGATACTGGGAGCACTGGGATGGGGTTACTGGGGATACTGGGAGCACTGGGAGGGGGTTACTGGGAGCACTGGGAGCACTGGGAGCACTGGGAGCACTGGGAGGGGGTTACTGGGAGCACTGGGAGCACTGGGAGCACTGGGAGGGGGATGCTGGGGATACTGGAAGCACTGGGAGGAGGATACTGGGAGCACTGGGAGCACTGAGATGGGGATACTGGGAGCACTGGG
>NW_008239370.1:3912-4571 GCF_000691975.1 Corvus brachyrhynchos
GCCACTCACTGACGGAGGGCCCCCTGAGCACGGCGCACTGGGGGCAGTGGTAAAGGTCGATCTCGGCCGCCGCCTCCTCCTCCACCCCCACGCAGCTGTGGGGACACCCCAGTCACTCCCAGTGCCTCCCAGTAACCCCCAGTGCCTCCCAGTAACCCCCCGGTAACTCCACCCCCAGTGCCTCCCAGTAACCACTAGGCACCTCCCCAGTCACTCCCAGTAACCACCAGGCATCTCTCCTGTAATGTCCAATGCCTCCCAGTAACTCCCAGTGCGTCCCCTGTAACCCCCAGTGCCTCCCAGTAACTCCCAGTGCCTCCCCTGTAACTCCCAGTGCCTCCCAGTAACTCCCAGTGCCTCCCCTGTAACTCCCAGTGCCTCCCAGTAACTCCCAGTGCCTCCCAGTAACCCCCAGGTAACTCCCCTGTAACCCCCAGTGCCTCCCAGTAACCACTAGGCACCTCCCCAGTCACTCCCAGTAACCACCAGGCATCTCTCCTGTAATGTCCAATGCCTCCCAGTAACTCCCAGTGCGTCCCCTGTAACCCCCAGTGCCTCCCAGTAACTCCCAGTGCCTCCCCTGTAACTCCCAGTGCCTCCCAGTAACTCCCAGTGCCTCCCCTGTAACTCCCAGTGCCTCCCCCGTAACCCCCCATGCC
>NW_008239370.1:4824-5805 GCF_000691975.1 Corvus brachyrhynchos
CCCCCCAGTACCCCCAGGCACCTCCCCAGTACCCCCCAGTGTCTCCCAGTAACCCCATCACACCCCAGAGCTCTCTTTGTACCTCCCAGTCCCTCCCAGACTTCTCCCCATCCCTCCCAGTAACCCCCAGTCCTTCCCCCACTCCTCCCAGTGTCCCCCAAGTCCCTCCCAGTACCCTCCAGTACCCCTAAAACCCTTCCCAGTACACCCCAAGTCCTTCCCAGTACCTCTGGACTTGTCTCAATCCCTCCCAGTCCTTCCCAGTACCCCCCCAGTCCCCTCCAGTGCCTCCCACACTTCTCCCAGTCCTCTCCAAACTCATCCCAGTTCTTCCCAGTATCCCCTACCACCCCCCAGCCATGTCCCAATCCCCCCCAGTGCCTCCCCAACTTCTCCCAGTCCTTCCCAGTACCCCCCAGGGCCTCCCAAGTCCCCCCCAGTGTCTCCCAGACTTCTCCCAGTCCTTCCCAAACTTATCCCAGTCCTTCCCAGTACCCAAGTCCCTTCCAGTACACCCCAGATGCCTCCCAGTCCTTCCCAGTACCCCCCAGATGCCTCCCAGTCCTTCCCAGATGCCTCCCAGCGTCTCCCAGTCCTTCCCAGTCCCCCCCAGTGCCTCCCCGACTTCTCCCAGTGCCTCTCAGACTTCTCCCAGTCCTTCCCAGTACCCACCAAGTCCCTTCCAGCATCCCCCAGATGCCTCCCAATTTCTCCCAGTCCTTCCCAAACTTATCCCAGTCCTTCCCAGTACCCCCCAAATCCCTTCCAGTACCCCCCAGTGCCTCCCAGCCCTTCCCAGATGCCTCCCAGTACACCCCAGTGCCTCCCAGTCCTTCCCAGTACACCCCAGATGCCTCCCAGTGTCTCCCAAACTTGTCCCAATCCTTCCCAGTACTCCCCAAATCCCTTCCAGTACACCCCAGATGCCTCCCAGTCCTTCCCAGTACCCGCCAAGTCCCTTCCAGTACCCCCCAGCTGCCT
>NW_008239370.1:5912-6663 GCF_000691975.1 Corvus brachyrhynchos
AAGTCCCCCCCAGTGTCTCCCAGACTTCTCCCAGTCCTTCCCAAACTTACCCCAGTCCTTCCCAGTACCCCCCCAAATCCCTTCCAGTACCCCCCAGATGCCTCCCAGTCCTTCCCAGATGCCTCCCAGACTTGTCCCAGTCCTTCCCAGTGCCTCTCAGACTTCTCCCAGTCCTTCCCAGTACCCCCCAAGTCCCTTCCAGCACCCCCCAGATACCTCCCAGACTTGTCCCAGTCCTTCCCAGTACACCCCAGATGCCTCCCAGTCCTTCCCAATACCCCCCAGGTGCCTCCCAGTGCCTCCCAGATGCCTCCCAGATCTTCCCAGTACCCCCCAGTGCCTCCCAGTGCCTCCCAGTCCTTCCCAGATGCCTCCCAGACTTCTCCCAGTCCTTCCCAGTACCGCCCAATGCCTCCCAGTCCACCCCAGATGCCTCCCAGTGCCTCCCAGACTTGTCCCAGTCCCTCCCAGTGCCTCCCAGTCCTTCCCAGTACATCCCAGATGCCTCCCAGTCCTTCCCAGTACATCCCAGATGCCTCCCAGTGCCTCCCAGTCCTTCCCAGTTCCTCCCAGATGCCTCCCAGTCCTTCCCAGTACATCCCAGGTCTTCTCCCAGTCCTTCCCAGTACCGCCCACACCCCCCAGATGCCTCCCAGTGCACCCCAGATGCCTCCCAGACTTCTCCCAGTCCTTCCCAGTACCTCCCAGTGGCTCCCAGACTTGTCCCAGTCCTTCCCAGTACCCCCCAAAT
>NW_008239370.1:8165-17690 GCF_000691975.1 Corvus brachyrhynchos
CACGCTTTTATTTCTTAAATTTTAAGACTTTTTTCCTCTTTTTTTCGTGCTTTTTAACAATTTTCCCCGCAAATGAAACGCCTTCCCCCACCCTCTCGAACCAGAACACCCGTGAATTCACCCCGAAAGCTCGCTGGCTGGTGAAGGGGTGAGGTAGATGAGCGGAAAACACGACAAAATGACCCAAAAATGGGCTGAGGGAAGAGGGGAGGAATGAGGGAGGGGCTGCTGCACCAGTACGACCAGTATGGAGGGGGTGGGGCACCAGTCCAGCCAGTCCAGCCAGCTCCCCTTTGCCATGAGGAATTCCCGGCCTGGGAGGGGTTTGGGGTGAAAAAACGGGAATTTGGGGGGTCCTGAGGTGTTTTGGGGAGAAACAAAGAAATTTTCGGGCAAATGAGGGGGAGGGTGAGAGGTTGGGGTTCAACCGTTCGTGTTTTGGGGCGAAACGAGGCCGTTTGGGGCTTAAAAATTGGGGTGGCTTCGTGTGGGGACAAAACGAGCGACAGGCCCTAAAAAACGTGGGGGTTTTTGGTGTGAAATGAGGAGATTTTGGGGCTGCAAATTGGGTGAGATGCTGAGGGGGGAAGGGGAGGCCCTAAAAGAGACTTTTGGGGTGAAATGATGCGATTTGAGGAGCGAAAAGTAGGGTAATGTCGTGGGAGGGAGAAAAAAAGGGGAGCTAGGCCCTAAAAAAGGGGGGTTTGGGGTGAAATGAGGAGATTTTGGGGTCAGAAAGTGAAAAGGGGGAGGGGAAGGCCACGAAAAAGGGAGTTTTGGGGTGAAATGAGGAGATTTTGGGGTCAGAAAGTGAAAAGGGGGAGGGGAAGGCCACGAAAAAGGGAGTTTTGGGGTGAAATGAGGAGATTTTGGGGTCAGAAAGTGAAAAAGGGGGAGCTAGGCCCCAAAAAAAGGGAGTTTTGGGGTGAAACAAGGAGATTTTGGGGTCAGAAAGTGAAAAAGGGAGAGGGGACGGCCCCAAAAAAGGGAGTTTTGGGGTGAAATGAGGCGATTTTGGGGTCAGAAAGTGAAAAAGGGGGAGCTAGGTCCCAAAAAAAAGGGAGTTTTGGGGTGAAATGAGGCGATTTTGGGGTCAGAAAGTGAAAAAGGGGGAGGGGAAGGTCATGAAAAAAGGGAGTTTTGGGGTGAAATGAGGCGATTTTGGGGTCAGAAAGTGAAAAAGGGGGAGGGGAAGGTCATGAAAAAAGGGAGTTTTGGGGTGAAATGAGGCGATTTTGGGGTCAGAAAGTGAAAAAGGGGGAGGGGAAGGTCATGAAAAAAGGGAGTTTTGGGGTGAAATGAGGCGATTTTGGGGTCAGAAAGTGAAAAAGGGGGAGGGGAAGGTCATGAAAAAAGGGAGTTTTGGGGTGAAATGAGGCGATTTTGGGGTCAGAAAGTGAAAAAGGGGGAGGGGAAGGTCATGAAAAAAGGGAGTTTTGGGGTGAAATGAGGCGATTTTGGGGTCAGAAAGTGAAAAAGGGGGAGGGGAAGGTCATGAAAAAAGGGAGTTTTGGGGTGAAATGAGGCGATTTTGGGGTCAGAAAGTGAAAAAGGGGGAGGGGAAGGTCATGAAAAAAGGGAGTTTTGGGGTGAAATGAGGCGATTTTGGGGTCAGAAAGTGAAAAAGGGGGAGGGGAAGGTCATGAAAAAAGGGAGTTTTGGGGTGAAATGAGGCGATTTTGGGGTCAGAAAGTGAAAAAGGGGGAGGGGAAGGTCATGAAAAAAGGGAGTTTTGGGGTGAAATGAGGCGATTTTGGGGTCAGAAAGTGAAAAAGGGGGAGGGGAAGGTCATGAAAAAAGGGAGGGATGAGAATGGGAATGGGAACGGGGATGGGAATGGGATGGGATGGGATGGGAATGGGAACAGGAAAGGGATGGAATGGAATGGGAATGGGATGGGGATGGGGGTGGGAATGGGAACGGAGATGGTATGTGAATGGGATGAGAATGGGAATGGGAACGGGGATGGGAATGGGATGGGATGGGATGGGAATGGGAACAGGAAAGGGATGGAATGGAATGGGAATGGGATGGGGATGGGGGTGGGAATGGGAACGGAGATGGTATGTGAATGGGATGAGAATGGGAATGGGAACGGGGATGGGAATGGGATGGGATGGGATGGGAATGGGAACAGGAAAGGGATGGAATGGAATGGGAATGGGATGGGGATGGGGGTGGGAATGGGAACGGAGATGGTATGTGAATGGGATGAGAATGGGAATGGGAACGGGGATGGGAATGGGATGGGATGGGATGGGAATGGGAACAGGAAAGGGATGGAATGGAATGGGAATGGGATGGGGATGGGGGTGGGAATGGGAACGGAGATGGTATGTGAATGGGATGAGAATGGGAATGGGAACGGGGATGGGAATGGGATGGGATGGGATGGGAATGGGAACAGGAAAGGGATGGAATGGAATGGGAATGGGATGGGGATGGGGGTGGGAATGGGAACGGAGATGGTATGTGAATGGGATGAGAATGGGAATGGGAACGGGGATGGGAATGGGATGGGATGGGATGGGAATGGGAACAGGAAAGGGATGGAATGGAATGGGAATGGGATGGGGATGGGGGTGGGAATGGGAACGGAGATGGTATGTGAATGGGATGAGAATGGGAATGGGAACGGGGATGGGAATGGGATGGGATGGGATGGGAATGGGAACAGGAAAGGGATGGAATGGAATGGGAATGGGATGGGGATGGGGGTGGGAATGGGAACGGAGATGGTATGTGAATGGGATGAGAATGGGAATGGGAACGGGGATGGGAATGGGATGGGATGGGATGGGAATGGGAACAGGAAAGGGATGGAATGGAATGGGAATGGGATGGGGATGGGGGTGGGAATGGGAACGGAGATGGTATGTGAATGGGATGAGAATGGGAATGGGAACGGGGATGGGAATGGGATGGGATGGGATGGGAATGGGAACAGGAAAGGGATGGAATGGAATGGGAATGGGATGGGGATGGGGGTGGGAATGGGAACGGAGATGGTATGTGAATGGGATGAGAATGGGAATGGGAACGGGGATGGGAATGGGATGGGATGGGATGGGAATGGGAACAGGAAAGGGATGGAATGGAATGGGAATGGGATGGGGATGGGGGTGGGAATGGGAACGGAGATGGTATGTGAATGGGATGAGAATGGGAATGGGAACGGGGATGGGAATGGGATGGGATGGGATGGGAATGGGAACAGGAAAGGGATGGAATGGAATGGGAATGGGATGGGGATGGGGGTGGGAATGGGAACGGAGATGGTATGTGAATGGGATGAGAATGGGAATGGGAACGGGGATGGGAATGGGATGGGATGGGATGGGAATGGGAACAGGAAAGGGATGGAATGGAATGGGAATGGGATGGGGATGGGGGTGGGAATGGGAACGGAGATGGTATGTGAATGGGATGAGAATGGGAATGGGAACGGGGATGGGAATGGGATGGGATGGGATGGGAATGGGAACAGGAAAGGGATGGAATGGAATGGGAATGGGATGGGGATGGGGGTGGGAATGGGAACGGAGATGGTATGTGAATGGGATGAGAATGGGAATGGGAACGGGGATGGGAATGGGATGGGATGGGATGGGAATGGGAACAGGAAAGGGATGGAATGGAATGGGAATGGGATGGGGATGGGGGTGGGAATGGGAACGGAGATGGTATGTGAATGGGATGAGAATGGGAATGGGAACGGGGATGGGAATGGGATGGGATGGGATGGGAATGGGAACAGGAAAGGGATGGAATGGAATGGGAATGGGATGGGGATGGGGGTGGGAATGGGAACGGAGATGGTATGTGAATGGGATGAGAATGGGAATGGGAACGGGGATGGGAATGGGATGGGATGGGATGGGAATGGGAACAGGAAAGGGATGGAATGGAATGGGAATGGGATGGGGATGGGGGTGGGAATGGGAACGGAGATGGTATGTGAATGGGATGAGAATGGGAATGGGAACGGGGATGGGAATGGGATGGGATGGGATGGGAATGGGAACAGGAAAGGGATGGAATGGAATGGGAATGGGATGGGGATGGGGGTGGGAATGGGAACGGAGATGGTATGTGAATGGGATGAGAATGGGAATGGGAACGGGGATGGGAATGGGATGGGATGGGATGGGAATGGGAACAGGAAAGGGATGGAATGGAATGGGAATGGGATGGGGATGGGGGTGGGAATGGGAACGGAGATGGTATGTGAATGGGATGAGAATGGGAATGGGAACGGGGATGGGAATGGGATGGGATGGGATGGGAATGGGAACAGGAAAGGGATGGAATGGAATGGGAATGGGATGGGGATGGGGGTGGGAATGGGAACGGAGATGGTATGTGAATGGGATGAGAATGGGAATGGGAACGGGGATGGGAATGGGATGGGATGGGATGGGAATGGGAACAGGAAAGGGATGGAATGGAATGGGAATGGGATGGGGATGGGGGTGGGAATGGGAACGGAGATGGTATGTGAATGGGATGAGAATGGGAATGGGAACGGGGATGGGAATGGGATGGGATGGGATGGGAATGGGAACAGGAAAGGGATGGAATGGAATGGGAATGGGATGGGGATGGGGGTGGGAATGGGAACGGAGATGGTATGTGAATGGGATGAGAATGGGAATGGGAACGGGGATGGGAATGGGATGGGATGGGATGGGAATGGGAACAGGAAAGGGATGGAATGGAATGGGAATGGGATGGGGATGGGGGTGGGAATGGGAACGGAGATGGTATGTGAATGGGATGAGAATGGGAATGGGAACGGGGATGGGAATGGGATGGGATGGGATGGGAATGGGAACAGGAAAGGGATGGAATGGAATGGGAATGGGATGGGGATGGGGGTGGGAATGGGAACGGAGATGGTATGTGAATGGGATGAGAATGGGAATGGGAACGGGGATGGGAATGGGATGGGATGGGATGGGAATGGGAACAGGAAAGGGATGGAATGGAATGGGAATGGGATGGGGATGGGGGTGGGAATGGGAACGGAGATGGTATGTGAATGGGATGAGAATGGGAATGGGAACGGGGATGGGAATGGGATGGGATGGGATGGGAATGGGAACAGGAAAGGGATGGAATGGAATGGGAATGGGATGGGGATGGGGGTGGGAATGGGAACGGAGATGGTATGTGAATGGGATGAGAATGGGAATGGGAACGGGGATGGGAATGGGATGGGATGGGATGGGAATGGGAACAGGAAAGGGATGGAATGGAATGGGAATGGGATGGGGATGGGGGTGGGAATGGGAACGGAGATGGTATGTGAATGGGATGAGAATGGGAATGGGAACGGGGATGGGAATGGGATGGGATGGGATGGGAATGGGAACAGGAAAGGGATGGAATGGAATGGGAATGGGATGGGGATGGGGGTGGGAATGGGAACGGAGATGGTATGTGAATGGGATGAGAATGGGAATGGGAACGGGGATGGGAATGGGATGGGATGGGATGGGAATGGGAACAGGAAAGGGATGGAATGGAATGGGAATGGGATGGGGATGGGGGTGGGAATGGGAACGGAGATGGTATGTGAATGGGATGAGAATGGGAATGGGAACGGGGATGGGAATGGGATGGGATGGGATGGGAATGGGAACAGGAAAGGGATGGAATGGAATGGGAATGGGATGGGGATGGGGGTGGGAATGGGAACGGAGATGGTATGTGAATGGGATGAGAATGGGAATGGGAACGGGGATGGGAATGGGATGGGATGGGATGGGAATGGGAACAGGAAAGGGATGGAATGGAATGGGAATGGGATGGGGATGGGGGTGGGAATGGGAACGGAGATGGTATGTGAATGGGATGAGAATGGGAATGGGAACGGGGATGGGAATGGGATGGGATGGGATGGGAATGGGAACAGGAAAGGGATGGAATGGAATGGGAATGGGATGGGGATGGGGGTGGGAATGGGAACGGAGATGGTATGTGAATGGGATGAGAATGGGAATGGGAACGGGGATGGGAATGGGATGGGATGGGATGGGAATGGGAACAGGAAAGGGATGGAATGGAATGGGAATGGGATGGGGATGGGGGTGGGAATGGGAACGGAGATGGTATGTGAATGGGATGAGAATGGGAATGGGAACGGGGATGGGAATGGGATGGGATGGGATGGGAATGGGAACAGGAAAGGGATGGAATGGAATGGGAATGGGATGGGGATGGGGGTGGGAATGGGAACGGAGATGGTATGTGAATGGGATGAGAATGGGAATGGGAACGGGGATGGGAATGGGATGGGATGGGATGGGAATGGGAACAGGAAAGGGATGGAATGGAATGGGAATGGGATGGGGATGGGGGTGGGAATGGGAACGGAGATGGTATGTGAATGGGATGAGAATGGGAATGGGAACGGGGATGGGAATGGGATGGGATGGGATGGGAATGGGAACAGGAAAGGGATGGAATGGAATGGGAATGGGATGGGGATGGGGGTGGGAATGGGAACGGAGATGGTATGTGAATGGGATGAGAATGGGAATGGGAACGGGGATGGGAATGGGATGGGATGGGATGGGAATGGGAACAGGAAAGGGATGGAATGGAATGGGAATGGGATGGGGATGGGGGTGGGAATGGGAACGGAGATGGTATGTGAATGGGATGAGAATGGGAATGGGAACGGGGATGGGAATGGGATGGGATGGGATGGGAATGGGAACAGGAAAGGGATGGAATGGAATGGGAATGGGATGGGGATGGGGGTGGGAATGGGAACGGAGATGGTATGTGAATGGGATGAGAATGGGAATGGGAACGGGGATGGGAATGGGATGGGATGGGATGGGAATGGGAACAGGAAAGGGATGGAATGGAATGGGAATGGGATGGGGATGGGGGTGGGAATGGGAACGGAGATGGTATGTGAATGGGATGAGAATGGGAATGGGAACGGGGATGGGAATGGGATGGGATGGGATGGGAATGGGAACAGGAAAGGGATGGAATGGAATGGGAATGGGATGGGGATGGGGGTGGGAATGGGAACGGAGATGGTATGTGAATGGGATGAGAATGGGAATGGGAACGGGGATGGGAATGGGATGGGATGGGATGGGAATGGGAACAGGAAAGGGATGGAATGGAATGGGAATGGGATGGGGATGGGGGTGGGAATGGGAACGGAGATGGTATGTGAATGGGATGAGAATGGGAATGGGAACGGGGATGGGAATGGGATGGGATGGGATGGGAATGGGAACAGGAAAGGGATGGAATGGAATGGGAATGGGATGGGGATGGGGGTGGGAATGGGAACGGAGATGGTATGTGAATGGGATGAGAATGGGAATGGGAACGGGGATGGGAATGGGATGGGATGGGATGGGAATGGGAACAGGAAAGGGATGGAATGGAATGGGAATGGGATGGGGATGGGGGTGGGAATGGGAACGGAGATGGTATGTGAATGGGATGAGAATGGGAATGGGAACGGGGATGGGAATGGGATGGGATGGGATGGGAATGGGAACAGGAAAGGGATGGAATGGAATGGGAATGGGATGGGGATGGGGGTGGGAATGGGAACGGAGATGGTATGTGAATGGGATGAGAATGGGAATGGGAACGGGGATGGGAATGGGATGGGATGGGATGGGAATGGGAACAGGAAAGGGATGGAATGGAATGGGAATGGGATGGGGATGGGGGTGGGAATGGGAACGGAGATGGTATGTGAATGGGATGAGAATGGGAATGGGAACGGGGATGGGAATGGGATGGGATGGGATGGGAATGGGAACAGGAAAGGGATGGAATGGAATGGGAATGGGATGGGGATGGGGGTGGGAATGGGAACGGAGATGGTATGTGAATGGGATGAGAATGGGAATGGGAACGGGGATGGGAATGGGATGGGATGGGATGGGAATGGGAACAGGAAAGGGATGGAATGGAATGGGAATGGGATGGGGATGGGGGTGGGAATGGGAACGGAGATGGTATGTGAATGGGATGAGAATGGGAATGGGAACGGGGATGGGAATGGGATGGGATGGGATGGGAATGGGAACAGGAAAGGGATGGAATGGAATGGGAATGGGATGGGGATGGGGGTGGGAATGGGAACGGAGATGGTATGTGAATGGGATGAGAATGGGAATGGGAACGGGGATGGGAATGGGATGGGATGGGATGGGAATGGGAACAGGAAAGGGATGGAATGGAATGGGAATGGGATGGGGATGGGGGTGGGAATGGGAACGGAGATGGTATGTGAATGGGATGAGAATGGGAATGGGAACGGGGATGGGAATGGGATGGGATGGGATGGGAATGGGAACAGGAAAGGGATGGAATGGAATGGGAATGGGATGGGGATGGGGGTGGGAATGGGAACGGAGATGGTATGTGAATGGGATGAGAATGGGAATGGGAACGGGGATGGGAATGGGATGGGATGGGATGGGAATGGGAACAGGAAAGGGATGGAATGGAATGGGAATGGGATGGGGATGGGGGTGGGAATGGGAACGGAGATGGTATGTGAATGGGATGAGAATGGGAATGGGAACGGGGATGGGAATGGGATGGGATGGGATGGGAATGGGAACAGGAAAGGGATGGAATGGAATGGGAATGGGATGGGGATGGGGGTGGGAATGGGAACGGAGATGGTATGTGAATGGGATGAGAATGGGAATGGGAACGGGGATGGGAATGGGATGGGATGGGAACGGGGATGGGGGTGGGAATGGGGGTGGGAATGCAAATGGAAACAATGGGGATGGGAATGGAATGGGAATGGGGGCAGGAATGGGAACAGGGATGGGAATGGGGAATGGGGGTGGGAATGGGATGGGAACAGGATGGGAACGGGATGGGAACAGGAATGGGAATGGGAACAGGAACAGGGCGTCAGCGCGGCCAGGGGACACGGGGCTCCGCGGGGTCTTGGGGTTGGAGGTTTGGGGACGCCGAGATTTTGGGATTGGGGGGAACACGGGGGGCTGGGGGCCTGGGATCATCAAGGTCTTGGGGTTTTGGGGGACATCGGGGTTTGGGGGACACTGAGACCTTGAGGTTAGAGGGACATCAGGAGCATGGGGGGTTGGGCTTGGGGTCATCGAGGTCTTGGGGCTGGGGTTGTGGGGGCATTGGGATGTTGGGGTTTGGGGTGCAGGGCCACCGAGGACTCGGGGTGTGGGGGGCAGGGAGGTCCTGGGGTTGGGACCGGTCACTCCTGGTCTTCAGGGAACACCAAGGTCTTGGGGTTTGGGGGACACCAAAATTCTGGGGCTGGGGACAGTGGCCTCTGGCCCTTGAGGGCCACCGAGGCCTTGGGGACAGGAGGACACCTGGAGCTCGGGGGTGTCCAGCTCTTGGGGTGCGGTCACTCACCTCTGGTCCCGGGGGTCCCTCCTGTCCCCAAGGGCCGGTGACAAATGTCCCCAGTCCTTGGGGGTCACCTGGCTCCGGGGCTCCGGTGACGGCGGTCACTGGCTCTGGGGACACGTCCGGCTC
>NW_008239370.1:21976-22878 GCF_000691975.1 Corvus brachyrhynchos
GGGTGTCTGTATAGGGGGGAGGGAGGGGTAAGTGGGGGGGGTCCTTGGCTTTGGGAGAGGTTCAAGAGGAGGTTGAGGGAGGAATTTTGGGGGGAAATTGGTTTTGGGAGAGGTTCAAGGTGACGTTCAGGGATGAATTTTGGGGGGAAATTTGTTCTGGAAGGGCTCAAGAAGAGTTGGAGGCGCCAACTGTTGGGTTCATGGGTGGGTTTGGAGATTTGGTGACTTCAGGAGGGGTCACCGGTGAGTTTCGGGGGCTCGTGGGTGAATTTTGGGGGCGTCCCTGCCTTTAGGGGTGTTCAAGGTGAGGTCCAGGATGAATTTAGGGGCAACCCTGCCTTTGGGGGTGTTCAAGGTAAGGTCCAGGATGAATTTTGGGGTGTCCCTGCCTTCGAGGGTGTTCAAGGTGAGGTCCAGGGATGAGTTTTGGGGTGTCCCTGCCTTCGGGGGTGTTCAAGGTGAGGTCCAGCGATGAATTTTGGGGCAACCCTGCCTTTGGGGGTGTTCAAGACGAGCTCAAGCATCAATTTTGGAGGTTCATCGAGTTTGGGGAGAATGGAGACAAACCAGGGGCTGACCCGGAGGGGTTTTGGGGTCGCTCCCTCACCATCTCGTAGGCCACCTCCTCGGGGACATCGGCCTCCAGGTTGAAGCTGAACTCGATGGCCTCGTTGTCCTTGTGCTTCCCCTTGAGCTTCTTGGGGTCCTCCACCCAGAGCCGCAGCGCCAGCGCCGGGTCCAGCCCCGCGTCGTCCTCGGCCAGCTCCACGCGCAGCCCCGTGTCCTCGGCGAAGAACGCGTGGTCCAGCAGGTCCCGGATGGACAGCCTGGCGTGGGGAGGGGGATTCGGTCAGCCCTGGGGGGTCCCGTGGGGGTCCCGTGGGGGTCCCCCCCTCCCACCT
>NW_008239370.1:28692-28988 GCF_000691975.1 Corvus brachyrhynchos
TGGAGCAGGAGGAGGTGGAGGATTTCCTGGCCGAGGTGATGGACAACGAGTTCGACACGGTGGTGGAGGACGGCAGCCTGCAGCAGGTGGGCTCCCAGTATGGACCAGTGCGCTCCCAGCAGCTGCTCAGCCTTGCCCAGTCACTCCCAGTACATCCCAGTTCATGCTTAGGCTGCTCTCAGCATCTTTTAGTGACCTTGGTCCCTTCCTGGTACCCCTTGGTTGCTTCGTGGGTGCTCCCAGTAGCTCCCAGTGTAAACCAGTATGGATTAGCATGTTCCCAGCAGGCACCACCA
>NW_008239370.1:29102-29728 GCF_000691975.1 Corvus brachyrhynchos
AAACCAGTATGGACTTGCATGTTCCCAGTGGCCACCCCCAGGTGCTCCCACTATAAACCAGTATGGACTAACGTGTTCCCAGCGGCCACTCCCAGTAGCTCCCACTACAAACCAGTATGAACTAACATGTTCCCAGCAGCTGCCCCCAGTCACTCCCAGTACACCCCAGTTCATGCTCAGGCTGCTCTCAGCATCTTTTAGTGACCTTGGTCCCTTCCCAGGTGCTCCCAGTAGCTCCCAGTGTAAACCAGTATGGATTAGCATGTTCCCAGTAGGTCCCACTATAAACCAGTATGGACTAGCATGTTCCCAGCAGCTGCCCTCAGCCACTCCCAGTAGCTCCCACTATAAACCAGTATGGATTAGCATGTTCCCAGTAGTTCCCACTATAAACCAGTATGGACTAGCACATTCCCAGCAGCCACTCCCAGTACACCCCAGTTCATCCCCAGGCTCTTACCACCATCCTTCAGTGCTCCCAGCACCTCCCAGTATTCCCAGTACTCTTCTACTTCCATCCCAGTTTCACACATCAGCGCTCAGCACCCCCCCAGCCCCATCCCAGTATGTCCCAGTGCCCTCCCAGCTCCTTCCCAGTCCATCCCAGTGTCCCCCTCCCGTGCAGG
>NW_008239370.1:31873-32502 GCF_000691975.1 Corvus brachyrhynchos
GAGGCCGCCCTGGCCTTGGAGGAGGAGGAGGGTGATGTCCCCGCTGTTGTCCTGGTGGAACATCAAATGGTGAGACCCGCGGCACCTCAAAGTACACCCACGGCGCTCACATCTCCGCCACAGCTGTTCTTGGCTTCTTCGTTTGCCCTCTAACATTCTCATATCTTCTCTAAATTTACTTCTGACCCCCCAAACCCCTCACAGCCCCCCCCCATCTGGCCTTGAGGCTTCTAGTGACCCCCACATTTATCCCCTAAACCTTCCTGACCACCCCATTTTCTGCCCTCATTTCTTCCCCCATATATTTTCTCGAATCCTTTCTCAGTTCTCCTTTTCGCACCCCATATTTGCCCCATCCCTCTCACACCTGGGGCAGGGATTTGGGGGTTCCTGGGTCCACTTGGGGAGGGGTTGGGGATTCTCAGGTCCCCTTTTGGGGGTTCCTGTGTCCAGTTTGGGGGTTCCTGGGTCCCTTTTTGGGGAGTTTTGGGGTCCCCCCTTTTGGGGCAGGGGTTTGGGGGTTCCTGGGTCCACTTGGGGGGGGGTGGGGGAGTCCCAGGTCCCCTTTTGGGGGTTCCTGTGTCCAGTTTGGGGGTTCCCGCGTCCAGTTTGGGGGTTCCCTGACCTTC
>NW_008239370.1:34344-34802 GCF_000691975.1 Corvus brachyrhynchos
CGGGACCGGGTGAGACTGGGGGGCACCCTTGGGGTCCTCCTGCCCTGGGGGGGCTCCTGGGGGGTCCCCTCACCTTGGGGTGCCCCTGCCCCGCGGGGGGGTCCGTTTGGGGGTTCCCTCCCTTTTCGGGTCTCAGTCTCTTTTCTCCATTTTGGGGTCTGCCCCAGTTTAGGATCTCTTTAGACCCCAGTCTGGGATCTTTCCTGCCCCAGTTTGAGGTCTGAATCCCCCCAGTTTGGGACTTCTTTCTTCCCCAGACTGGGGACTCATCTGCCCCAGTTTGGGATCTCTTCTTCTCGAAATTTGGGGTCTTAGTTCCCCCCAGTTTGGGGTCTCTTTTTCCCCCAGTTTGGGGTCTCTTTTCCTCCCCAGTTTGAGGTCTTTTCCTCCCCAGTTTGGGTTCCCTTTCCCCCCAATTTGGGGTCTCTTTCTCCCCCAGCAGCTCCGGCGGGTTCAGG
>NW_008239370.1:39420-39650 GCF_000691975.1 Corvus brachyrhynchos
CCCCAAATACCCCCAGGGAACCTTCAAATCCCCTCAGGGACCCCCAGATCCCCCTAGGGACCCCACAAACATCCCCCAGATCCCCTCAATGACACCTCAAATCCCCTCAGTGACCCCCAAATCCCCTCAGTGACCTCCAGATTCCCTCAATGACCCCACAAACACCCTCAATGACCCCCCAAATCCCCTCAGTGACTCCCAGGGACCCCCCAAATCCCCTCAATGACCCC
>NW_008239371.1:0-501 GCF_000691975.1 Corvus brachyrhynchos
CCCCAAGTGACCCAAAGTGACCACCCAGGACCCTCAAACGATCCCAGGTCCCCCAAATCGACCCCAAATGACCCCAACACCTCCCCAAGTGACCCAGGACCCTCCAGGTGACCCCAGGTGACCCCAAGTGACCCAAAGTGACCACCCACGACCCCCAGAGTGACCCCAAGACCCCCAGATGACCCCAAGTGACCCCAGGACCCCCAAATGACCCCAAGTGATCCCCAACTGACCACTCAGGATCCCCAAGTGACCCCAGGACCCCCCCAGAGTGACCCCAAGTGACCCCAGGACCCTCCAGGTGACCCCAAGTGACCCCAGAAGCCCCCAGATGACCCTAAGAGACCCAAAGTGACCACCCAGATGACCCCCAGATGACCCCAGGATTGCCCAGAGTGACCCCAGGACCCCCCAAAATGACCCCAAATGACCCCTGGGACCCCCCAAATGACCCCAAGTGACCCCAGATGACCCCAGGACCCCCCAAAATGACCCCAAATG
>NW_008239372.1:0-261 GCF_000691975.1 Corvus brachyrhynchos
AAATGGGAAAAAATTGAGGGAAATTGGGAAAAAATGGAGGAAATTGGGGAAAAATTGGGGAAAAATGAGGAAAATTGGGGAAAATGAGGGAAAATTGTGGGGAAATCGGGAAAAAAGGGGAAAGAGGGAAAATTGGGGGGAAAATTGAGGAAAATTGGGGGAGAATTGGAGGAAATTGGGGAAAATTGAGGGAAATTTGGGAAAAATGAGGGAAAAGGAGGAGAAAAATCGGGAAAAATCGGGAAAAAAGGGGGGAAAGAG
>NW_008239373.1:0-1626 GCF_000691975.1 Corvus brachyrhynchos
CTTTGCTAAAAAGTTTGGATACAGCTGCTCCAAAGACGCCATATACAAAGATATTTCAGGGGCCGAAAGAGAACTTTTTGTCTTTTGTAGAAAGGCTTGCTGGAGCCTTAGAGCAACAAGTTGAGGATGATGCCATGAGACAGATGTTGTGTAGGCAGCTGGCGAGACATAATGCAAATGATGAATGCAGAAAGATCATAGATGCCTTGCCTGGAGAACCCATAGTAGCGCAAATGGTTGATGCCTGTGCTAAGGTGGGATCTGGTGAACAAAAATCTGCTCTAGCAGCAGTCCTGCGGCCTCTTCAAGTAAATTCTGGTGGATTAAAAAAGAAACCTAAGGTTGGGGAAAAGCAGAAACAGGTTAAGAAAAAGAAGAAAGGGAAGGAAAACAGGAGAGTTGATCACTGCAAGCGATGCGGGAGGCCAGGTCATTCTTCAGACCACTGCCAGTCTTTCTACCATGTCAGTGATCGATCCCTGGTATGCCAGGGAAAAAACTCGCAAAGGAGCGCACGGAGAAATTGCGCTCAGATACAAATGTTTCCCCAGGCTCCTCTGATGCAGGCCTACTCAGCCAGCTTGCAGCCAGTACCCAGGGTTCTGCCGAGGTGGATGTACATACTGCAGCAACAGTCATCTTAGACTCCACTCGGGTTTATAAGGTTCCCTTGGATGCACATGGACCCCTAGGGCAAGGCCTGAGTGCATTGCTCGTAGGTAAGTCTAGTACCACCATTCACAGGATCCATGTACACCCAGGAGTTATAGATGCTGACTATACAGGTCAGATTTGTGCTATGGTTTCCACACCCTCCCCTCCTCTTACTATTCCTGAAAAGACTAGAATTGCTCAACTTGTGCCTTTTAAGTTGTGTGTTCCTAGAGCAGAACAACACGATCGCGGAGATGGTGGCTTTGGATCCACGGGACCTCCGCAGGTTTTCTGGACTGCTGACATCTCCAGCCAACAGCCGCAGATGACATGTACCCTGTGCCTGCCAAATGCCCAGCCACCTGAGATCCAGCTCCGAGGTTTGATCGACACGGGCATTGATGTGACGGTCATCTCCTTCTCTGCGTGGCCTCCCATGTGGCCTCTGGCCCCTGTGGGGTCAGCCATCGCAGGGTTGGGAGGAACCACGAAGAGCTATTTAAGAGAACACCCTGTGCTGGTGAAAAATGCAGAGGGGCAAACAGATATGGTTTGGCACTATGTCACTGCAGCTTCGCTTAAACTCTGGGGGTGGGATGTGTTGGCAGCCTGGGGGGGCCGGATTGGGACAAATTTTTGGTGGGGGCCTGTGTGCTGAGGGGCGCAGGTTATCCTATGCTGCCTTTGCGGTGGCTAGTACACAAATCCATCTGGATTCCTCAGTAGCCCCTGAAAGAAGAGAAATTAGTTGCCCTTCGCCAGTTAGTCCAGGAACAATTACAACAGGGACATCTTGAGCCTTCTACTAGTCCCTGGAACACTCCTGTTTTTGTAATTAGGAAAAAATCAGGGAAATGGAGGTTGTTACAGGATCTCCGACAAGTCAGTGCAGTGATGGGAAGTATGGGGACATTGCAACCTGGTATGCCCTCACCCACTATGATTCCAGCAGGGTGGGAAATCCTGATCATT
>NW_008239374.1:0-660 GCF_000691975.1 Corvus brachyrhynchos
CTCACAGGTACCTTTGAATTTGGTTACTGACTCAGCTCATGTAGCAGACCCAATTCTTAAATTGTTCATTTCTGAAGGAGGTGAACAATGCGGCTGTTTTCACTGTTGAAAACCTTGTGGTCTGCAATTCAGGCTTGACTGCACCTGTATTACATTCTGCATATTCGAAGCCACACCAATTTACCAGGTTTTCTAACAGAAGGCAATGCCAGGGCTGACATGCTGGCCAACCCTGCGTGGGTAGGGCCTCAGCCTGACAGAATTGCACAAGCCAAGGCATCGCATGGTTTCTTCCATCAAAGTGCACATACCCTGCAGAAGCAGTTTCATTTAACGCCAACCGAGTCGCGCGACATTGTCCGCGGTTGTGACTCGCTGCGCCTTTGCCAGCGGGGGTAAACCCCAGAGGGCTAAAAGCCTTGCAGATTTGGCAAACGGATGTAACTCACATCCCAGAATTTGGTTGGCTGAAATATGTGCACGTGTCTATTGACACTTTCTCCTCAGCTATGTGGGCTTCTGCTCACACTGGAGAGAAGGGCCGTGATGTCATTGCCCATTGGAAATTGGCTCTCTCAGTCCTGGGCGTGCCAGCTTCTGTGAAAAGCGATAATGGTCCTGCCTACCCCTCGGAGAAGACACGGCAGTTCTTGCACCTAT
>NW_008239375.1:0-810 GCF_000691975.1 Corvus brachyrhynchos
CGCCCGGCCTCGATCGCGAGACGACACACGCCCGCGGGGCTTGGGGGGTAACGGCCACCAGACCCCGCTCACACGCTCGGCTCCCTTCACCGCTCCGCAGACTCCGCGCCCCCGCGCAGCCGGCTTCTCCCCAGCGACCCGCAACGCCCCAGACGCACGCGGCGACACCGCTCCGCCGGCGCGCCCCCCCCGCGGGACCGCTCCCGCCGGGAAGGCAAAGCGCCCGGCGATCCCCTTAAGGTAGTAAAATGCCAAGAAAAGCAGAAGTAACTATTTAAGATACCATGTTCACAGATATTTCTTGTATTTAGATCTTCTCATTTATCTATATTCAAGTTAAAATTTTCAAAACTTTCACTTCAAGCCCTAGATACTGGCAAAGAGGTCATTGTCTGGAGGTAAACCCATGCATTTATCTATGTCTGAGCTCCAATATTAGAGTTCAGCAAAATCCTGAGGGAATAAAGTGGTAAAATTTCTGTAAAACTTTCTGGACCAGCTTTGGAGTCACAAAGCCTGAAGGAGAGTTGTAAAGGAGCAAAGGGATAGGCTGCTTTGTGTGAAGCGTGTAAGGGTGCCTTGATAAGATACAGCCATGATGCTGCCAAACACCATTCTTTGTAGGCTGTACACTGTGAATGAGCAGTATATTTCCTCCCTTTTTCTCATTATAAATTCTATACACAAGCAAAGTTGCTCTATTTAGGCATGTTAAACTGTGTTTGCAATAAAAAAAACTGAGGCAAAGGGCACCAAATCACATAATCATATTTGCCCTGCAATGTCTGTAGTGAAGCGATACACCAAATA
>NW_008239375.1:2403-2813 GCF_000691975.1 Corvus brachyrhynchos
TCCCCCCCCCCCGCCGCGGAGCGGCTTCCTCCCCCCACCCCCCGCCCCCCCCAGGTGCCGCGCGCCTTCCATCTCTCTGGGGCTGCGCGCGCGGCGCCGTCGGAAAGGGCGCGTGGCCCCCCCGGTACCCGCCGAGGCCGGCGGCAGGGGGGCCGAGCGAGCGAACGGAGCGGGCCTTTGAGACGCCGCACGCGGCCGGCCGGACGGCCCGGCACGCGGGCAGGCGCCAGCCCCCCGGTAATGATCCTTCCGCAGGTTCACCTACGGAAACCTTGTTACGACTTTTACTTCCTCTAGATAGTCAAGTTCGACCGTCTTCTCGACACTCCGGCAGGGCCGTGGCCGACCCCGCCGGGGCCGATCCGAGGACCTCACTAAACCATCCAATCGGGAGTAGCGACGGGCGGGGT
>NW_008239375.1:4885-5109 GCF_000691975.1 Corvus brachyrhynchos
CCCCCCCCCACCGGGCCACGCGGAAAGAAAAAAGGCACCGGATGTGCTAGAGGAGACAGCGACCCGACGAGGCGGGCGCGGCCCGGACACCGAGGCCCCTCGGCCGGGGCGGCTCGCTCTGCAGCAGGCGGCGACGCGGCAAACGAGCGCCGTGCGGTGCGCGCGCGCGGTGGGCTCTTTTCCCCCAACCGCGCCCCAGCGGGGGTTTTTCCTTTCCCCCTTTC
>NW_008239376.1:0-634 GCF_000691975.1 Corvus brachyrhynchos
CTTCAAGGGGTTATGACTGCTTTAGGAATACAAAGGAGCCTCCATATCCCCTGGCACCCCCAGAGCTTGAACCGGGTTGAAAAGGTGAATGGAAAAATAAAGAAACACCTCCTGAAGCTGGTGATAGAAACCAAGATGCCATGGGTACGGCTCTTGCCACTGGCTTTAGCAAGAATAAGGGCCAGACCCAGAGGAGATATTCAACTATCTCCCTTTGAATTGATGTTTGGAATTCCTTACCCTTGTAATTCTCAACCTAGTGGGGGGGTAGAGATAAGTGATGTATATTTAAAACAATATGTGCCCTGGATACTGTTTCTTGTGAAGTCTCTGACAGGAAGCTCAGCTGGCACAGACCCTGCCTTTGGACTTTGGAGTGGAAAGAAGCACCACTGATGGCGAAGTGGCATGGCCCATTCCAAGTGTTACTGACCACAGAAACAGCCGTTAAGACAGCTGAACATGGGTGGACCCATCACACTCGGGTCAAAGTCTCTTAGGCTCCAGAGATTTGGACATCTCAGCTAGAGGAAAAGAAGGGGAGGCCACGACTGACACGCTGCAGGAGTGGACTGGAGCAGTAGCCAGTGCGTCAACATGGGTGTGTCGCGGGTTCGGTTTGTAACCGGGCGGA
>NW_008239377.1:0-1160 GCF_000691975.1 Corvus brachyrhynchos
GATAGGCAGATACTGAAGCAGCTGTAATTTCATAAGTCTGAACAGGGAGAGATGGAAGACATGAGGACTTTTGCTTCAATGGAAAAGACCTCAGTTCCTAGAGATGCTCCCAGAAATAGTCCTAGAGATGAAGATGAGGAGGACCCTTTGCTCCCAGGGAAGGAGAAGGGCCTCTGTTCTTAGAGATGAAATGCTCCCAGAGATGGGTGAAGAGAACTTTGGTTTCTGAATGGCTCAGCTTCAAAATTTTACCCCAGTGGCTCAAGATTGGACCCTTGAAAGCAGTTGTGGGAAAAGCTGCAACTCATGGGAGGGGGGACTCTCACATGATGTGAGCAGAGAACCAACCCAGGCGGTTGTCTTGTGATAATTTCTCCATAGCATGGGCAAGAGAGATTCCTCTTCCTAAATGAACAGAACAAGGCTATTACGGAAGTGGTAAACACACTGAACATCTCAAGGGTTGTCTTTTTACATTGTCAGTGGGGGAAGGGAGAAAGGTGGGGGGAGGAGAAGAGTTCTGACGGTGTGGTATGATTTTTTTTTTTTTCTTTTTCCCTCTTTTAGGTCTGTCAATAAACTTTTTTATATTCTTTCAAGTTTGGTGCCTGCTTTGCGTTTCTCCTAATTCTTATCTCACAGAAGGTAAACAGTACAAACCACTACAATGGTAAAGACTCATCCTGAGTTTGCACATCTGCTTTGCTACTAGCAACCCTCCGAGTTGTCATGGAGGCATCCATCTTTGTTTTCATCACTTCCGGAGATGTCATTTCCTGAGATGTAAGCTCCGGGGCCTCCCGCCCTCCAGCACCATGCATCACTTCTGAGGGCTCCCCCCTCCCTTCTTCACCATCCCCCCTGTAGGGTGCAATATCACAAGCAGCCGGAGGGGGTGACTGTAAGGGAGCCCATGGCGCAGTTAAAATTTCAGAGTCGCCATTAATTACCGAGCTGTTCTGTAGAGGAATTCCTTGTGGAACGGGGGCATAGGATACCCCAGGAGAGCTTGCGCATCCCAGGGCTGTTGCAGAAGTACCCCTGACGGGGCCTCAGGCTGAAGACAGGCTTGCAAGGCACCTGCTAGCTGGCAGCCTTGAACAGCCTTGGGAAAAGGTATACACTGGTCAGCTCCCCCACTGCTTAGAGGCTTTCTCATG
>NW_008239377.1:1668-3499 GCF_000691975.1 Corvus brachyrhynchos
AAGGAATTTAAAAAAACTCCGGAGCCAGCCGAGGCGTGTGCCGGCGCAGCAAACACAGTAAAAGAGAAACAACCAACCTCTCAGGGAGCAGAGGGAGGCAGTCTCGCCGCTTCTCTCAGGGAAGAGATAAATTCGGCGGATCCCGGGAGCTCAGGCAGGGGAAGTGCGGTCTTGTCCCTACCCGGCCCGCAAACAGCGGAGCAGACCGATCTGGGGCAGTGGGAGGTAACAGAACAGCGGGAGCCACCCCAGACAAGCAAAAAAAAAACAGGGCGCGATTTCGGAATGGCAGATTCAGACACGGACCCAGTAAAAATAAACTGTAGCTCTCTACTACCTATCGCTGCGGCACGGGGTCCCTTTCGGCCTCCAGTTTTCGTGCAGGGTCCTGCGGGGTCTCCTGCTACGGCAGCAAGCCCCGCAGCAGCCTGGGTAAACTCCGGCATGGCGCAGGCTAATGTATTTCCTGTGGATTTGTTCCGAGACTTCCTACTGCACATCCGTGACTACACGCGGGATTTTGTGTTCTCGCAAAATGGCGGTGCGCAGCTCCTGCCTGCCGTACAAGAAGATGGCGGCACACTGCATAATACCGCAGTACAACAAAATGGCACCCGAGTCACTTCCGTAAACAATGCCTATGTACTTTCGCCTCCGCCATCTTGTGACCAACAAGTTGCTCATCCTCCAGCTACAGCGCCACCTGCGGCCACTTCTATTATTACACCCTCAAATATATATAACAGACAAATATCAGAACAATCAAATCTCTGCACAAGGGAAGAAAATGTGAATGCAGCTTCGAAGCCAGAGGAAAAAGCATCTTTACAAAGCACAAATGTACAAAATGCAAGCAATATATAGAATGCAAATAGAGAATTAACCATAATTCCTCCTGAATGTTTTCAAACAATAATCCAGGTGATCCTTCAGAAGATATGCCTAGCTTTACCAGCTGGGCAGAGATTAGAAGAAATGCCCTGAAGGAAGGAGATTTTAATATGGCAACAGGGAAAGTGATTGCAATGCCAATAAGATATGGTAGAAGAAATGCAAATCCCAAATGGATTCCACTGACACACGACATCATCAAAGACTTGAGACAAGCAATTAAAGACAGTGGCTTAAGCTCTCCATATTTCAAACAGCTACTGAAAGGCATCTTCAATAACTAAGATTTGGTGCCTTATGATTGCAGGTACACAGCATCTATGGTCCTGACAGATTCACAATACATACTATGGGAAGTTAAATGGAGAAGAGCTCTAGCCAAGCTGATAGAGACTTATGCAGGAGGCGTGAATGCAGCTCTTACATTTGCAGAAATAGCAGGTGATGCACCCCACGACAAACCAGAAGATCGAGCAGATTTGCCTCGAGAAGTCATTGCAGACATCAAAGAAGCAGCTCAGAAAGCAATTCTACAAGTTCAACCTGCTGGAGTTCCAGAAGGTGTTTATACAGAAGTAAAACAAGGAGCATCTGAACCATTCACTTCTTTCATAGACCGCCTTACGCAAGCAGTGGAGAGACAATGCAGTGATGAACTGGTACATCCTCATCTGCTTCGAAGTCTCGCTTTTGCTAATGCAAATGAAGAGTGCAAGCGCTTAATCAGTGCCTTACCAGATCCTCAACCAACCTTGTCTCAAATGATAGAGGTCTGCAGCAAGATAGGCACTCCTCAACATGTAGCACTAATACAAGCGAATGCCCTAGGGGAGCAATTTAAGAAAGCCCTCGAAGCAGCAGACAAAAGGCTTGCGAAAACCCTTGCTGCTCTCCATGTAACACCTCGTCAAGAAGATTCCGCAGAAGTAATGGCAGCAGA
>NW_008239378.1:0-575 GCF_000691975.1 Corvus brachyrhynchos
CGATTGCCATGCCTGCAGGCACTTAAGGAATGTATGGATGTGGCACCTGGGGATGTGCTGTGATGTTGAAGCAGTCCAGTAGAAAAGGGAGAAAATCCAAAATTCCAGGGAAGGAAAAAAATTCAACTCTCTCTGGAGAAAAAGAAGCTGAACCACTGGCCAAAAGCTGACTGGAAAGCAGCAAGCCGTGTGCTTCCTTGTTCCCCTGCTGCAGCTGGGGAAAAAAAAGTCTCTATCTCTGTGTGACCTTGAACAAGCTTCAAACTGCTTTGAAAAAGTTTTGCTCAGTTTTTCCTTCCCCCTCTCAGGCTCAGTTTAAAGGCATAGAAAGGCACAAAAATTAATTTCTGGGCATAGGGCAGCAATATGGGATACACATCATAAAGTCACCCCAAGACAAGCTGCTCGGTCTCTGGGGGGACCCAGCAGAGCCCCTGTCTCCTTCTCGGTCTGGTGTCACCCCCTGTCCAGGGTGTCCCCCCTAGCCGGTCCACAGTGTCCCCGTGTCCCCCTTGGTCCGCTGTCACGCCCTGTCCCGGTGTCACCCCCCTATTACTCCCCGCCCGATCCCCAGT
>NW_008239378.1:641-1007 GCF_000691975.1 Corvus brachyrhynchos
TCGTGGTCCCATTCCCATCACAGCTCCCGATCCCAGTCCCGTTCCAGATCCCTGTTCCCATTCCCAGTCCCGTTCCCATTCCTTATCCCACATTCGCGCTCCCATTCCCCCATTCTCTATCCCACATTCCCGTTCCCCCATTCCTTATCCCATATTACCACTCCCATTCCCCCATTCCCTACCCCATCCACATTCCCGTTCCCCTGTTCCCTACCTTACATTCCCGCTCCCGTTCCCTACCCCCCATTCCCATTCCCGTTCCCATTCCCGTTCCCGTTCCCACTCCCGTTCCCTACCCCCCATTCCCGTTCCCGTTCCCACTCCCGTTCCCGTTCCCACTCCCGTTCCCATTCCCATTCCTCTTCC
>NW_008239378.1:1326-2253 GCF_000691975.1 Corvus brachyrhynchos
GCCCACGCCCGTTCCCTGCTCACCGGACACCGCCCCCGCCCGGGCTTCGGCCGCGGTCCCACGTAACCAAAACCCACCGCTCTGGCTCCACCAATCACCGCGCGCGACCGCTCTCTTATTTGCATGGCCACGCCCCCACATAGTCCGAGCGCTGTGGCCACGCCCACTCCGGTCGGTCACGCCCACCGTGGGTAACCACGCCCCTGGCAGTTCCCTCCCGGTGCTCCCAGTTCCTTCCCGGTGCTCCCAGTATCCCTCCCCCTGGGTGGCCGGGAGTCGGGGTTCGCCTTGTCCTCATGCATCTCTGTCGTGCTCTGCGCAGAGGAATCCCGGGAGCTGCTTCTTCCTGCGAGAGCGGCTCTCCTGGGACTGGGCATCCCAGGGCACAGCGCGGCTGCTTTTGGGGTGTTGGCACCTGCCCGGGGATGGCCATGGGGCATGTGGGGGGAGCTGGGGCCGTACTGGTGTGTCATAGGTTAGCAAGCAGGGTGTTACGGGAGGTTCTGGGAGCCGCCCCGGCCGCCGGGTGAGCGGGGGACGAGGTGAGAAGGGGGAGAGGGACCTGGAACCCCCAAAACCAAGCACGGGGGAGGGTGGGGATGGGGGGGACGATGAAGAAGGGGCAGAAGAGCTGGGGAAAAGAGGGGGCTGGGAACCCCAGACAGAACGGGAGCGGGGTGGGACACCCAAATTGAGTTGGGAGGGGTCTGTGGATTGGGGGAACGCTGGGAAAGGGAAGGAGGGGGGAGGGAAAGGTGGGGTGGGGATGGAAGAAGGGCCGTTCCAGGGGTGTCCAGCCCTGTCCCCCAGCACCTGAGCCCTGGAGCAATTCCCTGGGGCTCTGGGGAAGGGAGGGATCCGCACTGGGGGGGTCCCCAACCCCCCTGTCCATCCCTGGGGCTGATTGGGGGCTCCCCCCACACAGCA
>NW_008239378.1:2264-6281 GCF_000691975.1 Corvus brachyrhynchos
GGCGGGAAGTGGAGTCCGGGGTGGGAGCGGGAGAGGAGCGGAAGGACGAGGAGGGAGAGAGAAGCAGGAGGAGCAGGAACAGGAGGGGAAGGAAGAGGAGGAGCCCGAACAGGAAGAAGAAGAGGAGAATCGGAGGCATCCGCCGCCGCTCGCTGAGTCCACAGCGCCCCTGGGCCCGACTGCATCTCATCCCCCCGCATTCCGCAGGTGACCGGGGAGGGGAAGTTCGCCCCAAATCTATCGCGGGATCTCCGGGAGGATTTTTTCTGGGGAGGTGTTTGGAGCTCGCAGATTCCGGAATCGAGTCGCAAATCTATTTCGGTGTCCCTGGGAAGGTATTTTTTTATTTATATGATGAGGGAGTATTTTTGGATCTTGCAGGAGTCCAAAGCTGAGCCGTAAATGCCCCTTGGGGGGATTTTGAGGGGCCCGCGTGGCGATCGCCCGGTACCGTTGGGCGGGACTTGGGTTTTGGGGATCCCCGGGAGAGCCGGGGGGTGAAACACGGGAGCCCCCCGTTAACAGACCTGGGGGACCCCCGGCAGCCTGGAGGGGTGGGGGAGCCTGGAGATGAGTGGGGTTCGGGCCCCCTGACCCTGAAAGTGTTGGCGGGGAGAGGGGGAAGCCCCGAGTACTTGGAGGGGGAGGGATGCTGAGGAGGGGGACCATAGGACCCCTAGGAGCCGAAGCAGAATCAGGGGAGGATGACCCCTGAGACCCCCGAAATGCCCCCAGCATCCCTAAGCAGGACTTGGGAGAGGTTATCCTCAGGACCCACAGGCCCCCCAGCAGCCCTGAGAAGAGGGACCCCCATAACCCCAAAGTAAGGACACTGGAAACAGGGAACTCCTGGGAGAGTTATTTTGGACTCCTTGATTTCTGGAGGTTTTTGTGGACACCAGACCCACGGTGACTTCTAGAGATGGACTTGGACAGTGGAACCCTCAAAGCCAACACTCTCACATCTTGTTTTTCCCCCCAAACCAGGATTTCCCATTCCCAAACCTTGGCCGGATGGAGGATGAGGCTGCGAGGAAGAGGAAGATGTCCCGGGACACCCAGGCAGGTGAGGAGGAAGTCCCTGCCCCATTCCCCCTCTCTCCTGCTCCATCTCCCAGCCCAGCATCGCCCTCGGCTGCAGGACAACCCCGCTGCCGACGCCGTCCTGCCAGGGACGGACTGGGGGGATCTCCTTCCCCTTCCCTGTGGCACGGAGGCAAATCCCATCCTCTCCTTGTCCTTCCTCCCCCAGACAACGAGCTGAGCACAGAGCCCAGGGAGGACAAATCTCCATGGCAGAACCTGGTGGAAGAGGCCGTTTTTAGTGGCTCCACGGCGCAGGAATCCAACGGGGAGGAAAAGCCCTGGAGATCCCGCAGGAGGAGGGGCTGCAAACACAGCCCAGAGTGCTCTAAGGCAGAAAGACCCACCCTGTTCCAGGAAGGCAGATGGAGATCCAGCCAGAGCTCGGAGCTGGGGGTCCATGAGCAGCTTCATGATGGGGAGAAGCCCTACAAATGCTTGGAATGTGCAAGGAGTTTCAGCAAGAGATCCCGCCTGGTCCGCCACCAGACAATCCATACGGGGGAACGGCCCTATGAGTGTGGAGAATGTGGAAAGGGCTTCAGAGACACCTCCGACCTGATCCGCCACCGGACAGTCCACACCGGGGAACGGCCCTACGAGTGTGGAGAATGCGGGAGGGGCTTCAGCATCAGCTCCCACCTGATCACCCACCAGAGGATCCACACTGGGGAACGGCCCTACGAGTGTGGAGAATGTGGGAAGAGCTTCAGCCTGAGCTCCAGCTTGAAACGCCACCAGAGGATCCACACTGGTGAACGGCCCTATGAGTGTGGGGAATGTGGGAGGGGCTTCAGGAAAAGCTGCCACCTGATCCGCCACCAGATGATCCACACTGGAGTACGACCCTACAAGTGTGGGGAATGTGGGAAGAGCTTCCGTGACAGCTCTGGCCTGATCATGCACCAGACAGTCCACACTGGGGAATGCCCCTACAGGTGTTCAGAATGTGGGAAGAGCTTCAGCCAGAGATACAGCCTGACCTCCCACCAGAAGATCCACACCAGGGAGAGGCCCTAAGAGTGTCACGAACGTGGGAAGAGCTTTTCACAGAGCTGTCACTTGACCCAACACCAACAGAGCCACCAGTAAGGGAAGCCCTGTGAGTCCCCTGAGTGCAGGAAGATCTTTGTGCACTGCTCCAACTCCATCCCCCTTTGGAGGACCCCTGTTAGATGATGCACAGTGCCCCCCCCGGGCAGAGAGTTGGTGATCCATGCTCCTGGTGATCCGTGTTGGGATCATCCTGGCTGGTGGTCTCCACATCTGCCTGGCTCCCTGTGGGCACCTGGACGCAGCAGGACAAAAATCCACTGGGATGCAGACTGACGTCAGGAATTCATTGGGGACAGCATTTTTTTTTTACTTTTGACCCCAAAAACTCTCACCTTTTGCATCCAATAATTTCTTCTGGTGGCATCAAGGAATACTGGATGGTCTTGGAGGTCTTTTTCAACCTAAATCATTCCATAATTCTAATTCTCTCTGGCCCACAGGCATCTTCCACAGCCAAACCGTGATGGACTGGGGCAAAAAGCAAGATTTTGGAGACAGTGGAGTGGAAACCTCTCTAAAAAAGGTTCTTCCCACCCACTCAAGCACATGGATACTCAGCCAGCATGGACACGTAAATCCTTTTATTTTAGCCTTGATTTTGTTTTCATTCTTCTTCATCTCTTCACCCAACATTGGGGTAAAAATAAAGACATTGAACTAAAACATGGATGGGTACATGGAAGGGGACGTGGGGGACACAGACATGGATGGGAACATTGTGGGACATGGGTGGGGACATGGTGGGGACAGGGACATGGTCATGGGTGTGGACATGGCTGTGGATGGGGATATTGAGCGTGGGGGGTCACAGACATAGATGGTGACGTGGGGGTATATGGCCATGGATGAGGACGTGGGGGACATAGCCATGGATGGTGACAAGTAGCCTAGGGGACAAGTCCATGGGTTGACATATCCATGCCATGAGGTGTCCCATGACCAAGGACAACACATCCCCACCACCACCATGATGACACTGTCCCCTTCATGCTACCATTTATTCCCCACTCCTCCCCTGGATGTGACACTCGCCTCGCGGGGTGTCCCCATGTCCTGGTGACCTGTGTCCCTCAGGCCACTCCCGGCAGTGGCTCCCGCAGCAGCCAAAGCCCGTTTTCGGCACGCAGGATCAGCTCAGGCTTGCGGCGCGGGGGTGGCCTCGCTGTGTCCCTCCGCAGCACGAACCGGGACAGCGTCAGTGCCACCACCACCTTCATCTCAGCCATGGCGAAGCTCTGCCCGATGCAGTTCCTGCCACCACATCACTGTCACCCCACTGTGAACCCAACCAGGGACGAGGGTGGCACTTCGGGACACTCCTGTCCCCGCCCCACCACGTACCTGGGGCCGGCAGAGAAGGGGATGAAGGATGACGGGGACCGTCCCTTGCTGTTCTCTGGGCTGAACCTCAGGGGGTTGAACACCTGGGGTGACAGCGTCATGCTGAGGGGACACAGCTGTCACCACTGTGGTGACAGGGACGCCTCGTAGGATGGCCTTACCTCAGGCTCGGGCCAGAGGTCTGGGTTGTGGTGGGTCCCGTAGATGCTCATCAGGCAGGTGACCCCTGGTGTGATGGGAATGGCCACTTTAGGGACAGCAGATGAGGGTGGGTGGTGACATTAGGGACACCCTGGCCATGGCATACCCTTGGGGATGATGCGGCCATCACGCAGGGGGATGTCCTCGGTGCAGCGCCGGGACACAGCAGTGACAGGAGGGTGCAGCCGCAGACTCTCCTTGATGCACATGGTGGTGAAGGGCAGCTGGGACAGGTCCTCCCTAGGGACAAGTGGGGGTGGCACCATGTCCCCGAGCCACATGGCCGGAGGTGGCCTTGGGGACATCTCACCATTCAATGTCCGCAGGGTCCCCGCC
>NW_008239378.1:6407-8802 GCF_000691975.1 Corvus brachyrhynchos
ACCAGAGTGGCTCGTCACCAATGGCACCTGGGAGCTGGTGCTCACCCTCGAACATGAAGGTGTCAGCCTCGGCCGCGATGTCCTCATCGGACAGGGTGTGGCCGGTCTCGTCCTGCAGGAGTGAGATGACCCGTGGGCCACCTGGCCCCCCCTGTCTTTGACCAACCCCCATCCATGGCCACCACTGTTCACCCATGGCCACCACCATCCCACTGGCCCCCACCTTTCTGGTCAGTGCTGCCCATGGCCACCACTGTTTTCCCCCCTTGGCCACCAGTATATGCCCAAACCCCCCCATGGCCACCAGCATCCCACTGGTCTATGGCAAACATTTCCATGGCCACTGCCACCCTCTTGACCACCTCCATGCCCCCATAGCCACCACCCCTGACCCCCCAGCCCCACCTTGGTGAGCAGCAGGAGGTCGATGAAGTCCATGCTGCGTCCCCGGTGGCCATCCAGCCAGGCCTGGTGGCCCAGGCGGGCGAGGGCACGGCGCCGGCGCTGCACCACGTCAGCAGTGAAGGCGTGAACAGTGGCGCAGGCACGGGCAAAGCGCTGACCATCAGAGGAGAGGCTGTAGAGCCACCACGGGTGGAGAAGTGGCTGGAGCTGGCGTCGGACCACCAATGAGCTCAGCTCCAGGATGGCCTGGATGTACTCACTGGGCCGCCTGCAGAAACCAGGGACAGTGGGGGGACACTGTGGCCACCAGGATGGCCAACAGGGAGGACGGCAGGGCCATTGTGGCCACCGGAATGGCCAGTGGGGACAATGGTGGGACCAGGATGGCCAACAGGGACAATGGAGGGGCCACCATGGCCTCCAGGAGGGCCAACGGGGACTATGGTGGGGCCACCGTGGTCACCAGGATGGTCAACAGGGACAATGGTGGGGTCACCACAGCCACCAGGATGATCAGGTGGGACAGGTGACACTCACTCCTGGCAGTGGCTCTCGTGGCTGAAGATGCACTTCTGGAGTGTGTCCAGGGTGAGGAGGCTCAGGGGCTGCAGCACCTCCAACCCCACTGGCCCCCCGCCAGCTGCCACTGTTGCCACCCTCCACTTGGCCTGTGGGGATGGACTGCATCAGGGAGGGAACAGGGAGGGGACAGGGACAGGGTCAGGGTCAGGGACAAGGGATGGGGACCGGGGGGGCCATTGGGGGTGGGACAGGGGGCAGAGTTGGAATGGGGGTGTGAGACAGGGATGGGGGGATGAGGGAGGGGTGGGGTTGGGGTTTGGGGGCAGGTTTGGGTTTGGGGTATGGGACAGTACAGGATTTGGGGAACAGGACAAGACTCAGGGTGCAGGACAGGACTCAGGCTGCAGCAGTGGGTACAGGACAGAGTTTTGGGTGCAGGACTCAGGGTTTGGGATGCATGTCAGAGTTCAGGGTGCAGGTCAGGACTTGGGGTTGAGGTCAGGATTTGGGGTGCAGCACTCATGATTTGGGGTGCAGGTCAGGATTTGGGGTGCGAATGAGGACTCGTGCGCATCTCGGATCTCTCACGAGCAGCACGCGAGTGCTCTGGTTGAAGATTCCCAGGTAATTCCGAAGCACATCCCCGTGGAAGGCAGGCGTCAGGAGTCGCCGGTGCCGCGCCCAGCGCTGCCCGCGGCTCAGCAGCAGCCCCTCCCCTAGGGGGGACACCGGGGTCCGCCAGGGGCACCCAGGGGGGTTGTCCCTGTCCCCCGCTGCCCCTGACCCCTGTGACACATCCAGATCCATCCTGCAGGCACCCAGGGGGTCTGTCCCGTCCCCCACTGCCCCTGTTACACACCCGGATCCATCTGGGGAGGCACTCAGGGGTGCTGTCCCCTGTGACACCTCCATTCGGGGGGCACCCAGGGGTGGTGTCCCCACCCCAACCCCCCCCCACTCACCCAGCCAGGGCTTGAGGAAGCTGTAGAAAAGTTCGTCCTTGGGAGCCACGAAGGCTGTGGGGGACAGAGATAGGGTGAGCAGGGGTTCACTGGGGTGGCATCAGGTCTCCTGGATGGGGACACTGGGGGTGGGGCCCCCCTGTCTGCACCCATAACCCTCAGGTGGGGACCCTGGGGTGGGCACCCTCTCCCAGCACCCATGGCCACTACAGGATGGGGGTTGGGGGGCAACCAGAGGCTGGACATGGTGACACCTTTGGGTGGTCTTGGAGAACCTCAAGGACAGATTGGTGGCCACTATGGGGTGGCATTTGGCCTGGCCATGGTGACACCTCTGAGGACCTGTGGGGTTGGGTTGGTGGCCACTGCCCGGGCACTGCCAGGTCTCTGTGCCAGCTGCGGTGACACCCGTGGGTGGCCCTGGGGACCCATTGGATGTCCCATGTCCTACCTGAGGCACTGAGGAGTGGCTGGAGGGTGCTGGGGTGGGAGAGGGGCAGGACGGG
>NW_008239378.1:8943-21680 GCF_000691975.1 Corvus brachyrhynchos
GGGGACACATGTGTCCTCGCGACACTGCCAGCCCTGGGGACATGTGTGTCAGCCTCCTCTGTCCCCTCACAGGTGCCACTACCCCATCCTCACTGTCTCTTTGCCAGTGCCACCACCCTGTCCTCACTGTCCCCCCAAGTGCCACCACTCCATTCCTCCTGTCCCCTTGCAGGTGCCACCACTCCAGGTGCCACCGGCCGTGCCCTTACCATGCCGGTGTGTCCCAGCAACCAATTGCGCCAGGGTGGGATGGGGAACTTGTTCAGCTGGCGACAAGTGGCCCGGAATCGGGTGACAGCCACCAGCGCATCCCAGAGCCACCGCAGCAGCAGGGCCACCACGAAGGTGCCCAGGGCCACCGCGCCCAGGGAAGCTAGCGCCGCGGCCACCGCCATGGAACCGCTCCTGGGCACAGGCTGGGGACAGGGCAAGGGTCGGGCGCGGGCGGTGTCGCCCGCGGGGTCACGTGGCCCCGCGCTGGGTGTCACCGGATGCCTCCAGGTGGCTTTTGTCGCAATGCGCGTCCTGGTGGCAGCGTCCCCTCCCCTCCGTGTGTCCCCGTCTCCCTGTGTGTGTCCCTGTCCCCACTTGTGTCCCCGTCCCCCTTCCGTGTCCCACTCTGTGTGTCCCTGTCCCCCACCCGTGTGTCCCTGTCTCTCTCCACGTGTCCCCTGTCCACTGCCGTGTGTCCCTGTCCCCCCCGAGTGTCCCTGTCCCCATCTTCCCCGTGTGACCCTGTCCGCTTCTGTGTGTCCCTGTCCCTCCCCGTATGTCCCCTGCCCCCGCTCCCGCCGTGTCCCGCACGGTGTCTCCATGTCCCGCAGGACGTTGCCGTGGCTGTTCCTTGCGCGGAGCATCTGTGCCCGTGCTGGAACACGTAGGGACATGCCACGGCACCCCCGTGACACCTTTTGACCTCTGTTTTTGTCTCTGTTCTTTTCTCCTTGGTTTGGGTCCTTTCCACCTCTTTTGGGTCCTTTAACTCTATTTTGGGTACTTTCCCTTCTTCTACGTCTTTTCCCCCCGTTTTCGGTCCTTTCCCCAGTTTTAGGTGCATTGTTCAGATTTTGGGTCCTTTCCCTTAATTTTGGGTGCCCTCCCCCTGCTTTGATGCATTTTTGGGTGTCTTTCCCCCCTCAACCCCCTCCCCACCCTTCTCCTCACACACCCTCACCCCCTGCCCACCCTTTTTCCCCCAGGTGTCCCCACGGATGTCCCCCACACCACATGGACTCCATAGGTGACATCATGGATGTCCTCGAGTCTCCAGCCCCGGGCAGCTCCCCCGTCACCACCACGGCACTGGGGCAGGTGCTGGGGGAAGTCTCCAGCCCCGGGCAGCTCCCATGTCACCACCACGGCACTGGGGCAGGTGCTGGGGGTCTGGAGCACCCTGGAGTGCCAGGCCGTGCTGGGCAAGCACCCCCAGGACCTCCCCAGCTCTCACTCCCGGGCAGTGGCAGCTCCTGACCGAGCTCCTCTGCCATGACCCCGTGACACTGGACACTCAACGGCTCCACGGTGGCCTTCAGTCCCCTCCTCGCCAGCATCGAGATGGGGCTGAGATCTGGAGGATTTGGGTGGCCTCTCCCCAGCCTCAACCCCCTGCCGATCCTCTCTTCACTGTCACCACCGCCGAGGCTTTGGGGACATCTCTCCTGGTGACAACAATGGGATCATGCTGGGACCCAGCGGCTGCTGGGATGACATGGGGAACTGCCAAAATTACATCTTGCAGGGCCTCCCATCCCCTGTCCCCGATGCTGTGGCCACCATGGATGGGGTGGTCCTGGGGGTGTGACTGGCCCGGGAGCCCCTCCTGCTGGCCAAGCTGCTCTGAGGCTACTGCAGGACCAGCAATGGCTTGGAAATGAGGAGATTCCCCAGCACTTACTGGCACCGGGATTTCAGGGCGCTGGTGGGGCCAGGAGAGCTGGAGAAGGAGGAGACAAAAGGAGGTTTTGGTGGTGCTATGGGTGCTGTCACCCACCTGGCATCTCCTGAGGGATGTGAAGACACAGCAGGTGGTGACCGTGGCTCGTTGGGTGTCACGGGAGTTCAGCGAGCACTACGTGGGTATGGGCAGGGGATGTCACCCCCTAAACAGGGTTGTCACCACACAAATGGGGGCTGTCACTGCACAAATGGGGTGGGAGGGTGTGGGAGGGGACCCCAGGTGGGTGGGGTGGGGTCACTCTGGTGGGCAGGCACTGAGAGATGAGGGCAGGGACAGGTGGCTTGGTGTGGTGGGACATCTTCGGGTCCCTTGGGTGGTCACCACCATGTCCCCTGGATGGCCACCACCATGCTGCCTGGGTGAACACCACTGTGTCCCCTTGATGACCTCCACCATGTCCTCTGTATGGCCACCACTCTGTCCCCCGGATGGCCACCACTCCCCTGGGTGATGGTCCCTGGGTGGCCACCACCATGTCTCCATGGCCAATACTGCTGTGTCCCCTGGACATTGGCCACCTCATGTCCTGGCCAGAGGACACCCTGAGCAGCCCCTCCCCATCCCCTCAGTAACTCCCAGGAGGACCCTCCCACATCCAGGCTGAAGGTCCCTCAGGTGTCCCCACGTGTCCCAAAGGACCCACTGAGCCCCTTGTCCCCACGTGGACTCTGCCATGTCCCCAAGGGCTCATGGGACACATGGAGCCCCTTGCCCCTGCAGAGTGCCTGAGCATCGTGCCCCGCTGCATGTGGGGGGCCCGTCCGTGCTGGGGCACCCTGTAATTGCTGCAGCTCCTGCTGGGCTCCATGTTCCTCCACCACACCCTGGAGCCGACACAGCCATGCCAGAGCTTCTGCCCCTGTGCCTGTGCCACGAGGGACAGGCAGAGCTTTCACCAGGACACCCGCACCTGGGACAACATTGGCTGCAGGTCATTGTCACCCCTCGAGGGAGCTGTCATTGTACCCTTGTGGGCCCTGTCACCCCCTGAGAGACCCGTCGCCTCCCAAGGTCCCCATCACCCCCTGCAGTCACTATGACCCCCTGTGGTCCCTGTCACCCACTGTGGTCCCCATCACTGTCCCCTTGTAGTCCCCACCATTGTCCCCCCGCTGTCCCTATCACTGTCCCACTGTGGTCTCTGTCACCCTCTGTGGTCCCTTTCACCCCCCATGGTCCCCTTGTAGTCCCTACCATTGTCCTCCCCATGATCCCCACCACTGTCCCCATCAGGTCCTTGCAGCTTCGTGGTGGGCTCAGACGGATACCTGTATGAGGGTCGGGGGTGGTGCTGGGTCGGTGCCCACACCAAGGACTACAGTACCAAAGGCTTGGGCATTGGCATCATCTGGGACTTCTCGGCCACCCTGCTGGACCCCGACACCCTGGCCCTGGTGCAGGATGAGCTCCTGCCCTGTGTTGTCCACTCTGGCCTCGTCTGGCCAGACTTCACCCCATGTGCCCACCGCCAGCTCAGCCATGCCAACTGCCCTGGCAACGCCCTCTTCCAGGAGATCCAGAGCTGGCCCAGCTTCCAGGGCTTGGGGTGGGTGTCCCAGTGGGGTTGGTGGGAGGGGGTTTGGAGTGATGATGCTGGGACTGACTGCCCTGTGCCATGCTCCATGGTCATGTCCCGTGCCATGTCCTGTGTCCTGTGCCATGTCCTATGCCCTGTGTCCTGTGCCACGCTCCACAGTCATGTCCCATGTCCCTGTGCTCTCTAGCCATGCCCTGTGTCCTGTGTCATGTCCCGTGTCCTGTGCCATGCTCCAAGGTCATGTCCCAACCCACGACATGCCCTGTATCCTGTGCCATGTCCCACGCCACACTGCACACCATGCCCCACGCCATGCCCCAGGCCGTGCCCCAAGCCGTGCATGGCTGCCTCGTTCTGTCACCGTCACCATCCCTGTCACTGTCCCCATCACTGCTTCCTTCCTGCTGCTGCATTGGCCAATCCCCAGGTTAAAACCTTCGGCTTCCTTTGGGGCCAGCATGGCATTGCCCAGCCCTGGGCCTTGCTGGTGGCTGCCCAAGGTGTCCCCCAGGGTGGGGGGTGACACTGGCACACAGCTGGCACACACCTGGTATCAGGGCTGGCAGTGGGGCTGGCACCCACCTGGGACCGGGGTGGGGACTGTCCTGGATCAGTGCTTGGCATTGTGGCACCAGGCCTGGGAACTGGGACGGGGGCTGGGGAGTGGGGCTGGACACTGAGGCTGGGCTGTGGGCAGTGGGACTGGCCACCAGTATTGGGCACTGACACTGGGGACTGGACAGCTGGACTGAACAATGGGGACGGGCACTGAGGCTGGATGCTGGCACTCGGCACTGGCACTGGATATCAGCACCAGGCACTGGGACTGGACACTGGGAATGGACACTGGGACTGGGCACCAATACTGGGCAGTGAGGCTGGACACTGCGGCTGGGCATCGGCATTGGGCACTGGCACTGGGTGCTGGGGCTGGACACTGGTACTGGGCACCAGCACTGGGTGCTGAACCAGGAGCAGGATAAGCCCCTCTGCCCCTTCTCCTTTGTCCCCCTGAGCCCCCCCTTTGCCTACCCAAAGCTTGGCCGCACCAGATCCTGGCAGGATTTGGCACGTTTGGGGGATGTTTCCCACGGGATGAGGGGTGGTCTGGGAGTACTGGGTGTGCTGACTCTGGTCCCCCCCAGACCCAGATGAGAGGACCCCCTGGGGGGCTGCCAGAAGACCTAAAATGAGACCTCCCCGACCTCCCAGTCCAGCAACGCCAAGGTGGGCACCCCCCACCCCTGATCCCATCCCCCCCAAGGGTGCTGGCCCCAGGGCTGACATGGAGTTGTCCCTGGCCCCTCCTCCAGGTGCTCTTGTGGAAGAGGCTCCTCCAGGAGAGGAAAAGTTACAGTGGCACCAAAGCTCACAGAATCACAGATTTAACTGGGTTGTAAAAGACCTTTGAGATCAAGTCCAACCTATGACCTAACACCACCTTATCAACTAAACCATGGCACTGAGTGCCACATCCAGTCTTTTTTTATACACCGCCAGGACCGGTGACTCTACCACCCTCCTGGGCAGCCCATTCCAGTGCCCAATCACTCTTTCAGTGAAGAATTTTTTCCTAATGTCCAGCTTAAACTTCCCCTGGCACAGCTTAAGACTGTGTCCTCTCGTTCTGTCAGTGGTTGCCTGGGAGAACCAGCCCCACCTGACTACAGCCTCCTTTCCAGGAGCTGTAGAGAGTGAACCAGTTGAGACAGCGGTGAAGGTCCTGATGGCAAGAGTTGCAGGACAGCATGGTGGAAGGGGTCCCAGTGACACTCTTGTCCCCATATAGTCCCTGTTTGGGGGCCCCAGTGACACTACTGTCCCTGCAGGGTCTCCACCGGAGCCATTTGGGGGGGTGGGGGGTGCTGGGGCAGTCCTGGTGACACTCCTGGTGACACTCCTGTCCCTGCAGGGTCCCCACCTGAGCAGTTTGGGGGGTTCCAGTGACACTGTTGTGTTTGCAGGGTACTTCAAAATGCAGCCAACGGGAGAGTTCCTGGCTCACAGGGGCCCCACTCACAGGGACTTTGCTGCTCACCGCTGCTGCGGCCCAGCACAGCTCCAGGGGGCTCCTTTGGCACCCTGGGGTGGCCTTTAGTCACAACAAGGTTTCATCCTGGCCCCCTTTGGGTTGGCAGCTTTCTCTGAAAGTCGGAGAATGAGAATGTGGTGCCACTCAGGCAAAAACAAATGCCAAAGTTTGTTAGACAAAAAAACAAAAGCAGAAGCACAGTAGAACACAGGAGTTCCTGGGAGCACACAGTGTTTCTGAGAAGCTCCAGAGCAGCTCAGCCCAGGTGGGGTCCATCAAGGCCAAGGCCTAACCAGCATTTCTCAGATCATGGTGTGGCCTGAAAAAGGGCAGGGGGGGATGCACCAGCACAAACAGTGAGATCACCCCTGCTCACAGGCCCTCCATGCTGACATCCCATGTTCATCCTGGGACTCTTTCATCTTCCAAAGACATCTGAGGGCAGGGCCACTCACAGTGACTCCGTGGCAAAACCAGAGGTGTCTCTAGGTGCTAAGGAGCCCTTTTGGCACTGGCACTCCCCGGGGTTCCATGGGGACATCCCAGGGCTCTCTATGTTCCTAAGGAACAGGCAGGGGAAGGGCAATCCCAGGGCCTCCAGGGTAACATCCCAGCAATCTCCACGCTGCTAAGGAGCCACGATGTCACAGGAACTCACAGGCCATCTACACTGACATTCCAGAGGGCTCCCTGCTGCTGGAGAGCAGTGATGTCACAGGCACTCACACTTGGCCCCTGGAGACATTCCAGGAGGTTCCATGTTGCCAAACAGCTGGGATGTCACAGGCACTCACAGGGGCTCCGTGGGGACATCCCAGGGGTCTCAAAGGCTGCAAAAGAACCATGAGGACTCGTGCTGCCATGGGGGCTCCGTGGGGACATCCTGGGGTCACCATGCTGCTAAAGAGATGGGATGGCACAGGAACTTTAACATCACTTAAAGAATCATGGGAAAGGTATCAGGAAAGAAAGATTTCATATCAAAGCCACAGCAGGACAAGGTTCCTTGCCAAGCTTCACTCTACTCCTGACACGACGGTTAAGGCACAGCGAGGAAAAGCAACAAACAAAATCCAGAGTCAGTCAATCCAAAATGAAATACCATGAAAATCATCTGGGCACGTGTGTGAGTGTGTCCATGTCTTTGTAAAGATGATATAAAGAGTAAGGATAAAAAGAACATGGCCTAAAAACAACAGCACTTCACTTAACTAAAAGGTTGCAACATTTAAACTTCTAAGTTAAACTTAACCATTTAGCAATGGAATAATCCTGAAAAGCTTTTAGACTCAACCATACTTCAACTTAAACAACACTTAACTGAGAACTGAACTCAAACCCAACACCTCAGAACAGGACTCATACAGGATTCACCATACCTCTATAGTAACTTTACTTACAAGCATAACTTACTTACAGTTCTAAAGCACTTAAAGATCCAGGAGAGCAGCCCCTCTCCCACGTTCCAGAGAGGACATGCACACCTGCACGCAGTGTTTACCATTCAGGCACAAACAAAGTTTCCAAGGCTGTTAAAATAAAAAAAAAAGCAGGAACACGTTAGACAGCACCAGTTGCTGGGAGCGCACGTTGTTTTTGATAAGCTCAAGAGTAGCTCAGCCAAGCTGCAGTTTGTCAAGGCCAAGGCCTAACCAGCATTTCTCAGATCATGGGGAGGCTGAAAAATGGGAGGGAAGGGGAATGCACCACCAACAAGCCATGAGATCACACCTGATCACAGACCCTCCGTGTTGACATCCCATGTCATCACAGGGTTCTTCATCCTCCAAAGACTTCTGAGGTCACGGGCATTGACAGGGGCTCCGTGGGGACAACAGAGGGGTCTCTACGTGCCACAGAGCCCATTTGGCTCAGGCACGCACTAAAACAAAGGGTTCCAGACAGACCTCCCGGTGGTCTCCATGCTGCTAAAGAACACCAAGGTCATGGGCAATCCCAGAGGCTCCACGGGGACATCCCAGGGGTCTCCCATCTACCAAACCACACTGAGCTCACAGGCTGTGACAGGATGTCAGTTGTGACATCAGTGGTGTCTCTAGGCTGCTGAGGAGCCCTGATGTCACAGGACATCCCAGGGGTCTGCAGGCTGAAAAAGAGGTCTCTTGTCACAGACAGTCACAGAGGTGCCATTGTGACATCCCACTGGTCTCTGCTCAGAGGAACATTGAGGTCACCAGCAATCCCAGGGGCTCCATGGGGAAATCCCAGGGCTCTCAGGCTGCTCAAGAGCTCTGATGTCACCAGCAGTGAAACAAGCTCCTTGGGGATCTCTGTCACTGCTGCAGTGGCAGCTTCAGACAAAGGCTCCTAGAGCAGCACGGCCACTGAGTCACAAGGGGCACAGAGGGACCCCTGGCTTTCTCAGCTCCTTCTCACAGACAGGAGCCTGGGGCAGCTGCATCCAAGCCCAGCCTCACACTGTCACTGGTTTCAGTAACTCTGTCCAGCAGGACTTGAACATGGCAAAACAGATCAATTTATAGAAAACAAATTATTCAGTAGGAGAAATGATTTGACACAAAGGACTCGATCGCAATTATTGACTACACAGGAGAAAATCCAAACCTGCTCCTGGCAGTGTACAGTAGAGCACAACAGAGTGCACTCTATTAAAGCAGCAGGGAAGCAGTCATATTCCAGATAAGTTTAATTGGGACACATTCTGATTAGTAATACAACTAAAATAATAGGGATCAGTGATAGTCATGTTAAATGTGTGATTCTCTGCCTTGACCTTAACATCCGTTTCTGCCATGAAGACATATGGATGGGTAGTACATATCATTACAGAATCGTCCTGCCAATTTGTTAAGCTCAGTTGGTATGCCTCATTTGTCTTTGTGTAATAACCATGAGCTACATGTTGCAGCCAAAAGGCATTGCTAAGCGCCGTATTTTGGTAAATCAAGGTCCTGAATTGCTTAAAAATTCAGCTTGCCACACAGGGCCTGAAAGCCCTCCTTCTGACCACTTCAGTGTTCCCTTTGTCACTTCTGAGAAGTTTACTGGCTTTGAATTGCTGCCTATTAGGTGTCCTCTCGGTTCCCAGTCAATTATTTCTAGTCTGGTTATGCTGATGGTGTTTTTACCTGGAGTAGGTAGTCTACATGAAAGCCAATTAAGCTTTACCCACCGACAGTAGTGCCTCAAGGCATTTTGCAAATGGGAAGATGAGCAGGTGCAGCCAACGTGGTGTTACTCACCACCTTGCTACTGTTAATGCCTGATAGAGACACAAAAGTAAGGTTTGCTGAGTGGTTTTGGGTGTTCTCATTGTCTTGATAGTGTAAGTAAAAACATTCCTGTAAAATCAAGGCACCCCAAGATAGGTTTTTTAGCAATACAAACTGGGAGCAACTCAGTGTAAAATGTTTGGGAACCATTATTTTTGATCCATTCTTTATCCTCCTCCAAAGGTCCCCATGGTGGAAGCCAAACACCTCCTGTCCATTTTGTATCATTACTTGCTATGGGCAGCTCAACATCCCACCAGGTAAGAGGTCTAAAAATGGGAGGATCAATAATGTGAGCCCAATATACCTGTTCTGCAGTACCAAAGGCACAATAAAAAGAAAACGGAGTAAACTTCTTACAGTAGTGTTGCTAGCTACTATTTCTAGGTAGGCCAGGAAGGTTTTCTCTGGGGCTGGTGCTTCTCCTACACCGTGCATCAGGATTGCAGCTCTCTGTTGCAGTCGCTTCAGCATCCCCCCTATTATCCCCGGGTTTGTCCGCTGCTGATGGCTGGTGTCGCGTGGAGCCTCTTCGTCGGTATTGAGTCTCTTCAGCTGGGGGATCGGGTTGTTGGGGTGGTCTTTCCAGCTCATGGTACAGTTTTAGCAGATGAGCTAAACCACTTCGGACCTGTTGGCAACTGAACACGTGCACACCCTTTCCCCCAGGTTAGTAAATCAGCTGGGCCTTGTCATTGCACACCCAATTGTGCATCTTTACATAAAACTTTTGGAAATTGGTCCTGCGCATGCAAACCTTCAGAGCCATGTCACTCTGCCGGGGATTAAGACTGATGATCTGCATTCAAAAAAATGTTAGCGTAACTTCTGCATTATCTAATTGTTCTTGAGGAGCCATATTCCCCCTTTTTTCTTTTGTTCTTGTTTTAATAACATGTGCTTCTCTTACTATGAACCTTAAGGCAACACAAAAGTAAAACAATACATGTAATGAAACAATAAGCTCACTATGTGCTCAGCTTTAGCACCAAGCAAAAATAAGCAAGGTAATACATGTAATCATTACTACAGAAGAGAAAGGATAGTGCTTTATAAAGATACACCTCAGCTGCCTAAATACTTTACCATCACCTTGAGTCTGCCATTGCTGGGGAGCCCCATTGCACAGCAAGGACCTGGAGAACCTTTCCCGGGTGAGGTTTCCAAGTTTACCCTTAAAGGGGGTCCAGCTTTTATAAGCCCAAATCAGCAAGTCAAAGTGACTTATGTATATTTTTAGCACAGGAACACCTGGGTCTGTTGGCACACTTCCTGACCAGCCAGGGCCATGGCTCTGCCAGAGCCTAGGCCTTGACTGGGAGGATTTTCCCTAAAATATCCTAAAAACAAGCCTGTATTAATATCATGTGGGAAAGTTTCTCAAAATGAAACATTTCTTGCAGATAACTACACAAGGTTATGTGAAAGCTTCTCAAGTAGACAGTTTGGCTTTGTCATCTCTTTTTAGGTAAATAATCAATGGTAACAAGAACAACCTGCAAATGACCAAAGGCATGCATATGACTAACATCAAATACTATCTGATGGCGAATTTCCTTTATAAAGGCTCCGTGTATTCATGTTATGACATTAACAACACATTCAGAATCACTAATCATATTGACTGCTTTTTGTGCAAAAATCGTTAAAGCTAACACTGCTGCACGGAGTTCAACCTGTTGAGTGGAACCACCTGTTTGATTTATTGCATATTTCCATTCATGATCTTCTTGCCATGTAATGGCTGCCTTCATTGTGTGTCCTGATCTGTCAGTAAAATCATTACATGCACCAGGAACAGGCCTGCGGCACACAATGGTTTGTAGTGTTAAAGGCAAGTGAACAACATTTCTGCAACCATTTGTCTCTGAAGGTAAAGAGAAAGAAATCTGTCCTACAAATTCTACCAATGCTGCATGAAAAATATCTGAATTCTGTAACAAATACTCATAACTGTCAAGAGACAGTAGTAAATGAATAAGCTCTGGATCATATCCCATCAATTGCACGATGCAGGTTCTGCCCTTCTTAATTAAAGATGCACAGAGCTCTATCAGGGTAGTGTTAGTGTTCTTAGGTGTATTTGGTAAAAAAAATTCATTCCAAGTAGATCGTTCTATCTCCCTGTTAAATTATCCTATTAAAGCTGTGGGATAAGGTGCAGTAGGGAATAAAAAGAAGTGAACTGGTAAAGCTGAAACGAATCAGTGCAGACAAAACAATGCAGTGGAGATTCGTTAGCTAATTATATCTAATTCTCGAACAGCTTCTGCAGATAATGTTTGTGGGGAAGTCAGGGTCTTCTTTCAAGTGAGCAAATAAATGCTTTAACTGATGAGTGGCTAAACCTAGCATGGGTCTTACCCAGTTAACTGCTCCCAGTAACTCTTGTAAATCATTCAATGTTCTGACATCAGGCTTTAAAGGTAATTGCAGTGGTTTCACATTTTATTTAGCTAATATCCACCCTAAATATTTCCAAGGAGGGATCTTCTGATTTTTTTCGGGGGCCACCTGCAACCCATGCTGAGTAAGATTAAGATGCCAAATAGTATCTTGCAAATATGAATCATCCAGTGCACAAACTAAAATATCAACCATATTGTGATAAATGGTGTTCTGAGGATACTGAGCCTGCACACAGGCCAGGGTATTGGCCACAAAAAGCTGACAAATAGGCTATTTATCATCCCCTGAGGGAGCACCATCCAGTGATGTCTATGCATGGGCTCAGCATTATTAACTGAAAGGACAGGAAAGGCAAAATACTCTCCACAGTCAGGATGTAAAGGGATAGTAAAAAAGCAGTCTTTCAAATCAATAACAAATTCCAATCCTGGGCAACTAAGGAGGATTCGAGGCACCCTGCTACAGGCACTCATGGGTTTTATGACTGCAGTAATAGCCCATAAATCATGCAATAAATGCTATTTTCCCAATTTCTGTGGGATCACAAAAATAGGTGTATTCCAAGGACTAGCAGAAGGAACTATGTGCTGCCTGTAATTATTCTTGTCCTATTCGGCTTGCCTGAATTAGCTTATCCCCTTTCAAGGCCACTAGTCTACCTAAACAACTGTGCTGTTCTGTTGGCACATCAGGAGTCCCAGCCATCCTCTAAATACTTTCCTGGACAGGTGCCAACATGCTCAGCTCTTTGAACAACTGAAAACATACATTTTACCCTATGGTTTCAACACTGATGGTGCCAAGTTCACCTCTTATTTGTAGGCCTGTGACTCCAATAATGTTAGCAGTCTGCATGCAGAAGAAAAATCTTTAATTCTGGGACAGCCTCAGAAAACAATGTGGTTCCTGTAAAAGATAGTCCTCCAATTTTAAGTTATATTGTGGGTTTTCCTTTCAGAGGCTTGGAATGAAAATTACTGTAACCTGTAACCTCAGAAAAGAGACAAAGTATACAAAACATGGGCTTTCCAGGAGAAATATTCTGTCCTGGTGAAATCCAGCAAAAGTAGAAAGCCTGCAGAATGTCTTAGGCTAAGCAGTAATAGTGAGAAAAAGGGGGAAAGGAGCTTCAAGCTACCTAAGCCAGAAATACCTTGCTTCAGTTTTCAGCCCACATCTGTTTCTCTACTCCTCCAATGTTACCAAATTCCAGGTACCCCAGCAATTCCTACCAAGGGAATGTCACCCAAGTTTTACTGTTGCTTTCAACACAGATGTCATTTCATTTGGTTCCCCTGCCCAACGTTTTTTTATAATCCAAGTTTTTATTATTGTTGTTATTTCTCCTTCATTCTGCTGCAACGCTTTTTCTTGGTGAAAACCGGAAACAAATTTAAAACACAACTCAGTTTCACGAACTAAAGAAGTTCTGTGAGAAAACATTCGCGGATTGAGCTGCGAAGCGCTGGAGACTGAAGGCAGGTGCCCATGTGTCCCTGCCCCCGGCGAGCCGGGGGCGCACGGCGCGGGGCGGGGCGCGGGCCGCCG
>NW_008239378.1:21728-23029 GCF_000691975.1 Corvus brachyrhynchos
CGGGACGAGGGGGCTGACGAGGGCACGTAAGGTGCAAACGTCTCATCGCTAAGTACCGCAGGGGGAGTATGGTGCTAAGATGGTTGTTTTAAGGGAAAATACAGGTCTGTCTCCTTTCCAGGACTAAGAGGAGCTGACGGTGATATGTCCTTATCTGGCTCATTATCACTATCCTTATCCAGCACTCCCCGCCTCACCTGCTCGCAGGGACTCTAAAGCACTCATCAGAAACCACCACGTTATTATTACCAAATCAGGAATCGATAAACCTAAGTCCTTATGTGTTCGTAAATGCTCTCCTACCTTAACATCAAAGCTTCTCTCATGTAGAACAGTTACAGTGCTCTTCAACCAGTAATAAAAGTTGCTCTAACTGCTTATAGGAAATTTGATGTCCTGCAGCATGGAGAATCTGTTGCAATACCTTTAAGCTGTACCAATGCCCCTGGGACACGCCCCTGTCCCATGATATTATCCTCACAGTCCTGTGGTTCTTCATCCAGCGAATACCACTGACCCAATTTCATAGGATGCGCCAGCAATTTGTCCCCCATCGGATTGCGGTTCGCTGAAAGATCCCCTGTCGTCGTATCACGGCTCTGATCTGTTCGCATGTCAGGGGTCACCGCATGTTGGCGAGCGGTTTAAATGCAAAAAATCCCTAAATATAAAAATACATGTATGCCTCCACAATGATAAAAAATACACCGATAGAGTGGTATAGTGTGGGGCTCGGCAGGAGTTCTTTTTCTCTTCGTCTTCATCCCCTTTTTTCTCAGGTGAACCCCCCTTTATTTAATCCTGGTACAGATAAACGTTTGTCTTCTTATTGGTCCCCAGGGCCTCTTTCTGATTTTGTAACACACAAAACATGTCTCAAGCATTCCATGCATGTGATTGTTTTCAATCACAATAAGCCACACAGTCACATTCACACAGCGGTTTTCCACCAAGAAATGAGATTCCACAGCATCCTTCAGCAAGCACACAATGTAGAAGGGCCCTTAGGGTTAACATTTTCTTGTTCTAATCTTGGTCAGGATGCCAGGTGTTTGGCACCGCCCCACAGTGTATCTGTGTCTCTGTGTGTGTGTCCCAAAGGGATAGAAAGGGTAAGGATAAAAAGAACATGGCCAAAAGGCTCAACAGCACTTCACTAACAGCACCTCACCATGACCAACATTTCCCTCTATAACCTCAGCTAAACTTAACAATTTAGCAGAGGAACAACACTTGCAAACTTTCAGTGTTGTTAAGTTGAAGTACGGTTAACTTAGAACTTCACTGAAACCCAGCACCTC
>NW_008239379.1:0-522 GCF_000691975.1 Corvus brachyrhynchos
CTATGGGGTCCCTATGGGGTCTCTATGGGGTCTGGGGGCCTCTGTAGGGTCTATGGGGTCTCCATAGGGTTCCTATGGGGTCTCTATAGGGTCCCTATGGGGTCTCTATCGGGTTTCTATGGGGTCTCTATGGGGTCTGGGTGTCTCTATAGGGTCTCTATGGGGTCTCTATAGGGTCCCTATGGGGTTTCTATGGGGTCCCTATGGGGTCTCTAAAAGGTCTATAGGGTCCCTATAGAGTCTCTATAGGGTCTTGGTCTCTCTGTAGGGTCTATGGGGTCCCTATAGGGTCCCTATGGGGTCTAGGGGGTCCCTATGGGGTCTCTGTAGGGCCTGGAGTGTCTCTATAGGGTCTCTGTAGGGTCTCTGTGGGGTCTGGGGGGTCTCTATAGGGTCTGTCTGGGTGTCTCTATGGGGTCTATGGGGTCTCTATGGGGTCTGGGGGGTCTCTATAGGGTCTATGGGGTCTCTGTCGGGTTTCTATGGGGCCTCTATGGGGTCCTGGTTTCTCTATAGGGTCTC
>NW_008239380.1:0-512 GCF_000691975.1 Corvus brachyrhynchos
GGGGAAAAATGGGGGGAAAAATGGGGGGAAAAAAGGGGGAAATGGGTCAGATCCTAAATTGTGATCAAAGATCTGATCCAGGATGCGCTCCAGGGCCTGGGGGTCCCGCTGGTTCTGGGGGAAAACAACGGGAAAATGGGCAAAAATGGGCAAAAAATGGGCAAAAAATGGGTCAGATCCTAAATAGTGATCCAGGATGGGATCCAGGGCCTGGGGATCGCGCTGGTTCTGGGGGAAAAACGGGGGAAAATGGGCAAAAATGGGGGAAAAATGGGGGAAAATGGGGGAAAATGGGGGGGAAATGGGGGAAGAATGGGGAAAAAAGGGGAAAATGGGGGAGGAATGTAAATAGTGATACAGGATGCGCTCCAGGGCGTGGGGATCGCGCTGGTTCTGGGGGAAAAACGGGGGAAAATGGGCAAAAAATGGGGAAAAATGGAAATATTGATACAGGGTTTGATAGAGGGCGTCCGGGTCCCACTGGTTCTGGGGGAAAACAACGGGAAAATGGG
>NW_008239381.1:0-348 GCF_000691975.1 Corvus brachyrhynchos
CGGGGGTACAAGGGGAACAGGGGACCCCAATAAGCAAGGTGACAAGTGACTCCCCTGCACGAGGTGCCAGCAGACCCCAAAGCACGGCCGGGCGGCCGAAGCCCTCCCCGCGCACCCTGGCAGGGACGCGGCTGCCCTGGTGGCAACCCCGGTGGCAACCCCGGGGGTGGCCCTGTCCCCGTGTCACCTCCTTGATGAGCTCGGACTGGCCCACGCTGTAGCTGTAGTTGGCGATGAGCGCGGCGATGCCCACGTAGGAGCGCACCAGCTCGGCCAGCAGCCGCAGGATGGTCGAGGTGGGCATCAGCGGCTTTGGGGCCCCGGGCCCGCCCCCCGCCCCCCCCCCCC
>NW_008239381.1:5118-5381 GCF_000691975.1 Corvus brachyrhynchos
GGGGGTCAGGGCTTTGGGGGGCATCCCCAGGGGTGTCCAGCTGGGGATGGGGTGTGGGACCCACGCCGCGGCGGCGAGGATGAGATGGGAGCCCGGTTTTGGGGGGGTTGCAGGGGACCCCCGTTCTGAGGGCAGAGGGACCCCACAGATCCCTCTTTTGGGGATGGAGGCACCCCTGGGACCCCCGAGGGTAAAGGGACCTGTGGGACCCCACTTTTGGGGGGTAGAGGCAGCCCTGGGACCCCCGTTCTGAGGGTAAAGGG
>NW_008239382.1:0-443 GCF_000691975.1 Corvus brachyrhynchos
GGGTCTGGAGTGCCCCCGGGGATCGGGGGGTCAGTTTGGGGTCGCTTTGGGGTCGGGAGTGCCCCCAGGGGTCAGGGGGTCAGTTTGGGGTCAGGGGGTCACTTTGGGGTCACTCTGGGGTCACTTTGGGGTTGGGAGTGTCCCCAGGGATCGGGGGGTCAGTTTGGGGTCAGGGGGTCACTTTGGGGTCACTCTGGGGTCATTTTGGGGTCTGGAGTGTCCCCAGGGGTCGGGGGGTCAGTTTGGGGTCAGGGGGTCACTTTGGTGGGGCCGGGCTGGTCCCGAGGTGCCGCTGTTCCCCTGTAGGATCTGGAGGAGGACGAGCGGTCGGTTTGGGTCGGTTTGGGGTCGGTTTGGGTCGATTTGGGGTCGGTTTGGGGTCGGTTTGGGTCGGTTTGGGTCGGTTTGGGGTCGGTTTGGGGTCGGTTTGGGGCGGGTTGGGG
>NW_008239382.1:1774-2576 GCF_000691975.1 Corvus brachyrhynchos
GGGGTGGGTTGGGGTCAGTTTGGGTCAGTTTGGGGTGGTTTTTGTTCCCCTGTAGGATCTGGAGGAGGACGGGCGGCACCGCTGGGCGCTGGCGCAGTTCTCGCGCCCCGCGTTCTGGGGGGGCCGCGAGGGGCTCCTGGTGGGGCCGGTGGTTTGGGGTGGTTTGGGGTCAGTTTGGGTCAGTTTGGGGTGGTTTTTGTTCCCCTGTAGGATCTGGAGGAGGACGGGCGGCACCGCTGGGCGCTGGCGCAGTTCTCGCGCCCCGCGTTCTGTGGGGTCTGCGAGGGGCTCCTGGTGGGGCTGCGGAAACAGGGCCTGAGGTGTTCCCGTGAGTGTGGGGTCGGGAATTCCATGGGATCGGGATCGGGATCGGGAATGGCTGAGGAACAGGGGCTGAGATGTTCCCATGAGTGTGGGGTCGGGAATTCCATGGGATCGGGATCGGGATCGGGAATGGCTGAGGAACAGGGGCTGAGATGTTCCCATGAGTGTGGGATCGGGAATTCCATGGGATCGGGATTGGGATCGGGATTGGGATCGGGAATGGCTGCAGGAACAGGGGCTGAGGTGTTCCTGTGAGTGTGGGGTCGGGAATTCCATGGGATCAGGATTGGGATTGGGAATGACTGAGGAACAGGGGCTGAGGTGTTCTGGAAGGAGTTTGGGATCGGGATCGGGAATTCCGTGGGGTCGGGAACAGAGATTGGGTGCGGAAACAGGGAGTGAAGGGTTCCTGTAGGGATTGGGATGGAGACAGAGACAGGGACAGGGACAGGGACAGGGACAGGGACAGTGCCCCCCT
>NW_008239382.1:3571-4305 GCF_000691975.1 Corvus brachyrhynchos
GGTGACACAGTCACAGTGACAGTGACAGTGCCACAGTGACAGTGACAGTGACAGTGACAGTGACAGTGACAGTGCCGCCCTCTCAGTGTGCAGGGTCACCGTCCACGAGCGCTGCTCCGGCCGTGCCCCCCCCGCCTGCATCAGCACCTACGCCAAGAACCGCCGGGAGGCGGCCGTGAGTGTCCGAGTGTCCATCCCAGTGTCCATCCCAGTGTCCGAGTGTCCATCCCCGTGTCCATCCGAGTGTCCATCCGAGGGTCCATCTGAGGGTCCATCTGAGTGTCCATCTGAGTGTCCATCCCAGTGTCCGAGTGTCCATCCCCGTGTCCATCCGAGTGTCCATCCGAGGGTCCATCTGAGGGTCCATCTGAGTGTCCATCTGAGTGTCCATCCCAGTGTCCGAGTGTCCATCCCCGTGTCCATCCGAGTGTCCATCCGAGGGTCCATCTGAGGGTCCATCTGAGTGTCCATCTGAGTGTCCATCCCAGTGTCCGAGTGTCCATCCCCGTGTCCATCCGAGTGTCCATCCGAGGGTCCATCTGAGGGTCCATCTGAGTGTCCATCTGAGTGTCCATCCCAGTGTCCGAGTGTCCATCCCCGTGTCCATCCGAGTGTCCATCCGAGTGTCCATCCGAGTGTCTGAGTGTCTGAGTGTCCATCCGAGTGTCTGAGTGTCCATCCGAGTGTCCATCCGAGTGTCCATCTGAGTGTCCATCTGTCCATCCCAGTGTCCA
>NW_008239382.1:4350-7211 GCF_000691975.1 Corvus brachyrhynchos
GAGTGTCCATCTGTCCATCCAAGTGTCCATCTGAGTGTCCATCTGTGTCCATCTGAGTGTCCATCTGAGTATCCATCCGAGTGTCCATCTGTCCATCCGAGTATCCATCCGAGTGTCCGAGTGTCCATCCATGTGTCCATCTGAGTGTCCACCCCAGTGTCCACCTGAGTGTCCATCCAAGTGTCCAAGTGTCCATCCGAGTGTCCATCCGAGTGTCCAAGTGTCCGAGTGTCCATCCGAGTGTCCATCTGAGTGTCCATCTGTGTCCATCTCAGTGTCCGAGTGTCCATCCAAGTGTCCATCTGAGTGTCCATCTGTCCATCTGAGTGCCCATCCGTGTGTCCATCCATCCATCCGTCCATCCGTCTGTCCATCCGTCCACCTGTCTGTCCCACATGGGGGGTGCCAGGGGTGGCACAGAGGTGACAGAGGTGACCCAAGGGTGACCCAGGGGTGGCCCAGAGGTGACCCAGGGGTGGCCCAGAGGTGACCCAGAAGTGACCCAGGGGTGACCCAGAAGTGACCCAGGGGTGACAGAGGTGACCCAGGGGTGACCCAGGGGTGACAGAGGTGACCCAGAGGTGACAGAGGTGGCCCAGGGGTGACCCAGGGGTGACCCAGGGTGACCCAAAAGTGACCCAGAGGTCAATCCCTGTACCCAGGGGTGACCCAGAGGTGGCCCAGAGGTGACCCAGAGGTGACAGAGGTGGCCCAGGGGTGACCCAGGGGTGACCCAGGGTGACCCAAAAGTGACCCAGAGGTGACAGAGGTGGCCCAGGGGTGACCCAGGGGTGACCCAGGGTGACCCAAAAGTGACCCAGAGGTGACAGAGGTGGCCCAGGGGTGACCCAGGGGTGACCCAGGGTGACCCAAAAGTGACCCAGAGGTGACAGAGGTGGCCCAGGGGTGACCCAGGGGTGACCCAGGGTGACCCAAAAGTGACCCAGAGGTGACAGAGGTGGCCCAGGGGTGACCCAGGGGTGACCCAGGGTGACCCAAAAGTGACCCAGAGGTGACAGAGGTGGCCCAGGGGTGACCCAGGGGTGACCCAGGGTGACCCAAAAGTGACCCAGAGGTGACAGAGGTGGCCCAGGGGTGACCCAGGGGTGACCCAGGGTGACCCAAAAGTGACCCAGAGGTGACAGAGGTGGCCCAGGGGTGACCCAGGGGTGACCCAGGGTGACCCAAAAGTGACCCAGAGGTGACAGAGGTGGCCCAGGGGTGACCCAGGGGTGACCCAGGGTGACCCAAAAGTGACCCAGAGGTGACAGAGGTGGCCCAGGGGTGACCCAGGGGTGACCCAGGGTGACCCAAAAGTGACCCAGAGGTGACAGAGGTGGCCCAGGGGTGACCCAGGGGTGACCCAGGGTGACCCAAAAGTGACCCAGAGGTGACAGAGGTGGCCCAGGGGTGACCCAGGGGTGACCCAGGGTGACCCAAAAGTGACCCAGAGGTGACAGAGGTGGCCCAGGGGTGACCCAGGGGTGACCCAGGGTGACCCAAAAGTGACCCAGAGGTGACAGAGGTGGCCCAGGGGTGACCCAGGGGTGACCCAGGGTGACCCAAAAGTGACCCAGAGGTGACAGAGGTGGCCCAGGGGTGACCCAGGGGTGACCCAGGGTGACCCAAAAGTGACCCAGAGGTGACAGAGGTGGCCCAGGGGTGACCCAGGGGTGACCCAGGGTGACCCAAAAGTGACCCAGAGGTGACAGAGGTGGCCCAGGGGTGACCCAGGGGTGACCCAGGGTGACCCAAAAGTGACCCAGAGGTGACAGAGGTGGCCCAGGGGTGACCCAGGGGTGACCCAGGGTGACCCAAAAGTGACCCAGAGGTGACAGAGGTGGCCCAGGGGTGACCCAGGGGTGACCCAGGGTGACCCAAAAGTGACCCAGAGGTGACAGAGGTGGCCCAGGGGTGACCCAGGGGTGACCCAGGGTGACCCAAAAGTGACCCAGAGGTGACAGAGGTGGCCCAGGGGTGACCCAGGGGTGACCCAGGGTGACCCAAAAGTGACCCAGAGGTGACAGAGGTGGCCCAGGGGTGACCCAGGGGTGACCCAGGGTGACCCAAAAGTGACCCAGAGGTGACAGAGGTGGCCCAGGGGTGACCCAGGGGTGACCCAGGGTGACCCAAAAGTGACCCAGAGGTGACAGAGGTGGCCCAGGGGTGACCCAGGGGTGACCCAGGGTGACCCAAAAGTGACCCAGAGGTGACAGAGGTGGCCCAGGGGTGACCCAGGGGTGACCCAGGGTGACCCAAAAGTGACCCAGAGGTGACAGAGGTGGCCCAGGGGTGACCCAGGGGTGACCCAGGGTGACCCAAAAGTGACCCAGAGGTGACAGAGGTGGCCCAGGGGTGACCCAGGGGTGACCCAGGGTGACCCAAAAGTGACCCAGAGGTGACAGAGGTGGCCCAGGGGTGACCCAGGGGTGACCCAGGGTGACCCAAAAGTGACCCACAAGCACCAGCCCCTCGTGTCCCTGTGATGTCCCTGTCCCCATCCCCAATCCCTGTCCCTGTCCCCATCCCCAATCCCTGTTCTCGTCCCCAATCCCTGTCCCCATCCCTGTCCCTGTCCCCAATCCCTGTCCCCATCCCTGTCCCCGTGGTGTCCCCAGGTCCATGACGAGTGCCAGCCCCTGGTGTCCCCAATCCCAATCCCTGTCCCTGTCCCCAGGTCCATGACAAGTGCCAGCCCCTCGTGTCCCTGTCCCCAATCCCAATCCCTGTCCCCATCCCCAATCCCTGTCCCTGTCCCCAGGTCCATAATGAGCACCAGCCCCTCGTGTCCCTGTGATGTCCCTGTCCCCATCCCCAATCCCTGTCCCTGTCCCCATCCCCAATCCCTGTTCCCGTCCCCC
>NW_008239382.1:9341-12143 GCF_000691975.1 Corvus brachyrhynchos
AGGGATAGGGAGCGGGGGGGGGGTCGGGGTCGGGGTCGGGATCGGGATCGGGATGGGGGTCGGGATCGGGGATCGAGATCGGGGTCGGGATCGGGGTTGGGATCAGGGTCGGGATCGGGAATGGGAACAGGGACAGGGACGGGATGGGGTGGGATTGAATGGGGACAAGGATTGGGATCGGGATCGGGATCAGGACGGGGACAGGGATGGGATGGGGACGGGGACAGGATGGGGTGGGGTTGAATGGGGACAAGGATTGGGGTCGGGATCAGGAGCAGGAGCAGGGACAGGGACGGGATGGGGTGGGATTGAATGGGGACAAGGATTGGGGTCGGGATCAGGATTGGGATTGGGAGCGGGATCAAGGACGGGATGGGATCGGGATCGGAATTGGGATGGGATGGGACAAGGATGGGGTGGGAGGGGATTGGGATGGAAACAGGGATGGGATGGGACCGATGGGATGGGATCGGGATCGGGACTGGGAGCAGGGACAGCGACAGGATGGGATTGGGGTTGGAATGGGACGGGAACAGGGACGCGGTGGTGACCAGGACACGGCCACACCCCATTTCCTCACGGTGGGGAGGGGGCGGCCACTGACCCCCCCGGAGAGACTGGGGATAAACTGGGGACAAACTGGGGATAAAGTGGGGACAAACTGGGGACAGACTGGGGATAAACTGGGGACAGACTGGGGATAAACTGGGGATAAAGTGGGGACAGACTGGGACAAACTGGGGATAAACTGGGGACAGATTGGGGAGAGACTGGGGATAAACTGGGGACAAACTGGGGATAAAGTGGGGACAAACTGGGGACAGACTGGGGATAAACTGGGGACAGACTGGGGATAAACTGGGGATAAAGTGGGGACAGACTGGGACAAACTGGGGATAAACTGGGGACAGATTGGGGAGAGACTGGGGATAAACTGGGGACAAACTGGGGATAAAGTGGGGACAAACTGGGGACAGACTGGGGATAAACTGGGGACAGACTGGGGATAAACTGGGGATAAAGTGGGGACAGACTGGGACAAACTGGGGATAAACTGGGGACAGATTGGGGAGAGACTGGGGATAAACTGGGGACAAACTGGGGATAAAGTGGGGACAAACTGGGGACAGACTGGGGATAAACTGGGGACAGACTGGGGATAAACTGGGGATAAAGTGGGGACAGACTGGGACAAACTGGGGATAAACTGGGGACAGATTGGGGAGAGACTGGGGATAAACTGGGGACAAACTGGGGATAAAGTGGGGACAAACTGGGGACAGACTGGGGATAAACTGGGGACAGACTGGGGATAAACTGGGGATAAAGTGGGGACAGACTGGGACAAACTGGGGATAAACTGGGGACAGATTGGGGAGAGACTGGGGATAAACTGGGGACAAACTGGGGATAAAGTGGGGACAAACTGGGGACAGACTGGGGATAAACTGGGGACAGACTGGGGATAAACTGGGGATAAAGTGGGGACAGACTGGGACAAACTGGGGATAAACTGGGGACAGATTGGGGAGAGACTGGGGATAAACTGGGGACAAACTGGGGATAAAGTGGGGACAAACTGGGGACAGACTGGGGACAGACTGGGGACAGATTGGGGACAGACTGGGACAAACTGGGGATAAACTGGGGACAGATTGGGGATAAACTGGGGACAGACTGGGGACAGATTGGGAACAGACTGGGACAAACTGGGGATAAACTGGGGACAGATTGGGGATAAACTGGGGACAGACTGGGGACAGATTGGGAACAGACTGGGACAAACTGGGGATAAACTGGGGACAGATTGGGGACAGATTGGGAACAGACTGGGACAAACTGGGGATAAACTGGGGACAGATTGGGGATAAACTGGGGACAGACTGGGGACAGATTGGGAACAGACTGGGACAAACTGGGGATAAACTGGGGACAGATTGGGGATAAACTGGGGACAGACTGGGGACAGATTGGGAACAGACTGGGACAAACTGGGGATAAACTGGGGACAGATTGGGGATAAACTGGGGACAGACTGGGGACAGATTGGGAACAGACTGGGACAAACTGGGGATAAACTGGGGACAGATTGGGGATAAACTGGGGACAGACTGGGGACAGATTGGGAACAGACTGGGACAAACTGGGGATAAACTGGGGACAGATTGGGGATAAACTGGGGACAGACTGGGGACAGATTGGGAACAGACTGGGACAAACTGGGGATAAACTGGGGACAGATTGGGGATAAACTGGGGACAGACTGGGGACAGATTGGGAACAGACTGGGACAAACTGGGGATAAACTGGGGACAGACTGGGGTTAAACTGGGGACAGCCTGGGGACAGACTGGGGATAAAGTGGGGACAGACTTGGGACAGATTGGGGATAAACTGGGGATAAACTGGGATAAACTGGGGATCAAGTGGGGATAAAGTGGGGACAGATTTGGGACAGATTTGGGACAGTTTGGGGACAGATTTGGGACAAATTTGCGACAATTTGGGGCCGCCTTGGGCACAATCTGGGGCCACCTTGGGCTCAATGATGATTTTGGGGCCAGAGGAGCCTTTCTGGGGTATCCCCATCCCATCCCACACCCCATTCCCCCCCTTGGCCGTGCTGCCCGTGGGGCCGGGGCTGATTTTGGGGTCAGTTTGGGGGTTTTTGGGGGTCCTGAGCCCGTTCCTGGCCAGGCTACGCCGGGGAGGAGCTGGCGAAGGTGCTGCGGGCGCTGGAGGGCGGCAGCGTGGTCAGCATGGACAGGTGGGCGCTGCAGGTGACCCCGCAGGACCCGGCGG
>NW_008239382.1:12212-15743 GCF_000691975.1 Corvus brachyrhynchos
TGAAAAAAAAAAAAAAAAAATCCCGAAATTCTGAGAAAAAAATCGGAGATTCTGAGAAAAAAATCTGGTCTGAAAAATTCGCAAATTTGACGAAAAAAATCTGCCGTGAAAAATGTGCGAGTTCGCTGAAAAATCTGCTTTGGAAATCTGTGAATTCACTGAAAAATCTGCTCTGAAAATCTGCAAATTCACTGAAAAAATCTGCCGTGAAAAATCTGCGAATTCACTGAAAAATCTGCTTTGAAAATCTGGAAATTCCCTGAAAAATCTGCCTTGAAAATCTGCGAGTTCCCAGAAAAAATCTGCCGTGAAAATCTGCGAATTCACTGAAAAATCTGCTTTGAAAATCTGGAAATTCCCTGAAAAATCTGCCTTGAAAATCTGCGAGTTCCCAGAAAAAATCTGCCGTGAAAATCTGCGAATTCACTGAAAAATCTGCTTTGAAAATCTGGAAATTCCCTGAAAAATCTGCCTTGAAAATCTGCGAGTTCCCAGAAAAAATCTGCCGTGAAAATCTGCGAATTCACTGAAAAATCTGCTTTGAAAATCTGGAAATTCCCTGAAAAATCTGCCTTGAAAATCTGCGAGTTCCCAGAAAAAATCTGCCGTGAAAATCTGCGAATTCACTGAAAAATCTGCTTTGAAAATCTGGAAATTCCCTGAAAAATCTGCCTTGAAAATCTGCGAGTTCCCAGAAAAAATCTGCCGTGAAAATCTGCGAATTCACTGAAAAATCTGCTTTGAAAATCTGGAAATTCCCTGAAAAATCTGCCTTGAAAATCTGCGAGTTCCCAGAAAAAATCTGCCGTGAAAATCTGCGAATTCACTGAAAAATCTGCTTTGAAAATCTGGAAATTCCCTGAAAAATCTGCCTTGAAAATCTGCGAGTTCCCAGAAAAAATCTGCCGTGAAAATCTGCGAATTCACTGAAAAATCTGCTTTGAAAATCTGGAAATTCCCTGAAAAATCTGCCTTGAAAATCTGCGAGTTCCCAGAAAAAATCTGCCGTGAAAATCTGCGAATTCACTGAAAAATCTGCTTTGAAAATCTGGAAATTCCCTGAAAAATCTGCCTTGAAAATCTGCGAGTTCCCAGAAAAAATCTGCCGTGAAAATCTGCGAATTCACTGAAAAATCTGCTTTGAAAATCTGGAAATTCCCTGAAAAATCTGCCTTGAAAATCTGCGAGTTCCCAGAAAAAATCTGCCGTGAAAATCTGCGAATTCACTGAAAAATCTGCTTTGAAAATCTGGAAATTCCCTGAAAAATCTGCCTTGAAAATCTGCGAGTTCCCAGAAAAAATCTGCCGTGAAAATCTGCGAATTCACTGAAAAATCTGCTTTGAAAATCTGGAAATTCCCTGAAAAATCTGCCTTGAAAATCTGCGAGTTCCCAGAAAAAATCTGCCGTGAAAATCTGCGAATTCACTGAAAAATCTGCTTTGAAAATCTGGAAATTCCCTGAAAAATCTGCCTTGAAAATCTGCGAGTTCCCAGAAAAAATCTGCCGTGAAAATCTGCGAATTCACTGAAAAATCTGCTTTGAAAATCTGGAAATTCCCTGAAAAATCTGCCTTGAAAATCTGCGAGTTCCCAGAAAAAATCTGCCGTGAAAATCTGCGAATTCACTGAAAAATCTGCTTTGAAAATCTGGAAATTCCCTGAAAAATCTGCCTTGAAAATCTGCGAGTTCCCAGAAAAAATCTGCCGTGAAAATCTGCGAATTCACTGAAAAATCTGCTTTGAAAATCTGGAAATTCCCTGAAAAATCTGCCTTGAAAATCTGCGAGTTCCCAGAAAAAATCTGCCGTGAAAATCTGCGAATTCACTGAAAAATCTGCTTTGAAAATCTGGAAATTCCCTGAAAAATCTGCCTTGAAAATCTGCGAGTTCCCAGAAAAAATCTGCCGTGAAAATCTGCGAATTCACTGAAAAATCTGCTTTGAAAATCTGGAAATTCCCTGAAAAATCTGCCTTGAAAATCTGCGAGTTCCCAGAAAAAATCTGCCGTGAAAATCTGCGAATTCACTGAAAAATCTGCTTTGAAAATCTGGAAATTCCCTGAAAAATCTGCCTTGAAAATCTGCGAGTTCCCAGAAAAAATCTGCCGTGAAAATCTGCGAATTCACTGAAAAATCTGCTTTGAAAATCTGGAAATTCCCTGAAAAATCTGCCTTGAAAATCTGCGAGTTCCCAGAAAAAATCTGCCGTGAAAATCTGCGAATTCACTGAAAAATCTGCTTTGAAAATCTGGAAATTCCCTGAAAAATCTGCCTTGAAAATCTGCGAGTTCCCAGAAAAAATCTGCCGTGAAAATCTGCGAATTCACTGAAAAATCTGCTTTGAAAATCTGGAAATTCCCTGAAAAATCTGCCTTGAAAATCTGCGAGTTCCCAGAAAAAATCTGCCGTGAAAATCTGCGAATTCACTGAAAAATCTGCTTTGAAAATCTGGAAATTCCCTGAAAAATCTGCCTTGAAAATCTGCGAGTTCCCAGAAAAAATCTGCCGTGAAAATCTGCGAATTCACTGAAAAATCTGCTTTGAAAATCTGGAAATTCCCTGAAAAATCTGCCTTGAAAATCTGCGAGTTCCCAGAAAAAATCTGCCGTGAAAATCTGCGAATTCACTGAAAAATCTGCTTTGAAAATCTGGAAATTCCCTGAAAAATCTGCCTTGAAAATCTGCGAGTTCCCAGAAAAAATCTGCCGTGAAAATCTGCGAATTCACTGAAAAATCTGCTTTGAAAATCTGGAAATTCCCTGAAAAATCTGCCTTGAAAATCTGCGAGTTCCCAGAAAAAATCTGCCGTGAAAATCTGCGAATTCACTGAAAAATCTGCTTTGAAAATCTGGAAATTCCCTGAAAAATCTGCCTTGAAAATCTGCGAGTTCCCAGAAAAAATCTGCCGTGAAAATCTGCGAATTCACTGAAAAATCTGCTTTGAAAATCTGGAAATTCCCTGAAAAATCTGCCTTGAAAATCTGCGAGTTCCCAGAAAAAATCTGCCGTGAAAATCTGCGAATTCACTGAAAAATCTGCTTTGAAAATCTGGAAATTCCCTGAAAAATCTGCCTTGAAAATCTGCGAGTTCCCAGAAAAAATCTGCCGTGAAAATCTGCGAATTCACTGAAAAATCTGCTCTGAAAATCTGGAAATTCACTGAAAAAATCTGCTCTGAAAATCTGCAAATTCCCAGAAAAATCTGCTCTGAAAATCCCCAAATTCCCAGAAAAAATCCACCCTGAAAATCCCCAAATTCCCCCTGAAAAAATCACCAAATTCCTTGAAAAAATCTGCCCCGAAAATCCCCAAATTCCCAGAAAAAATCCGCCCTGAAAAGCCCCAAATTCCAAAAAAAATCTGCCCCAAAAATCCCCAAATTCCCCAAAAAAATCATCCCCAAAATCCCCCAAATTCCCCCAAAAATCCCTCAATAAACACCCCCCAATCCCCCAAATCCCCTCCAAAAATCCCTTAAAAATCCCCCTAAAATCCCCTAAAAAATCCCCCAAAAATCCCCCAAAATCCCCC
>NW_008239383.1:0-784 GCF_000691975.1 Corvus brachyrhynchos
CATAAGGGTGGTTGCAAAGGAATGGGATTGCTCAGTTCCAGTTTCACTCTGACAGTGAGAATGTCAACAGGACAATGTGCTGTTGCCTCGTGGTGGCAGCCAAACTATTTCCTGCTCTTCCTTAGCAGTCTAAGGTTCTGATCATGTGTTAACCTAGAGCTGCACTGCCTCAATTGGTTCTATTCCATAATGCAGAGCCTTCGCTCAAGGTTAGAAGTGATGTGCAGTCGAAGATAAAACTGTAATAGCATATTTTTTCTGCTTTATTTCCTACAGGATAAAGTCTCAATGTGTGCATCAAATCAAAAGCTGGCTTTACTTTTCGATGATGGATACAGATCTATGTTATGGCTACTGGGCAGGTAATGAAGCTATTTTTTTTAAATTATGCTATCCAAACTTTAAAAATGTATTTTCCATTAAAAATGCAAAAAAATTGTTGCCGTCCGAGGTAATGTAAAATACGTGTTTTATCATCTTCCTGTAGTACAAATCGAAACAACAAAAACTATCTAGGAAGGGTCTGTTGCACCAGCTACATCTCTATAAAGTAGCCTGGAAAGATTGGGGAATCAGTACAAGAATAAACCAAAGGAAAGGTCTTCTGAGCAGAGGAAGTGAAAACAGGAAACAGATGAGTTCCAAAGGGAAAATATAAAAGAGAGAAACAATTGCCAATGTTTTTGCAAAAATAAAAAAGGACAAAGATGTGTGGTTCCATCTTGTAGCTAGAGGATCTGGAGAATTGTATTGTATATTTTAAAATTCTAATCTGGACAGAGAC
>NW_008239384.1:0-500 GCF_000691975.1 Corvus brachyrhynchos
AAAATTTTCCCTTGCGGCCGCTGGAGCAGAGTGTGATCCACAAAAATTAACTTGGAAAACAGATGAATTAGTCTGGGTTAACCAGTGGTCGCTAAAAAAGAAAACTTAGAGGCACTCAAAACATTAGTAGCTGAACAATTGGCTAAAGGAAATATAGTTCCAACTAACAGCCCATGGAACACACCCGTGTTTGTAATACGAAAACCAGGAAAGAACAAATATAGGCTCCTCCAAGACCTTAGAGAAATCAATAAGGTTATTGAAGACATGGGACCCCTTCAACCAGGTATGCCATCACCTTCAATGCTCCCACAACATTGGCATTTAGCTGGTTTTGACATTAAAGATTGCTTCTTTCATATTCCACTCCACCCTGCAGATGCCCCTCGATTCGCATTTTCCGTATCGTCTATTAATCGTGAAACTCCCATGGAACGTTATCATTGGCTTGTGCCTCCCCAAGGTAGGAAAAATTCCCCAACTCTCTGCCAAGAGTATAT
>NW_008239385.1:0-711 GCF_000691975.1 Corvus brachyrhynchos
GGCGGGATGAGGGAGAGCAGGGGGAGGGGGTTGGTTTGGCTGAGGGTTACTTGCTACGTGACACTTACTTTGTGTTGACTTCACTATTACATGAAATAAGGGGATAAACTGAGAGACAGAGAGGTCTCCTGAAGCTTGAAAAGAATAAATTTTCTTTCCTACGTTGTCCCAGAACAGATTAGAAAGGATAGAATCTCTGCTCACATCAGGAAAATTTTGAGATATCCAATAAGTGAAAGATTTGAGATTTTTCTTAGAAAGAGCACCCTTAGACAATTTAAAGTTAGTATCAAGGAGGGGATTTAATATAAAGGAGTATAAGTCTCTCTCTGGTTGGGAGAGATGGGGTTTACCCAGCCTGCTTCCCATCTTTGAGTTCCTGTGCCTCACTCAGAAGAAAAAGAGAAAAAAAAAAAAAAGAAAAAGGAGCACGAGGAGTCAGAATAGAAAATGCACACGAAAGAGCCCGGATTTTAACTTACAAATCACGTCTTCAGGTGGGGCTGGATCCAGTGATGTCCAAAAAAAATCCGCTGCGTGGGTGGTCAGCCTGTGGTTCGACCCTCAGGACTTTCATTGTAGATGGGAGGCGCGGGTCTCGAACCGTCCTTTTCGGAAAGCCTCTGCTATAACGCAGGGGCTATCTTCAGAGGAGCAACGCTCGAACGGCTGTTTCTGTCCTGAAGCTGTTCAGGGCACAGATCAAGCCGT
>NW_008239385.1:2073-6296 GCF_000691975.1 Corvus brachyrhynchos
GGGTGGGTGTGAGAGGGTAGAAGCCAATGGGTTACAAAGAATCTACATAGGGTCTCCCAGAGGATCATGGTTCTTGTTTTCTCTCACCCTCATGGAGAAGTGCTGCCTTTTCCAAGGGGATCTTGCTGGGAGGTTATGAAATCTCCTTATCTCAGCAGGCCTCCCTCCAGGGCAGGGGCTGGGCATACCCGACAGGTAGCCAAGTTAAAATCCTCAGGGGGACACCAGCCTGGACCACCGTGTCCAAAGGGACAGTATGTTTGTTTTGTCAGTGCAGGAATGTGGGGCATTTCAGACGGTGGGGGTGCACAAGACAAAATTTAAAAGGAACTAATAAAGCAGCGAGTGCAGACTCTCAAAAGCTCCTTGAAACAGACTCAGTCACCCCTAACTCTTTCAGACTCCCTCTATGTGGGAAACAGAGGAGTAGAAACTTCCACAGGCACTAATGAGTTTAATTTACAGCCCTGGAAAGAGCTTGGGTTGATGTAATGAAAAAGGCATACAGACCTTAAGCAGAAGAATTATAAAACTATGTTTCTATAATTATAAGAAAGAATATGTATTGGGTGATATGGTGAAGGGTTTTTAGGTATAGTAATGTGATTTTATAGTTTAAGAATTTAGATGTTATAATAGAAGTATATGTGTGTACGTGAGCTAGCACCTTATTGGTTGAGAAACAGAAGGAATGCAGTAAAAACTACGAAAGGTGATAGGCTATAAAGTCAAAACAAAGCTTTGTGTTAATTGCTTATTGGACCAAAAAGTTATAAATTGCCATGTAACTTTGAAACTCGTGACTGTCTTCAGTTATGGCGGCTTGTTACTAAATCTATAGCCTCTGAGACTGATGCCTTGTTTGATTTTTCAAGTAATAAATTGTGAATAGCCGTGATGGTCCCGTCTCTTTGGATCAGGCTCTGACATGGCATCACCACACATTTGGATGTATTTTTTTTTTTTCCAAGAGTTTTAGCTGGCATCCTGGACTGTACATCAGTGTACTTTATTAATGTTACCAAATTTAAGTGATTTTGTCTCATTCATTCCTTTCAGCTCAATTTTTTTGCTTTCCTTTATAAAACATGGTCTTCAGAATAAGCAAAGAATTCTGTAGCATTGTCTGCCAAACCATGAAAAACATCAAATACAGAGATAAAAATGAACCCAGATAGTTATTTCTGATACTGTAGTTTATACAACAACATAATATATGTCAAAAATCCAGTGTGATGTGATACATTTTCAAGTTATTGTGAAGTAGCTGTCACCAGCACGGAGACACTACAGCTCAGTTTACCAGGAACAAAACTCTGTTACATGTAAACAAATATACAATCATATTCCTGGTTTTCCAGTTTCTCAAATACATACATATATATATATATATATGTATACTGATAACTCTTTTTATTCCTTAGTCTTAGAGGGATTAATGACTTTAACATGTTTTTAAACCCTAAAATAATACCTTCAATTGTTACCAGAGCCTTTTAACCATGCTCTGGGTGATACTATGACCTGTCTGCTTGCTGTGGTTCTCCTGGGAAAGAGCTTCCCTGTCAAGACAGAGGCAGTGACTAAGTTTGTTCTAACTTGTCTAAACTTTGTGAATGAATGCCGTTGCACACCCATTGTGTCAGGATAAATGTAGTCTGTCAAACAAAAGCAAAAAAGCAGCAAGTAGGGTCATTCTGAGCAAGTTTTGAAAAAATATGCCCATATAAAATGTGTAAGTAATCAGAAAATCTCAATTTCATAAATTTGAAAGCACCAGGCCTCAGATGGATTTTCTCCAGTAAGACACTGAATGTTTGACACCCATGATCTGTATACTCTGAAAATAATACAGGAAAATATCTTTGGTTATGCTGAGATGGTCTGAATTTGTATCAGGTAGCAATTCTGTGGGTCAGTTTTCAAGGCAGTTTACAGACTGAGGTGACCTGCTTCTGTCAGAGAATCTCACATGACGACATTAAGGACTTAAGGAAGGCAATAAAGGAGTGTGGTTTAGGTTGTCCCTATTTCAAGCAGTTGTTAAAGGGGATTTTCAACCATTTGGACTTGACACCTTTTGACTGTAAAAATATTTCTTCAATGATTCTGACTGATTCACAGTACATATTGTGGGACTTAAGATGGCGCAGACTCCTCGCAAAACTCGTAGAGAGTTATGCAGGAGGTCCCAACGCAGGCCTTACGCTTGCACACCTGGCAGGGGACCCACCTCATGACAGGGCAGAAGATCAAGCAGACATGGCAAGAGCAGTCCTTGGTGATATCAAAGATGCAGCCAGAAAGGCACTTTTGCAGGTTGAACCTGTGGGTAGTCCACAAGGTGCCTATAAGTGATTGAAGATATGGGACCTCTCCAGCCTGGACTTCCTTCTCTTTCTATGATCCCAAGAGATTGGCCTTTAGTTATCATTGATTTAAAAGACTGTTTTTCCAATACTTCACCCAGATGATGCCCCGTGTTTTGCATTCTCTGTCCCAAGTATTAATAGACAGGAACCACTGTTAAGGTATCATTGGGTTGTACTTCCTCAGGGAATGAAAAATTCACCTACTATATGTCAATGGTTTGTGGCAAAAGCTTTATCTCCAGCTAGACAAAAATATCCTCAAGCAAAGATTCTATACTACATGGATGATCTATTGATTTCAGCACCAACACAAAAGGAGATAGAGGAAGCTTGTGGCAGTGTTGCTACAGAGATTAAAAATGCTGGACTTGAGATTTCTACATCAAAAATACAGGAAACACCACCGTGGAGATATTTGGGAGGGAAAATGACAGAACAAGCAATTATACCACAGAAAATACAGCTTCGAATTAAAATTAATACCTTGCAGGATTTGCAACAGCTTTTGGGAGAAATAAATTGGATCAGGTCTACATTAGGGATCACCAATGATGAACTTGCTCCAGTTTTTGACTTGCTAAGAGGAGACGGTGACATTGCGTCCCCAAGGACTCTCACACCTGAGGCTCAAAAAGCTCTTGACAGAGTGGCAGAAACATTTCAGAAAAAACAAGCACATTGTTGTATTGTCTCACAACCATTTTTTCATGCAGTATTAGGAGAAAAAATGCAGTTGTATGGTCTTATATTTCAATGGGATGCTACTGCAAAAGATTCTTTGCTAATAATAGAATGGGTCTTTTTACCTTACAGGTCTCCAAAAACAATCTCCACGACAATGGAGATGTTAGCACAACTTATAAACAGAGGTAGAGCAAGGCTGTTAACTATGACAGGCAAAACTATGACAGGCAAAGATTTTTCAGTAATTTATTTACCTTTGAAGAAGCAGTATTTTGATTGGGCATTACAAAAATCAGAAGATCTGCAAACTGCATTATTGAATTATTCAGGCATCTGTTCTATTTATTGTCCTAGTCATAAGTTATTACAGGCAAAGTTAAGCCTCAGAGAAAAACCTCTGTTAAGTGAAGTGCCTTTAAATGCTGTAACGTTATTCATTGATGGGTCAGAAAAACACACAAATCAGTAGTAGTATGGCAAGACCCAGTGTCTTGGGGTGACCTTATGATGTGTATCCCATACTACTGCCTATGCCTGTAGCGGGGGGGGTCCCGGGAGCAGGGGAATCCAGCCAGAGTCACGACACGAACACCAATATGATTTGAGCATCGTGCTCCCCTTTTATTATTCGGTTACACCAAGTTATACTTTTTTCCAAAGTTCACGCCCCTTTCCCATGAGAAAGCCTCTAAGCAGCGGGGGAGCTGACCAGTGTATACCTTTTCCCAAGGCTGTTCAAGGCTGCCAGCTAGCAGGTGCCTTGCAAGCCTGTTTTCAGCCTGAGGCCCCATCAGGGGTACTTCTGCAACAGCCCTGGGATGCCCAAGCCCTCCTGGGGTATCCTATATTCCACAAGGAATCCCTCTACACGTCCCCCGTTTTCATTTTGGGCAACCCAGGTCTGGTTGATGATTTTTCGCAGCCCTGCTTTAAGGCAAAAAAATACACCCAAGTATTACTAAACCTAATATAACTACAAATAGCAATTGTCAGCCTTCTAATACCAAGGTACACAGCCATCTGGTGATACCCAGACACTTAAGCCAATCTCCAATAGGGTCGTCTGTCTCCTGAAAGATGTGTAGGCCCCTCTGGAGGTCAGAGAGGTGCTTGTGAATTGGGACAAAGTGGTCAGAAAGATTCATACAGCACATACTCTGGAACTCT
>NW_008239385.1:9653-13249 GCF_000691975.1 Corvus brachyrhynchos
GAGGAAGCACCCGGCTTGCTGCTTTCCAGTCAGCGTTTGGCCAGTTTTTCCAGTTTCCTGTTCTCTGGAGAGAGACTGAAAGTTGAATTTTTCCTTCCCTGGAATTTTGGATTTTCTCCCTTTTCTACTGGACTGCTTGATTGCTTTAACATCAAAGCACATCAGGAGGACTTTCCACTGGGCACAGAGGGCCTGGCCCTGGGCCAAGCCCCAGCTCCGAGGAGACCAAAGGGAGGGCTCTAACACTTTCCCAGGTTTTTTCTTCACAGCAAAAGATTTTATTGTTTAGCATTATTTTCCTTTTCCCGTGTGTTTATAAATAGTTTTATCTCCTTCACTTTCCTTCGAGGAAAATTTTTTTTTTCCCGAACCTGGTGGGGGAGGGATGGTTGTGCCTTCTCTCAGAGGATATATTTCTAATTTGGCCAAACCGGAATACCCAGAAACTAAAGCATGGAAATCAGATATTCAAACAATAGAAGGTTCAACACAAGTGATTTATCTTGCAGCAGTAGTCAGAGCATTTTATGCTTTTTCATGAACCTTTTAATTTATTACAGACTCTGCTTATGTTGCTAATATAGTTAAAAGAATAGAATGATCAGTTTTCAAAGATGTTAGTAATGATGCTCTGTGTCGTTATCTTACATGTCTTTATACAATTATGCAAAGCAGGACTAATCAATATTTTGTCTCCCATATTAGAGCTCACTCATCACTTCCAGGATTTCTGGCAGAAGGCAACTCCAGAGCTGATAAATTAACAGTAGCTTTAGTGAACACCTTACCTAACATTTTTGAACAGGCAAAACTGAGTCATGCCTTTTTTCATCAGAATGCACGAGCACTTATGCAAATGTTTTGTCTTTCTAGAGATCAGGCTAGAGCAATCATAAATACCTGCCCAGACTGTCAACTGGTGCAGCCCCCTGTTTCCACAGGAGCCGTTAAACCTCGAGGACTGCAGAGCTTGCAATTGTGGCAAACAGATATCAACAAATACCCATCTTTTGGAAAATATAAAAATATCCATCTGTCAGTGGATACATTTTCCTGTGCAGTTTTTGCTTCTGTACACACAGGAGAAACAGCAAGTCACACATGTCAGCATTTTTTGCAGGCTTTTGCTTCACTAGAGGTACCTCAAGAAATAAGAACAGATAGTGGTCCTGCTTATACAGCTCAAAAAGTAGCCACATTTTTAATGAATTTGGGTGTTCACCATACTTTTGGTATTCCTTATTTTCCCACGAGTCAGGCAATTGTTGAAAGGACACATCATTCTTTAAAATGTATTTTAGATCAGCAAAAAAGGAGATGTAGCACAGGCACCACCACAGATGCGATTGAGTAAAGCCTTGTATGTTTATAATTTTTTGAATAGTTCTTCTGCAGAGCCTGATCCTCCAATATTTAGGCATTTTTCTAACAGCACACATGCAAAATCAAAAGAAAATCCTTTATTTCTAATTAGAAATCCAGAAACAGGACAAATCGAAGGTCCATTTCCTCTAATAACCTGGGGCAAAGGGTTTGCTTGTGTTTCTACAGGTACGGGACCCAGGTGGCTTCCTGCGAAAAATGTGAAGCCATACCACGCGCAGAAACATGTTGACAACCCCACAAGTAAAGAAGAAAGTACACAGACATGAACTACGCAGAGACTACAACTCATGCCTGAAATCTCGGTTTTTTTGCTAAAACTGTGAACTTTGGGTTTTATGTCAATATAAAGAGTGTGAAAAAGGAGAATATTGTAAAGCTCTTTTGGCAAATAATCCTCACCTTCCTATTTTAGAGAAGGCATGAAGTACCTTTGTGCCTCATCGTTAGATGATGTTCAAACAAGATAGAGAAAATAGAAAGGAATATTCTTAGAAATTCATTTGAAAATTAAAATTTAAGAAAAGAGTCTTTTGCCAAAAGATAGCTTTTAAGAAAGATGGAGTTTAATCAGATGTTAAGTTTGGTTTTTGCTTTGTTTGTTTTGTTTGCTTTTAGTAGTTTAGCTTTGCCAGTTAATCAACCTAGAACCAATGTTTGGGTGACTTTAGCTAATGTTTCAGGTTTGGATACTCTGTGCTTGTCTACTACAACTCCAGAAAATCCATTTTCAACTTGCTTAGTCAGTATACCAGTAGAAAATTGGCCAATACCAAAAAGAGTGCATGAAGCTATACGAGGCACCTTCGCTGCGTCAAAAGTGTGGGAATACTATACTCCAGTAAATACATGGGAATGGTGGATGCCCTATCTTCCTAAAGCCTCTGTTGAACCTCAACAATTAGAACTCCTTGGTTCCATAGAAGTAAAATTCTGTGTCAAATTCAGTTCTACAGAGAACAATCAGTTGGTGGTGAGAGATGTCTCTCCACATCACCCCATGTATAAGAATCACACCTTTTGGTGTAATACTTCTGTAGTTCCATCTACATTTAGTTCTGTTCCTCTTCAATTACCAAGAGGAATGTTTTTTGTTTGTGGAGACAGAGCATGGTCTGCTATCCCTTCAAACATTAAGGGTGGTCTGTGTACTTTAGGGAAGCTTACATTGTTAACTCCTAATATGAAGATGATTGTCAGCATGAGACACAGAGGAAAAAGATCTTTTACCCATCAGTATGGACCATAGCGTAAAGCTGATTTCAATCCATGGGGTTTTGGAAAAAGGTTTACAGCATCTCTTCTTTTGCCGCCACTTGCTTCAGAAGTTGCATTAAAGCAGTTAGATCAGTTGGGATGTTGGCTGAGTAAACAATCTAATGCTACGTCCCTTGCGTTGAGTGGCTTCTTAGCAGATGTCAAAGGTGTGAGGCATGCAACTTTGCAAAATAGAGCAGCAATTGATTTTCTTTTGTTAGCCCATGGACATGGATGTGAGGACTTTGAAGGGATGTGTTGTATGAATCTGTCATCTGTCTGACCACTCAGAGTCTATTTATAAGAGCATACAACAACTCAAAGAGGGTGTGTCAAAAATAAGAATTGATGATGGAACTTGGCTGGAAGATTTGTTTAGTGGATGGGATTTAACACCATGACTAAAGAAATGTCTTATAACAAGTCTATACATTTTAGTAGTCATAATAATAGTACTAATAATGGTGCCTTGTTTGTTCCAATGTGTACAATGGATGATTGATAAATCTATTAATGGAGTTTTTTTAGTGCAGAGAGGAGGGGGAGATGTGGGAAACAGAGGAGCAGAAACTTCCACAGGCACTAATGAGTTTAATTTACAGCCCTGGAAAGAGCTTGGGTTGATGTATTGATAAAGATACAAGACCTTAAGCAGAAGAATTATAAACCTATGTGTTCTATAGTTATAAATAACAATATGTATTGGGTGATATGGTGAAGAGTTCTTAAGTATAGTAATGGGATTTTATAGTTTAAGAATTTAGATGTTATAGTAGAAGTATATGTGTGTATGTGAGCTAACAAGTCATTGGTTGCGAAACAGATGCAATGCAGTAAAAAGTACCAAAGGTGATCGGTTATAGAGTCATAGCAAAGCTTCATGTTAACTGCTCATTGGGCCAAAAAGTTATAAATTGCCATGTAACTCTGAAACTTGTGACTGTCTTCAGTTATGG
>NW_008239385.1:16027-16870 GCF_000691975.1 Corvus brachyrhynchos
AACAGCAACGGCGCGCCGGCGCGGCCACACCCCGGCCTCCAGCAGGGCAGGGAAGGCGGCTTTGGGATCCTGGTGTTGTTTCCAGCAGAAAGAAAAGCGGCTGAAAAGAACCAGCAGCTGCTCTCTCTCCGAACGCTGAGACCGAACTGCCCAAGCACCCTGGTGAAACAAAAGGAGCAGCCAGGTCTTTTGTTTTCTCTTAAGCACCCAGCGATTTGTATCTTAGTAACAGTTTGGGGAAAAATTCCTTTAACAGAAAAAAAACTAGACCTCTTAAAACCCCAACGAACTCCTTCATAGGCAGTCAAGATTTCCTTCTCTGTGGGAGTGTAGTTGGCTTCAGACCCTCTGTAGCTTCGGCTCCAGAATCCCAGTGGTCGGCCCCGAGTCTCACCAGGCACCTTCTGCAAGAGGCTCCAGGACAGACCATTGTTTCCGGCTGCAGAGTAGAGCACGTTCTTCACCTCTTGTCCTGTCCTGACTGGGCCAAGGGCTACCGCATGAGCGATTTCCTGCTTGATCTGGGCGAAGGCTTGCTGCTGTTCAGGGCCCCAGTGGAAATCGTTCTTCTTGCGGGTAACCAGGTAGAGAGGGCTCACAATCTGGCTGCACTCGGGAATATGCATTCTCCAGAAACCTATGGCACCTAGGAAAGCTTGTGTTTCCTTCTTGCTGGTCAGTGGAGACATTGCTGTGATCTTATTGATGATCTCAGTGGGAATCTGACGTCATCCATCTTGCCATTTTACTCCCAGGTACTGGATCTCTCGGGCAGGTCCCTTGACTTTGCTCTTCTTGATGGCAAAACATGCTTCCAGGAGAATCTGGATGATTTTCTCTCCT
>NW_008239386.1:0-259 GCF_000691975.1 Corvus brachyrhynchos
CTCCTCCTCGTCCTCCTCCTCCTCATCCTCCTCGTCATCCTCATCCTCCTTGGTGTCATCGTCCTCCTTTCTGTTCTTCCTCTTCCTCCTCCTCCTCCTCCTCCTCCTTCTTTTCCTACTTCTCTTCCCCTTCCACGTCTTCCTCCTTCCTCTTTCTTCCTCCTCTTCCTCCTCTTTCTCTTCCTGCTCCTTTTTCTCCTCCTCCTCTTTCTCCTCATCCTTATCTTCCTCCTTGTCCTCTTCCTCCTTCCTCCATCCT
>NW_008239387.1:0-566 GCF_000691975.1 Corvus brachyrhynchos
TTTTTCCCAGTTTTTTTCCCCATTTTTTTCCCACATTTTTGGCCCTTTTTCTCCCATTTTTCCCTCATTTTTAAACCTTTTTTCCCTCTTTTCTACTCATTTTTTCCCATTTTCCCCCCCATTTTTTTCCCAATTTTTTCCCCATTTTTCCCTCTTTTTCCCCCTCTTTTCTTCCCTTTTTTCCCCATTTTTTCCCCATTTCCCCCCATTTTTTTCCCCATTTTTGTCCCTTCCCCCCATTTTTCCCTCTTTTTCCCGTTTTTTTCCCATTTTCCCACTTTTTTTCCCTTTTCCCCACGATTTTTCCCTCTTTTTTCCCATTTTTTCCCCAATTTTTCCCTCTTTTTTCCCATTTTTTCCATTTTCCCTCTTTTCCCCCCTTTTTCCAGCTTTTTTCCCGTTTTTGGCCCTTTTTTCCCTCCATTTTTCCCTCTTTTTTTACCTTTTTCCCCTCTTTTTTACCCAGTTTTTCCCCATTTTTCCCTCCTTTCTCCCTGGGATCTTCCGGGGATATTTTGGGATATTTGGGGCCCTTTTGGGGTGAATTTGGGGCCCTTTTTGGGGTG
>NW_008239388.1:0-3924 GCF_000691975.1 Corvus brachyrhynchos
GAGAGCGAGAGGAATGAGAGTGAAGAAGAAGTAGTAAGAGTGTGTAAGAGAGAGTAAGAGTGTGTGAAGTCCTGGTTACAATACAATAAATCATCTTCTGTACTGAATATTCTAATTGTCACTAACCAATCTAGTACAAGATACAAATCCTATAGCATTTACATACAGCCTGTAAGAGTTCTTATATTACCATAGAGTGTTACATCTTAACTTCTAAAAACTACTCTTTGGACCCCTTCTGCTGAGCTAGTAGGGTCTGCTCTGACCCTTGGACCTGTCTGCAAGCAGAGGGTATTGTTCCATCAAGAGGGGATTATCTTCAGTGGCCATACCATTGTTTTCTAGTTGTTCAGTAACTAAGACCTGGTATTTCAAAAGTGGCTTTCATTTCGATGTTGCCTGTAGTTTTCATATTCCCAAAATCTTTTGTCAGGCAATCATATTTATAAGGCTTTCCTGTTTCATCTTCCCCAACACCGCCTGAAGTCCAGACATCCTTCGTGAAACTTTCTCCTATAAATGGGAGAACATTCCCTGAGAGAAAAAAAAAGGAAAAAAATTCTTACCTCCAACAGAACCACAGATGGCCTCGTGGGGTGTACCCCCTCTCCCTAGCAGGGGGCTGCTGGCTCCCAATAGCAGGGAAACTGGTTTGTATTGCGAGAACATGGAGAATGTCCTCCCCAGGCTTATTTCTGAGTTTCTTATGGTCATCTTCAATTCTCTCTTCCAATTTCTGGATTTTCTCAGCAAGGTCTGTTTCCACAGCTGAGACTTGGGCTCATAGCAGGGCGTGGACGCTGTCTCCATATGTCTGGAGTTTTCACGTCATAGGTCCAATTGTCTCATGTTCCTCATTCCGTTGCAGCATTGCTAAGAAGTCGGAATACATTTGTGGCCTGAGTCCTGTGAGTTTCAACCACATCAGTGTTGTACATTTTACCAGGTCTGGACTCTAAGTGGTTTGGTTTGAAAAAAGGATATTTATCACAGCCAGTTCTCGCACATGTTGGATTCCTTCCTCTTTGGTCTTCCAAGGGCCTTGCTGCAGCTGGAGATCTTGGCAAAAGTATCACTCCTTCACACTTGCTAAGATTCGCGTGCAGAGGCTGAGAGATTCTGGCTTCCTCGTGATCCCCTGGTCAATACTCACATCCCAGGACAAGGATCCTAAGTGCCTCCCCATTGTCTTCCACCAGGTGAACAGATTTGGTCTTGTATTTCCTTCTTTGGACAGGGGCGACTTCTATTGGCTTAGGCTGTCCGTCTGGTTTAACTGCAGCCTGAGCTACCATGGTGTCTGCCGATTTGTTCCCCTTCCTTTCTGGCTGTAGGTGCTGCTGTACAGTAATGCAGCATGCAATAAGCATTAGCATTAGCCAGGGCCCGGCACAGTGCAATAAGCTGCCCCTCTTTGGAGCTGTCATTGCAATTTTCTTTCAAATATTATGCTACCTTATCAGGGTTCTGTATTTGTTCAGACCAAACCGTTGGAGCAGAATACTTCTTCAAAATCTGGCCCATTTCCTCCCACATTCCATGCCACTCAGGATTTTCCACCCCTGGGGCAGGTCTCTGGGCAACCTCCCTAGAAATATCAGCCCTGATTCTAAATGTGTTGTAGACCGTACAGAGGAGACATAGCAGAACTAGCAACAAGACTCCAGTGCCTTTAACAACTGGAGGGAAGTCAACATTCTCAAAAAGTGATGTGTTAGACCTGAAGAGGGAGAAGGAGGTGAAAGGCTGGGAAAAATCATCCTCTCCTTTTCCCCCAACAGGCTGGATGTGACTATTAATAAACCCTCAGAAGTAGCAGCCCAGACCAGGACAGGCAAACGACAATGAATACACATCCCAAATGATCTTCGTTTCCTTAGATGTTATCATTCCATAAACTGATATCACAGTGTATCAACAAAGCAGTCTTGGTTACTCCATCTCATCTGAAAAAGAACATATGTTCCACATATATGGACATAGATACAAAGCTTAGTGCCACAGTCCCATGACTAGACTGAGCAACATGGTGACCAGGCAGTTCTGTACCCAATATACAAATGTTTTGGTCAAAATTGTTTTTTCACATTCTGTCTCCTCTCGAGCCCCTTTTAGTTGGGTGACAAATATGTCTTAGTTTAAAACAATTTTATGGGGCAGATACTCTGAAATAAGTTACCTCCCCTTAGTTTTCCACCTCTCCACTCTACCAATAAGGAGAGACAAATACGAAGAGAGATAAGTAAAAAAAAAAAAAAAACAGTTTACTAAAAGCAAACAGCAAGAACCAAGAAATGCAATGACAAATTGTATTGGGTTTGCATGGCCAAGCTTTGGTAGCGAAGAGGCTACAGGAGTGGCTTCTGTGAGAAGATGCCAGAAGCTTCCTCCATGTCCAGCAGAGGTGATCCCTGGCGTCTCCAAAGATGGATGTGCCCCTGGACAAGGCTGGGCCAATTAGAAATGGTGGTAACACCTCTGTGATAACATATTCAGGAAGAAAGAAAAAAAGTGTTATTGCACAGTTGTAATTGTGGCCAGAGAAGAGCGGGATAAAAATATGTGAGAGGAACAACTATGCAGACACCAGGGTCGGTGGAGAAAGAGGGAGGAGGGGGAGGAGGTACTCCGGGCACAGGAGCTGGTATTTCTCTGCAGACCATGGTGAAGACCATGGTTAAGCAGGCTGTCCCCCTGCAGTCCATGGAGGTCCATGGGGATGCAGAGATCCACCTGCAGCCCCTGGAGGAGCCCCATGCTAGAGCAGGTGGATGCCTAAGAGGAGACTGTGACCCCATTGTTGGAAATGATACAACTTCTAATTTTTTTTAATTAACTTTTGTCAGGGGTTTGTTCACCTTTGCCCAGGGGGAGGGGAATTGAAGTTTCTCTTCAAAATACTCTGTTCACCAGGTGAGGCCAGATGAGCTTAACATCTACGCAGACTGAGAGTAGTCAGAAGTATCAGGAAAATCCGCAAACACCAAAGGGTTATGTCCAAAAAGGAGACAGATGAGTCCTTCTGATGCCTTGAGAGGCCACCTAAAAACAGACTAGACAAGAATAAGGGAATAAAGTAGGTATTTATTTGAAGGGCCTTCAAAGGTACCCCCTGGGGAGCCAGAGGTTACTGCCAAGATGGACCCCAAGACGGACGACAAGTCACGAGTTCTTCAAACTTTTAAAAGTTTGGTTCATTTGCATATCAGCATAAATTCTCCAATTAAAGCTTCAGTTAATGATGTAGTTTCCCCAAGCTTGCCCCCCTTTTCAGAGGCTTTGGTTTACATTTTGGGCCTAGGGTGATCTGAGTGTCCTTGGAGAGCAGGCCTGGAGAGGCTTTGTTATGTCTACCTAGCATAAGAGAGCAGAAATTAACAGGCTACAAGAAACTTCAGAGTCACACACTAGGCAGTACAGGATTTGAAAAATATGAAAGTTAAAACCTAAGGCATCACTTAAACTTTATTTGAGTAAAGGGACAAAGTCCACTGGGCACACGCCCGTGATGATATATGGAAAAGACTCCACTACTGGAATAAGTAGTAAAGTAGGTATGTTTATTCCGGCGCTGGGATGCATGGGGGATAGGTCCTCCAAAGTCATGCATGCCGACAGCTGCATTCAGCTTGGTATATATCAGGTTACAAGCCCCATATTCATTAAATTTCCCAATATGCCTATACATATTCATTACCTAGCCCTGCCTAGCCTCGCCTCGTATTACAATGAGCCCAAAAGTCATTTACAGTCACGTTGCGCTTGCGCAGTGTTGTCTGGTGGTCGTGGGCAGAGGTCGCTGAGATGGGGTAAGGGTCTTCCTCAGATGAAATAAAGGGTCTTCCTCCTTCTGAACTTTTCACCTTGCTTCTCTGTGCATGCTCTTTATGTCCCTGGCCCAAGTCCAAACTTCAAGGCTGGTTT
>NW_008239388.1:5535-8314 GCF_000691975.1 Corvus brachyrhynchos
CGGGGCCCTCGGCGGCGGCTCCGTGCCCTGCTCGCCCCGCCCGGCCGCGGAAAACTAATTATTAATAAAGTGTACTAACCGGACAGCTTTGCGTGTGCTGGGGGGGTTTATCGCCTTCCTCAGCTGTTCATGGGCACAGCTCCACTGGACACTTCCAGGGATCCAGAGAGAGCCACAGCTTCTCTGGGCACCCTGTACCAGGGCCTCCCCACCCCCACAGGGAAGGATTTCTTCCTAATTTCTCTTCTCCTTACCCCAGAATCACCGACACAAGCCAGCACACACAGAGTGGGCTCTGCCCTTTAAACTTTCAAAAAATTACTCTCAAACCCATTTGCCATCTGCCCAGCAGATGCTGAGCAGTACCACAACACTGAGAAAGCTGAAGATCTTTCTTTCTTATTCATCCACTTGGCTCTTTTACTGCCTTTTGCAATTCATGGATTCCTCAAAAGTGATCTTTACAGGGGTAGGAGCCACCCAACAAACTGTCAGCATAATACCCATGGTGATATCCCAGAGGATAAACCAGAACCATCAGTAATGGTCGGAAAATGTAACCTTTGCCAGCCCTTTTCTCTCCAGATACTGATATGAACCTGTACAACAGAGATAGCGCTGATCAGTAAATGCTTGTGGCAGCCAGCAAGGAAGGGAAGGGTTGCTCCTGGTTTACATGAGGAGTGGGGAGAGAGGGATGTCCACTCACACCATGGATGTCAGTTCTGAGGGGACACTGCTGTCCCAGCCCCGAGGGCAGCCACCAAACCACATCCCCACCACGCTGTGGAGCTGGAAGCTGCTCACTGCCTTCCCTTCAGCACTCTCAGAAAGCACACCTGACATTCCTGGCAGGCCAAAGGTGCAAAAGGACAGCCTAAAGTCCAAAGCCACGCTCTTCATTAGGTTAATGTTTGCTAAATCACCGGCAGGGCAAAGAAAAGTTCCAACTGATACCAGCAAACTTGCGTGAGATAAGAACGAGCTCAAAACTTCCCAGCCTCATTTGCAACCTCCAGCCACCTTCACCTCCCTGTGGGGCTCGCCTCATTCCTGCCTGCACCTCTGCAAAGGGATGGGATTGCTCCTGAAGGCTTTCATCCCTTTGTTGGGAGCAGCACTGGCCTTTTATTTTTATTCGGCATCTGAGAACTTCAATGAAGGTAAGTCCTGATGTTTCATTAATTGCTTTACTAATGTGAGGTCCATCCCAATAGGTGTGGGTAGCAATTTATGGCATATGGTGTAGTTAGACCTCATCAATTGATGAGACACAACAGGTGCTAAATACGAAAAGTCACACCCAACAATCTTGGTAAAATTACAAATACAAAAATTAGAGTGATTCCTGGCATCTACAATTATATATTGTTGGGGTCTCCCCCCCTGCCATGGAGCTCTGGGAGATGGGCCCTGGCGGGGAGACACGGGGTTTCCCTGCCCCTGGTCAGCCTCATTTCCCAATTGGTTGGTTTGTGTTCCCTGGTGTGGCCAAGGACCCTGGGGTCCCGTGAGTGCGGAGGTCCTGCGCAGAGCCCCGGCCATGCGGCTGGAGAAATAAAGACCTCTGAAACATCAACCATGAATCCGTCCATATATACTTCCTTTCCACGGGACTCCTGGTTTGATATATGCTTGTTACAGTAATCCCCGCTGTAACAATATATTACTGTCATCTATCATCATAAAAGTTCAGATAGTTCTTAAGCACACACAGCCTTGACCAATATATAGAAGTGCAGTTTTTGGTGTAGTGTCTGGGTGGACCTCGAAGTGACAAATGCCTTGTTCTATGTCAAGACATATGTCTTTAGCATCAAGTGTATTACTTGCACAGATAAATCTTTGTTGTTCCCGTGTGATGCAAGATTCTAAATTTACCATTTGCCATTTTTCTTCTACTATCTGAGCCCATATTCTACGTTCAGAGGGGTAAAAAACTGTCCCTTCATAGTTTAGTCCCAATGCAACAATAGGATGAATTACATAAACTGTGGCATTACGTATAGTAAGCACAAAGGCAGTAGCTATGTTAGTCATTGGGTCATAAGTGAAATTTACCAAGGTCCACCAGGATTGGAGCTTTCTTTCTATCTTAGTAGCATTATTCCAAACAGCCCCTCAGATTTCAATAGGGAAAACACCTTCATTTCCTTCTCTTATAATTAAGGAAGCTGTTGACTGCATCCATAATGGATTGTTCTGCCTGCATTCACCACCATTATGTTACAGTGGGGATTCTGTAACACGCGTGTACCAAACACGGAGGCCATGGAAAAGAAATATATATGGACAGATTCTTGATAGATGTTTCAGACATGTTTATTTCTCCAGCCGCATGGCTCGGCACTACAGTCACGGGACCAGAGGGTCCTTGCCCGCGCAGGGAAACACAAAACAACCAATGGGGAAGGAGGCTGACCAGGGGCTCGGGAAACCCCGTCTCCCCTGCCCAGGGCCCCTTTCCCAGGGCTACATGGCGGGGGGGACAAACCCCGACACATAATTGGGCTGATATGCAGCTAAGGGCTAATGATACATTGTCTTGAGCTACACCAAGTGTGTTTAATATCAGTCTGTGGTCCAGGTCGCTAGTCTTTGCGAAGTCTGGGAGTATTTTTGAGACTTTTCACTGATTGTTTCCTAATGCTAATAGGGAGGATTGTAGGGGCTGTTTTAATTTGGTCAGGTCACTGGTTGCCGTGACCAATTTATTCATCAGTATCTCTGAATCGATTCCGTTTAGGACTCCCAGTCCTGTTCCCAGTCTGCCAGTCAG
>NW_008239389.1:0-1158 GCF_000691975.1 Corvus brachyrhynchos
GGGGATTTTTGGGGATTTTTTGGGGATTTTTTTAAGGGTTTTTTTAGGATTTTTTTGGATTTTTGGGATGTTTTAGGGAATTTTTGGGGAATTTTCGGGGATTTTTAGGGATTTTTGGGGGTTTTGAGGATTTTTTAGGGAATTTTCGGGGATTTTCGGGGATTTTTAGGGATTTTTTGGGATTTTTTTAGGATTTTTGGGGATTTTTTTGGGGAATTTTTTCAGATTTTCTTGGATTTTTTTAGGACTTTTTAGGGAATTATTTGGATTTTAAGGAATTTTTTGGGATTTTTTAGGATTTTTTGGATTTGTTTTGGATTTTTGGGGATTTTTTGGGATTTTTTAGGATTTTTTAGGGATTTTTTTTTTAATTTTTGGGGATTTTTTGGGATTTTTTTCAGTATTTTTGGGTACTTTGGGGTATTTTTCAGAATTTTTTGGTATTTTTAGCTATTTCTTGGTCATTTTTGGTATTTTTTGGTCCTTTTTTTGTATTTTGGGGTATTTTGGGGCATTTTTTCATATTTTTGGGTATTTTCGGGTACTTTGGGTATTTCTGGGTTTTTTTGGTGTTTTTTGGTATTTTGGGTATTTTTTTTGTATTTTTGGGAATTTTTTGGTGTTTTTTTGTATTTTGGGGCGGTTTTACGCATTTTTGGGGGTTTTTTGGTATTTTGGGGGATTTTTGGTATTTTTGGGGATTCTTGGGTATTATGGGGTATTTTTTTTATTATTTCTTAGTATTTGGGGTATTTTTGTGGGGTTTGGGGTATTTTTGGGTATTTTTGAGATGTTTTGGGGGTTTTTGTGGCTTTTGGGGTATTCTTTGGTACTTTTTGGGGGGTTTTTAGGGGGTTTTTTGTATTTTGGGGATTTTGGGGGGGTTTTGGGTATTTTGGGTCATTTTGGGGTTTTTTTCGGTCTTTTTGGGGTATTTTTGGGGTGTTTTTGGTATTTCTGGGTATTTCTTGGTTATTTTTGGTATTTTTTGGTATTTTTGGGTATTTCTGGGCATTTTGGGGCCTTTTTTTGTATTTTTGGGTATTTTGGGGTATTTTTACGGATTTTTTTGTATTTTGGGGTATTTTTTGGAACTTTGGCTATTTTTGGGAGGGGTGGTATTTTTGGGCAATTTCGGGTATTTTTTTGGTATTTTTT
>NW_008239390.1:0-1362 GCF_000691975.1 Corvus brachyrhynchos
GAAGTGGCCAGATTAAGTTCTAATTGGGCTTTTGCATCTCTAATTTTTTTCCTACATGGCCTAGTAACATCCTTAAACATTTCCTGAGTTACCTGCCTCTCTTTCCAAAGGTGATGCACCCTCTTTTTTTCCTTAGTTCCTTCAAAATCTCCTTGCCCATCCAGGCCGGCCATCTTCCCCATCAGCTCATCTTTTGGCACATAGGGACAGTCTGCTCCTGTGCCTTCAAGATTTCTTTTTTGAAGTATGTCCATCCTTCCTTGACCCCTTTGTTTTTAAGGGCTGTTTCTCAAGATACTCTCCGAATCAGTGTCTTGAATAGGCTGAAGTCTGCCCTCTGGAAGCCCAGTGCAGAAGTTTTGTTGATGACCCTCCTTGTCTCACTGAATATTGAGAACTCTATAGTTCCCATACTGGGATGTTTTCAAGTTTCATCACGTTTAACTTTTCTGCATAGCCAGGTTCCCAATGGTGACTCCTTCCACAAGGGACATAATATTAATACTCCCAGTGTCCACTGAACTCTTGATTCTCCTAAGGGCAAAAGGGTGGTCCAAATTCCATTTCTTCATAGAATCACCAGGTTGGAAGAGACCTTCAAGATCACCAAGTCCAACCCATGCCCTAACACCACTTCAACTAAACCATGGCGCTGAGTGCCAAAACCAATCTTTTTAAACACATCCAGGGATGGTGACTCCACCACCTCCCTGGGCAGACGATTCCAGAACTAAAACTTGTCCCTAACATCCAACCTAAATTTCCCTTGGTGCAGCTTAAGACTGTGTCCTCTTGTTCTGTCAGTTGTTGCCTGGAAAAAGAGACGAACTCCCACCTGACTACAACCACCTTTCAGGTAGTTGTAGAGAGTGATAAGGTCACCTCTGAGTCTTTTTTTCTCCAGGCTAAACAACCCCAGTTCCCTCAGTGTCACAATCCACTAATACAAGCGAGGATCGTGATGGTTTGTTTATAGATCTCAGAGTGCAAAAGGACACAAGGGATTTCAGTCTTAATTAAAACAGTGCACCTTTATTAAGTGCCCACAACACGGTAATGCGATAGAGGAGAGAAAGAGAGAGAGAGATAAACAAAGTAAAAGAGTAGAGAGGAAGAAAAAGGGTAATAGCTACCAACAGATGAGACTAAGTCCTTGTGGCCTTCTGCCAATAGATTTGTCTTCTTTCTGTGGGGAGATCTCAGTTATCTCAGAAAGTCCCTTTATAGTCCTTTTCAAAAGAGAGGGGCAACTGGCCAAGACCATATCTATGTTTCATAATAACATTGCAAAAGTAGAAGCTAGCACTAACTATCGCAGGTACATACCAAGCATCCCTTTTATAGGCAGTACTGCCTGCCCTG
>NW_008239390.1:2175-3573 GCF_000691975.1 Corvus brachyrhynchos
AAAAATATTAAACAAACCTGGCCCCAGCACAGACCCCTGAGGGACATCACCAGTGACTGGCCGCCAACTGGATGCAGCACTGTTCACCAGCACTCTCTGGGCCCGGCCATCCAGCCAGTTCTTAACCCAGAAAAGAGTGCTCCTGTCCAAGCCGTGGGCTGCCAGCTTTTCCAGGAGTATGCTGTGGGAGACAGTGTCAAAGACCTTGCTGAAGTCCAGGTAGACAACATCCACAGCCCTTCCTGCATCCACCAGGCGGGTCACCTGGTCATAGAAGAAGATCAGATTGGTCAAACACAACCTACCCCTCCTAAACCCATGCTGGCTGGGTCTGATCCCCCAGCCATCCTGTAGGTGCTGTGTGATGGCACTCAATATAAACAGTTCCATTACCTTACCTGGTACCGAGGTCAAACTAACTGGCCTATAATTACTCGGATCCTCCCTCCTACCCTTCTTGTGAATGGGTGTCACATTGGCCAGCTTCCAGTCATCTGGAACCTCACCGGTGAGCCAAGACCATTGGTAAATGATGAAGAGCGGCTTTTCAATCTCATCTGCCAGCTCCCTCATCACCCTGGGATGGATCCCATCTGGTCCCATAGATTTATGAACATCCAAGCAGCTCAGCAGTTCTCTGCCTGCCTCCTCCTGGATAACAGGGGACCATCCTGCTCCCTGACACCATCTACCAGCCCAGGAGGACAGTTGCCCTGAGGACAAACCGCCTTTCTGCTAAAGACCGAGGCAAAGAAGGTGTTACACACCTCCGCCTTCTCCCCATCTGCGGTCACTAAATTCCCTCACGCATCCAGTCGAGAACTGAGGTTGTTCTTACTCTTCCTTTTGCCATTAATATATTTGTAAATTTTTTTATTATCCTTCACAAAAGTTGCCAATTTAAGTTCTAACTGAGCTTTGGCCTCTCTAATTTTTTTCCTACATGCCCAAACAACCCCCTTTAATATTTCCTGAGATACCTGACCCTGCTTCCAAAGATGATACATCCTCTTTTTATTCCTTAGTTCCTTCATAAGCTCCTTGCCCATCCAGGCTGGACATTTGCTTTGTCGACTCATCCTACCCCTACTGTGGGTCCTAATGATTTTACTGTGTTCTGCTGACAGACTATATCTCTCCAAGTGTTGTTGTTTGTTAGGTGAGACCAGGTGTCATTAAGAAAGGTAGAATAATTTCTACAAACACATCCCAAACATTGAGCCTGGGCCATCGTCATGAGCCACTGTACGTCAGGATTCCTACTAGTACCAGTGTACATCCGAGTGCAATTCCACTTTTCCTTTGTCCTTGGATCCTTTTGCCGTGACCTTATTAAAGCAGGATATTTTATACCTACCTGTAAGGGATTGTCTTGGTTTGAAAGACAGGTGTCTGCTA
>NW_008239391.1:0-213 GCF_000691975.1 Corvus brachyrhynchos
GGGGCACTGTGACCTCCCGGGTGCCCCAAATTCAAGCATTCCCTGTCACAACCTGCCCCTGACAATGATAACTCCCAGGCTCAATTTGGTTGAATTCCCCTCATTCCCAATGCGTTGAGACAAAATCCTACATCCATAGGATAAAGGCACAAAGCTTTTCCCACACCAGTTTTTTCCCAATAAACAAAAATCAACTCAGCCAAAATCAAACCG
>NW_008239392.1:0-365 GCF_000691975.1 Corvus brachyrhynchos
AGGAGTTTGGGATGCATAGTCACTATTTTAAAATCCTGTTAAATGCTACGTTTTCAATGCATCTGTTTGTGCCTCATGATTTAATTACATTAATGCAATCTCTTCTCACCCCTGGTGAATTTGTGTTGTGGAAACAACAGTGGAAGCTAATTTTATCTGATTTATTGCAGGTTCTGTGGCAAACGCCGGATAATTATCTGGATTTTGGCAACAATTATCTGACATTAGACCATTTATCTGGTGCCAATAGTATGGCAAATGCTCAAAAACAAGCAATGCTTATTGCACACCAAGTCCTTATTGAAATAGCATGTGCTGCTGAAAAGGCCTTAACATTAATACCATCTCAAACTCCTGAATCTCAT
>NW_008239392.1:476-774 GCF_000691975.1 Corvus brachyrhynchos
ATTCCTGCTCGAACTGCTCAAGGCCAATACAAATGACACTTGCAAGCAAGTGATTCTGAGTCTCCCCTTGCATCCACCTCCAACAGTTGAAACCATCCTCGAAGTTTGTACAAAGAAGGTGCAGCTGAACACAACTGTTCCCTTTTCGAAAAAAGTGGGGATGGTGGGGGAGGTCGTGGAGGACGGGGTGGGTACAGGGGAATCTCAATCTCAAGGTAACCTCGTGTGCTATCGTTGTCAGAAAAAGGGACATGTTGCTCAGAACTGCAGAGCAATTATAACTGCTGCTAAAAACTCT
>NW_008239393.1:0-621 GCF_000691975.1 Corvus brachyrhynchos
GGGATTCCTGGGATTTGCTGGGGTTTGGGGGATCGTGGGATTTGGGGAATTCTGGCGTTTGGGGAATCCTGGGATTGCTGGGAGTCAGGGATTCCTGGGGTTTGGGGGATTTCCTGGGATTCTTGGGATTTGGGGAATCCTGGGATTTGCTGGGGTTTGGGGAATCCTGGGATTTGGGGAATCCTGGGATTTGGGGATTCCTGGGATTTGGGGATTGCTGGGATTTGCTGGGGTTTGGGGAATCCTGGGATTGCTGAGGTTTTGGGAATCCTGGGATTTGGGGAATCCTGAGATTTGGGGAATCCCGGGATTCCTGGGAGTCAGGGATTGCTGGGATTGCTGGGATTGCTGGGAGTCAGGGATTCTTGGGGTTTTGGGGATTCCTGGGATTGCTGGGGTTTGGGGATTCCTGGGATTTGCCAAAATCCCCAAATTCCCGCTCCCAAATCCCCAAATTCCCACTCCCAAATCCCCAAATCCCCAATTCCCATTCCCAAATTCCCGCTCCCAAATCCCCAATTCCCCACTCCCAAATCCCCAAATTCCCGCTCCCAAATCCCCAAATTCCCGCTCCCAAATCCCCAAATCCCCAATTCCCGCTGTTCCCGCAGCTGTGCCGGC
>NW_008239393.1:801-1052 GCF_000691975.1 Corvus brachyrhynchos
CTCCCAAATCCCCCAATTCCCTCTCCCCAATCCCCAAATTCCCACTCCCAACTCCCCAAGTTCCCTCTCCGAAATCCCCAAATCCCCACTCCCAAATCCCCAAATCCCCAATTCCCATTCCCAAATTCCCCACTCCCAAATCCCCAATTCCCACTCCCAAATCCCCAAATCCCCGCTCCCAAATCCCCAAATTCCCGCTCCCAAATCCCCAATTCCCACTCCCAAATCCCCCACTTCCCCCTCCCAAATCA
>NW_008239393.1:2211-2796 GCF_000691975.1 Corvus brachyrhynchos
CTGCCGATCTAGAGTGAGCTTTGGGATCCCGTTGGATCCTGGGATTTGGGATTGCACCGGATGGATTATCCCGGTTTTCCGCAGCCGATTCCACGGGCACGCACTCGCTCTACACCACGTACCAGGATTACGAGATCATGTTCCACGTGTCCACCATGCTGCCCTACACGCCCAACAACCGGCAGCAGGTACCGCCCGAGCACCCGGCCCTTCCCGGGATCCACGGGGACCGCGGCATCGAAGGGTTGGAGGATCCCAAGGGTTGGAGGGGATCCCAAGGGTTGGAGGATCCCTGAAATGAGGGAATTCCAAGGGTTGAAGGACCCCAAGGGTTGGGGGGTCCCAAGGACTGGGAGATCCCAAGGGTTGGAAGATCCCAAGGGCTGGGAGATCCCAAGGGTTGGAAGATCCCAAGGGTTGGGGGATCCCAAAGGTTGAAGGAACCCAAGGGTTGGGAGATCCCAAGGGTGGGAGGGTCCCAAAGGTTGAAGGAACCCAAGGGTTGAAGGATCCCAAGGGTTGGGAGATCCCAAGAGTTTAAGGATCTCAAGAGTTGAAGGAACCCAAGGGTTGAAGCATCCCAAG
>NW_008239394.1:0-778 GCF_000691975.1 Corvus brachyrhynchos
CGAAACTGGGGGCTTCTTTTCTGTTCGCGATGGACACTCATTTTTCCAGTGCCCCCGGATTTTGCAAATTGCGCATTAGTCCTCAGATAGGGGAAAAGGGGGACCCCCTTTTGATGTCTCAGATGACTTTTCCTTATCCTACTTCTTCTTGTAGTGGGGTTTATGATGTTTGTCTGCTAAGTGCCTGTTCTGGTATACCTTCCAGGCTACAGTCAACAATTTACTTATGTCCGGTGGCCCATCTATCTTTTGCAGCTTTTTCTTTATGTCATTAGCAGATTGACCTATAAACAGGTAGGCCAGGTGGATCTGCTGCTCAGGTGAGTCAGGGTCTAAGGGAGTGTATTTTTGTGCAGCCTCTTTAAGCCTATTTAGAAACTCTGTGGGGGTCTCATTTGGATTTTGTTTGATCTCATATAACCTAGCCCAATTCACTGCTTTAGGAACTGCACATTTTAACCCAACGATCACCCATTTTTGGTATCGCTTCAGCTTTTCCATCTGTTCTGGGACGTTGGGATCCCAGTTAAGGTTCGCTAGGGGATAGATGTCATTAACTGACCCTTGAAGACTCCCAGTTGCAATTTGAGTTTCTATAGCAGATATAGCAGCTTTGTTGACCATTTCTCTCTCTGTTTTATCCAATAATTCATCTAGCATAACATTTAGATCACCCCAATCTGGGTTTTGGGATTTTATGGCCATTTCTACACGCATAGCTACTCTCTCTGGGTTGTCCCTGTACTTCCAATTGAGTTTTTCCACTGCTGTAATTCTC
>NW_008239395.1:0-785 GCF_000691975.1 Corvus brachyrhynchos
CCAGGGGCACAACTCCGAATTCTGGGAGCAGCAACCCAAATTCCGGGGTCAGCAACCCAAATTCTGGGGTCAGCAACCCAAATTCTGGGGTTAACACCCCAAATTCCGGGGTCAGAACCCCGAATCCAGCACCCCAAATTGCAGGGTCAGGATCCCAAATTCTGGGGTTAACACCCCAAATTCCGGGGTCAGGATCCCAAATTCTGGGGTTAACACCCCAAATTCCAGGGTCAGAATTCCAGATTCTGGGGGCAGGATCCCAAATCCCGGGGTCAGGATCCCAAATCCAGCACCCCAAATTCCAGAGGGGGATCCCAAATTCCGGGGTCAGAATCCCAAATTCCGGGGTTAACACCCAAATTCCGGGGTCAGGATCCCAAATTCCAGGGTTAACGTCCCAAATTCCGGGGTCAGAATCCCAAATTCTGGGGTTAACACCCCAAATTCCGGGGTCAGAATTCCAAATTCCGGGGTCAGAATCCCAAATCCTGGGGTTAACACCCCAGATTCCAGGGTCAGAATCCCAAATTCCAGGGTTAATTCCCCAAAATCCAGGGTCAGAACCCTGAATCCAGCACCCCAAAATCCAAGGTCAGAGTCTCAAATTCTGGGGTTAACACCCCAAATTCCGGGGTCAGGATCCCAAAATCCCGGGTCGGAACCCCGAATCCAGCACCCCAAATTCCAGAGGGGGATCCCAAATTCCGGGGTCAGAATCCCAAAATCCGGGGTCAGAACCCTGAATCCAGCACCCCAAATTCCAGGGTCAGAATCCCAAATTCTGG
>NW_008239396.1:0-241 GCF_000691975.1 Corvus brachyrhynchos
CCAAAATATCCCCTGAACCCTCCCCAAAAAAAATCCCAAAGCCCCCCACCAAAAAAAGCCCAAAAAAAGCCCAAAGCCCCAAAAAAAATCCCGAACCCCAAATCTTCCTCCCGAACCCCCAGCAGAGGCTCTGGGGGCACAGAGGCGTCGGGGGATACCGGGGTGGCACCTGGAGCCCCAAAATATCCCCTGAACCCCCCCCAAAAAAATCCCAAAGCTCCCCACCAAAAAAAATCCCAAA
>NW_008239397.1:0-470 GCF_000691975.1 Corvus brachyrhynchos
TGGGGAAAAGGAGCCGGAATTTGGGAGAAACGACCCCGGATTTGGGAAAAATGACCCGGAATTTGGGAAAATCGGCCCCAAATTTGGGAGAAATGACCCCAGATTTGGGGGAAATTATCTCGGATTTGGGAAAAACGACCCCGGATTTGGGGAAAAGGAGCCGGAATTTGGGGAAAAGGACCCAGATTTGGGGAAAATGACCCCAGATTTTGGGGAAAGTGACGCTGGATTTGGGAAAAACGCCCCGGATTTGGGGGAAATGACCCCGGATTTGGGAAAATCCCCCTCCAAAAATTTGGGAAAAATCTCAAAACAATTTGGGAAAAATGTGAAATTTGGGGGGAGGAAAAACCCCCAAAAATTGGGGTTCAGGGGGAAAACTGGGGGCCGATTTTGGGGTTTCCAGGCCCGATTTCCCCATTTCTGGGGTACTTTTGGGGCGGTTTTTGGGGTTTCTGGGCCCGTTGTCC
>NW_008239398.1:0-1863 GCF_000691975.1 Corvus brachyrhynchos
GGCACACCTGGGCACACCTGGGGGTACCTGGGCGTGTCCCCGAGGTCTCACCTGGGCCAAGTGACCCCGATTTGGTGTCCCCAAGGTGCTGGGACCACCCAGCGGTGGCTTCTCCAGGTGACCTTGGGGTGGACATTGATGACCTCTGGTGACCTTTGGTGACCTCTGGTGATCTTTGGTGACACCTGGAGGTCCATGGTGACGTCACCAAGGGGTCCTGAGGTCGAAGGGACCCCGATTTGGTGTCCCCAAGGTGCTGGGACCACCCAGCGGTGGCTTCTCCAGATGACCTTGGGGTGGACATTGATGACCTCTGGTGACCTTTGGTGACCTCTGGTGGCCTCTGGTGACCCCTTGGTGACCCGGCGCTGTCCCCAGGAGGGCGTGGTCTACGCCGTGGAGTTCTCGCACCGCTCGGGCCGGGACCTTCTCAACGTGGCCAAGAAAAGGACCAACGTGGTGCCGGTCATCGAGGACGCGCGGCACCCCCACAAATACCGCATGCTGATTGGTCGGTGCCGCTCCCAAATCCCGGGCGGGGCTGGGGACGGGGGAGGGGACACCAAAAAACTTCCCGGGGGGACAACTGGGGACGCTTTGGGCGCGCTGGGAGAAGGTTTGGAGGTTCTGGAGAAGGTCTGGAGGTGCCTCAAGGGTGTCCTTGGGGGGGGGTTTGGGTGTCCCAGGGTGGGGCTTGAGGTGATTTTGGGGTCCCCTAAAAATTTGGGGGCTCCTGGGTGAGATTTTGGGGGTCCCCAGGGTGGTTTGGAGGTTCTGGAGAAGGTCTGGAGGTGCCTCAAGGGTGTCCTTGGGGGGGTTTTGGGGTCCCAGGGTGGGACCTGAGGTGATTTTGGGGTCCTGGAGGAGAATTTTGGGGTTTCCTAAAAATTTTGGGGCTCCTGGGTGGGATTTTGGGTCAATCCTGCTGGGTTTTGGTGGTCCCGGCTGGAATTTTGGGATCCTGGAAGGGAATTTTGGGATCCTGGGTGGAATTTGGGGTCCTGGAAGGGAATTTTGAGGTCCTGGAAGGGAGTTTTGGTGGAATTTTGGCTTCCTGGAAGGGAATTTCGGGCTCCTGGCTGGGATTTTGGGGGAATTTTGGGGAGTTTTTTGGGCCGGAATCCCGAGTTAATCCTGGGTTAATCCCGACTTCATCCCGGGTTAATCCTGTGTTAATCCCGGCCTAACCCCTCCCCAGGCATGGTGAACGTGATCTTCGTGGACGTTGGGTTTTGGGGGAATTTTGGGTTTTTTGGGCCAGAATCCCAAGTTAATCCCGAGTTAATCCCGGCCTAACCCCTCCCCAGGCATGGTGAACGTGATCTTCGTGGACGTTGGGTTTTGGGGGAATTTTGGGTTTTTTGGGCCAGAATCCCAAGTTAATCCCGAGTTAATCCCGGCCTAACCCCTCCCCAGGCATGGTGAACGTGATCTTCGTGGACGTTGGGTTTTGGGGGAATTTTGGGTTTTTTGGGCCAGAATCCCAAGTTAATCCCGAGTTAATCCCGGCCTAACCCCTCCCCCAGGCATGGTGAACGTGATCTTCGTGGACGTTGGGTTTTGGGGGAATTTTGGGTTTTTTGGGCCAGAATCCCAAGTTAATCCCGAGTTAATCCCGGCCTAACCCCTCCCCCAGGCATGGTGAACGTGATCTTTGCGGATGTTGCATTTTGGGGGAATTTTGGGGTTTTTTGGGCCGGAATCCCGAGTTAATCCCGAGTTCATCCCGAGTTAATCCTGTGTTAATCCCGGGTTTATCCCGAGTTAATCCCGGGTTTATCCCGGGTTCATCCCGGCCTAACCCCTCCCCCAGGCATGGTGAACGTGATCTTTGCGGATGTTGCATTTTGGGGGAATTTTGGG
>NW_008239399.1:0-859 GCF_000691975.1 Corvus brachyrhynchos
TTCAGAGGGATGTGCTATTACCTTTCTTTGCAGCTGAGAGGACAGGCATAAGCATTACCACCATGCCTACAATCATCACACTTTTCTAAGGAAAAAAAGTGACCCAGGGAGGTAGCTCCAGTGCAGGTTCAACACAGAAGCTTTTACAGTGTGCAAAAGTGTTAAAGCCAAGGCTATGATTCAGGACCAGCAACAGAAGGACACAGCTCTGCCTGCAGACCTGCACATTGGCAACTAATGCAGCTGGGTCAGTAGAAACCCCCAAAGGAGGCACAGACTAAAGATTTCATCGAGGCCACAGAGAAGACCTGTGGCAGGGGAGGAAACTGAACTTAAGCATGGCAGGATGCAGAGTGCTGTTCTGACTCCTTGACCAGTTCAAATCCACTGGATCAGACATGGACATTCATATTTTTCTGTCTAATATCTGACAAAGGTTAGTTTTGTGAAAGCAACTAGCACCAAGTCTGCAGGTATAGAAACTACTAAACCCAAGAAATACATCTACTAGACAGGCAGCTGCAACTTTTAAAGAAAGGTGCAGGACAGCAGCCAAGTCAGAATTAAAAGACACGGATGAGAGAACAAGGTAAGCGAAAAGACTGAAAGAGCCAGCTTGTGAAAGGCTGAACTGTTGTTCAAAGTGTTTAGTGTTATGTAAACTCTACAAAACTGCAACAAGGAGTTTAAACTTGGTCCCATGTCAAAAAGAAACACAAGATTGAGGAATAAAGTTAAAACCAAGGCATTTAGGTGAGACATGCCATGCACAGCACCTACAGTTACCTTTTCCTGTTTACTTCTTCCCACGATTATGCAAGAAATCCTCTCCTCCACTTTCCATGGCTGGAGAGACAGT
>NW_008239400.1:0-388 GCF_000691975.1 Corvus brachyrhynchos
AGGGAGGGATGGGAGATTAAGGGAGGGGAGACCGGGAGAAGGTTGGAGGGAACATGAGGGAAGTTTTTTGGAGCCAGGAATGGATGGGACCTGTGGACTATGAAGTAACCTAAGTGAGGGAGAGGTGTACCTAGGGAGTAGTGAGGGTACCCAGTGAGAGATGCAGGGATCAGGGAATGTGAAGGGAGGGTCCAGGGAAGGACCTGGGAAGGCAGGGAGGAAAGCAGAGGGTTGAGCAGGACTGAGGGACCCGTGGCGGCTGTCGGGGCTCCCCGCGCCCATCCCCGCACTCACTGCACACCGTGATGTGGAGCCGGGCGCTGCTCTTCTGCACGGCCCCCCTCTCGGAGCGCACCTCGCAGCTGTAATTCCCCGCGTGGGAGACCCC
>NW_008239400.1:4764-5652 GCF_000691975.1 Corvus brachyrhynchos
TGCAGTTTTGACAGTCCTGCAGGGGGGGGGGCAGAATGGTCCTCGGGTGTTGTGGGCAGAGGAGGGGACGGCCACGAGCGTTCCTGCCTGGTTCCCAGCACTGAGACCCTGAAGGAGGTGTGGGGGTGGGCGTTGGAGGTTTTTAGGGTTTCCTCCCCTAATGACACCCAGCCCCTCTCAGCCCTCTCTGTCACCCCCATCGGGGCTTCTTACTCACGGAATTGTCTTGGAGGGGTGTGGGATTGGAGGGACAGGCTGCCCCTTAAGGACTCCCAAAGGGGAATCTGGGCTTCCCAAATGGGGGGGACTGTCAAATGGGGGAGTAGAGGGGACAGAGTACCCCCCAGATTGGGGCAGCCCAGAGGTCACAGTGCCCCAAGGAGGTCCAGAGAATGTGGATCCTGAGGAGGGGGAGTCACAATGGATGGGTCTTCTGGGGAATGGGGGTCCCCTTGGTGGGGGAACAAAGGGATGAGGCTCCCAGGAGAATGTGGGCTCCAGGGATTTGGGGTCATGGGATGGGGCTGGCTGGGAAATGCGGGGCCCTGTGGCACTCTGGATCCTGGGGCAATGGGGAACAATAGGATGGGATCAAGGGTAGGGGAGTGGTGGGGAATGGAGATCCTAGGAAATGGGAGTCCTGGCATGGTGGTCCCAAGGAGGGGGACATAAAGAATGGGGGTCCCATGGTTTGGTTCTGTGGTGAATGGGGGTCCAAAGGACAGGGAGCGGTTGGGTGGCATGTGGGTCACAGCTCCTTCACTGGGTGCCTCAAATGTTGGGGTGACCCAGGGCCCAGCACAGCCCCCTCAAAAGAATGTCCCCATGATGCTCCAAGTCTGTAACACTGCCCTCGCCTTGTCATAGGTTAGCAAGCATAGTCCCGGA
>NW_008239401.1:0-440 GCF_000691975.1 Corvus brachyrhynchos
GGTACCTTTTAATTTCAAATCGTTGGCTAATATCCATCCATGGGCCCAATGTTTCAGGTTTCTTGGATTAATCCTCAACTTGGCAGAATTAAACCCAAATTTCTTGGATTCAATCCTCGGCTTGGCAGTGTTAAAACCCGAATTTCTTGGATTCAATCCTCAATTTGGCAGTGTTAAAACCCAAATTTCTTGGATTCAATCCTCAGCCTGGCAAGTCTTTAGGGGCCTCTTACTTTTTATCTCATTTCCGCGTGGTTTGTACTAGGAAACTCTTGGCTCCCGTTCTTCAAGGGATCCAATCCCTCCCCTGAAACCCAGTCCCAGTTAAACTGGGGCTCTTTCACTCCTTTTATCTTTTGTTTTGCTTCTTTACTGACTGCTTTCCTCGCGGGAGAGCAGAACTGCATCCTCAGAAGCTCCTCACTCGCTTCGCAGGTCTG
>NW_008239402.1:0-333 GCF_000691975.1 Corvus brachyrhynchos
CACTGAAACCAGGGTGCGGCGTTCAGTCCATGACCTAAAATGTGAAAGGGCTGAAGAGCCCGTCTTTTGGAGTCGTGGTACAATTTGGCTAGCATCCATGTTTTTACCTGGTGCTTCAGTGGCTAGAGCGCACGCAACATTATTCAAACTTGCTTGCTGGGCGAGGGATGAACTAAACATAACTTCGCAGATGCTTGACGAGCTAAGCGCAGATGTTACTAGTGTTAGGCATGCAGTATTACAAAATCAGGCCGCCATTGATTTTCTACTACTAGCTCACGGCCACGGCTGTGAAGAGTTCCAGGGTATGTGCTGTATGAATCTTTCTGACCA
>NW_008239402.1:491-776 GCF_000691975.1 Corvus brachyrhynchos
TCCTGCCTGCTGGATCTGCTCTCCTCCTCCTCCCTATGGCTGTGGGACACGGTGATATACCATAGGGCCTAGGCCTGCGGTAATATTTGCTGCCCAACGTGATCTGCATGCTGCAAAGTGTCCTGCCACTGCAACCCAAGCCGAATTTCTCTAGAGGTACGCTGTTCCCCTTCCCCTCCCGGGACCAGGAGGTCCAACGTGACTGAGAAACGGCGAACAGCGGCTCACAAACCGACTCTGTGGTAACGGTCCGGAAAGGTGTGTTTAGCATAATGCACACCTCCA
>NW_008239403.1:0-1774 GCF_000691975.1 Corvus brachyrhynchos
CCGGTCTGCCGGCCAAAAGGTTCTGGGTTGCGTCGTTCGGTGGAGGTTGAACACGGAGCACCATTTGACACTTTAATGTGCCATAAATCGAGTCTCTCCTGATGGGAGAGAATTTGCTGAAAGTCCTTGCAAGGCGTTTAAAAGATAAAACGAGACGTCTTCTGTAGTTTCAATGCTTCTAGATAGTTGTTTATTAAGTCTTATCAGAGGAACTGAGCCACTAGCGTGACCCAGGTACAGCATGGAAGGAGGAAAAGTAGGAGTGAGAGCAAGAGAGAGCAATTATCAAGATTTACACAGCCTTTTAAAGACATTTTAACCAATAGTTACTAAAAACGTACATTATTTTCACTTTCTTACCAATTATTCAGTAACACAATTAGGAACTGCGGAATTTTCTATCCAATCAATCCAAACTACTTTTACTGCAGAACATGGAATAGTAGAAGAAGGAGAAGAAGGTTTAGAGAACAACAATCCTCCATTTTGATATTTCTTACTCTTATCTATATACTATAAAGAGAAGCCCAAAACCTCTAAATTTTTCACCCTGTGACAATCTTACATAGTAGTCTATAACCTAATTCACACCACTGTATTTTCTAGTTGTTGTCTGACTGTTGGTAATTTTTTCCAAGGTTTAAAGCTCTACCAGTGGTGTCCAGGGGGGTAAAAACCCTTAAAAACAGGCAGAGAAATATTCTCGGCACTCTGGGTTCCTACACCGGTACATATAAAATAATACCCCCTAAAATTAGAAGATCGTAAAGGTGTTAAACCAATTATCGATGATTTTTTTAAATACAACTTAATAATAGAATGTGAATCAGAATATAATACTCCAATCTTACCAATAAAAAACCTGATGGGGTAAATTATAGATTGGTTCAGGATCTAAGAGTCATCAATAAAATAACTGAAGATCTCCACCCCGTAGTAGCAAATCCATACACATTGTTAACCAAATTAAATGATAAACAAGTGTGGTTTACTGTTTTAGATTTAAAAGATGCCTTTTTCTGCCTGCCTCTGGCCCCAGACAGTCAAAAGCTTTTTGCCTTCGAGTGGGAGAACCCAGAAACGGGAAGGAAGACACAACTAACCTGGACCGTGTTACCACAAGGATTCAAAAACAGTCCAACCCTTTTTTGGGAAACAACTAGCAAAGGATTTGGAGAAGTGAACATCACCAACGGAAACTGGAGTATTGTTGCAACATGTGGATGATCTCCTGATTGCAACAGAAATGGAGGAGGAGTGCAATGAATGGACAGTAAGTTTATGCAATTTCTTGGGACTTAATGGATATAAAGCTTCTCAACAGAAAGCCCAGATCACAAGGAAACAAGTGATGTATCTAGGATATATCATTTCGGGGGGACAACGCGAGCTGGGACGAGACCGAAAGGAAGCCATCTGTCAAACTCCCCAACCACAGATGGTGAAAGAGTTTCGAACCTTTTTAGTTATGACAGGATGGTGCCGGTTGTGGATCTATAACTATGGACTTCTGGTAAGACCTTTATATAATATGCTGAAAAATGAGAGTAAACACTTGGTCTGGACTGGAGAGACCAAAAGAGCATTTACCCAGCTTAAACAAGAACTGATGAGTGTGGATACAAAAATGCTGTTAGCAAGAAATTTTCCTGCTTCTTTCTAAGCCCGTGAGATACTTTTCTCTCTCACAAAGATATTTCCAGAGTTCTATAAACTATGAACACCTCCGACCTTGTAGAACTATGTCATGGGTTAGCAAAGCATAGTCTCGGAA
>NW_008239404.1:0-309 GCF_000691975.1 Corvus brachyrhynchos
CTCCTGTGCAGGCACCCATGGCCAAATCTGGTATTTCTCCTCCAAAATTGCCTATATGCGAGGGTTTCTCTGTTGGAGATTAGGGACAGGCGTTCAGAAGATATCGCGTTGTACGGGACAGGTAAAACCCCTCCCCTCTACAGGTAATACGTGACCAGAAGGAAGTGACGCGGTATACCCAGGTTATTTAATCCTATGTAACCCATGAATAAACGCCATTTGCCATCCACCATATTGGTGTCTGTGAGCTGATGGCCCAAACGACCTGAGATGGTTGTCGTACCGTTCCTGAACCAGGTCGCTACGCCT
>NW_008239405.1:0-469 GCF_000691975.1 Corvus brachyrhynchos
AAGCCTTGTCTCCATCCCACTGCAAACAGCTCAGTTCCACCTCAGAAAAACTCCATCCCACCTCCAAATTTTGGGGCATCCCCTGTGCCCAGACTGCTCCCAGTTGTAGATGTTCCTGCCCATGAACTTCACCCAGTTGCTGTCATCAAGGAAGTGCCAGTGGGCTTTTCCCCAGGAATGGAACACACCTGTGTGGGAGACAGGTCAGGGGGTGCCCCCCTCCAGCAGCCCCCAGCACCCCACAGCAGGTTGGGAGCTCAAGGGACCCCCCTGGACACCCCTTTCCCACCCCTCTCTGCCCCACGGCCGCCTCAGCCCCCTGGGTGGGGAAGAACCCCCCATGAGACCCCCAGGGAGGAACAGGGGGTTGGGGACCCCGCCGTGAGGTTCTGCCCCCCCTGAGAGCCCCAGGGAAGAGCTCAAGAGATCAAGTGATGGGAAATGAAGGGACTCTCATGGGAAGCCCTTT
>NW_008239406.1:0-1528 GCF_000691975.1 Corvus brachyrhynchos
GGCCGAGCTCGCACCACAGCGCCCCCTGCAGCCGCGGGGGAATCATCGCACCCACCCTGCCCGGCCAGGAGCCGCCAGCGCCCCTGCCGGCTGTGACCGGAACTGCACCCGAGGGGAAAGGGCCTGACAGCCAAGAAGGCTGGGACTGGGTTTGTGATTGTTTGCTGTTACTGCCATAGTTATTTTTGTTTGTTTGGCTGGTTATACACATATAGATATATAATAGTGAAGAACTGTTATTCCTATTTCCCACATCTTTGCCTAAAAGCCCCTTGATTTCAAAATTATAATAACTCGGAGGGAAGGGGGTTGCATCTGCCATTCCAAGGGGGGCTTCTGCCTTCCTTAGCAGACACCTGTCTTTCAAACCAAGACAACATCTATTTTAAATATCTTCTGAAAGCATTGTTAACAAATTTCTTTATTAAGGGGAAGATTAGTTTGCTCTGCAGTCAGTTTTAGAATTCTTGTTGCTTAGTTCTGTTTTGGAATTGGATAATGAGAGAAATAGACTGCTTTCTCTTAATTGCATGTGATGTCCTCATTCTGTGATGGTATTGCCAATATATATTTTACTTTTAGTGTTGGTGTGCCTGGAAAAAGAAAGATATATTCTGATATGAATAGAATGTATATGGTTTCTGGTTTATGCTGAATTTAATTATTTTTGACCTATGCTTTCAACTCTTCCCACTGTTTTCTAGGATTATGGATAATTGTGCTTATAAAGTAGCAATTATAGCTGTTACTGTAATTAGTAAAAATTGTATTCTTAGTCCATGTCTGTATTAGTAACCTGAAAATTTAAGGTCTATAACTTTTATATGTAAAAATGCCAAGAGGCTAGACATAGCAGCAGAAAGAGTTCTTGCTCTTTTAATTTGGAAATTGAGTAAACCTTTACTCCTTCGGGACATTTTGTGCTTTCTTGTAATGTTTATTGAGTGCTTAAGTTATCCAGAAAAGAATATATGTTCAGTAGCAGCATCCAAAACAAGATACAGCTTATTTTGAGTCTTACTTACACATTTGCAAATCCGTATCTTATTTCAAAACAGCACTTTGGTTTTAAAATCAATCAGGCTTTGATTGTTGTTTAGTTATTTTTAGAAAAAAAAATCACCAAAGGACAGATTCAGCCATAACCACAGCAGCTATATAGATCTTTCTTTTGTTTATAGGGTGAGATTTGTTAGCTCTGTTGCAGGTTCAGACTGTATCTGTGTCTCGGTTTTGAAAGACAGGTGTCTGCTAAGGAAGGCAGAGGCCCCCCTTGAAGTGGCAGATATAACCCTTTTTCCCTCCAAGTTATTATATTTTGAAATCAAGAGCCTTTAGGCGAAGATGTGGGAAATAGGAATAACAGTTCTTTACTATATATATGTATGTATATAACCAGTCAAACAAAAACAACAACAACTATGGCAGTAACAGCAATCACAAACCCAGTGCCAGCCTTCTCGGCTGTCAGGCTATTTCCCCTCGGGTGCAGTTCCGCTCGCAGCCGGCAGGGGCGCTGGCGGCTCCC
>NW_008239406.1:1765-6173 GCF_000691975.1 Corvus brachyrhynchos
CTGCTCCCCACCCCGAGCTCCAGCAGGGCAGGGAAAGCGGCTTTTGGGGCCCCGGCTTTGCTTCCAGCAGGAAGAAAGAACGGCCAAAAAGAAAGAAAGCAGCAGCTCCTTTCTCTGCAGCTTCTCTCTCCGGACGCTCCGAGCGAACTGACCCCACACCCAGGTGTAGACAAAAGAGTAGCCAGGCCCGCCCCACTCCCCTTTTTGTCTTTCTTAAGTACAGCTATTCGTCCCCTAGCAACATGCATATGGGAGAAAATTCTTTTAACAGGAAAAAAAACTAAGGCTAAACTAAAACCCCAACAATCTGGAAGTCTCCAAATACTTTAAACAAGAAAAACAAAGAAGTGTTCTGGGAACAACTAATAGGACCTTTCTTCCTACAATTTTGTATTCTGTAAACCACCAGCTCAATCTCTGCTATGTTCCATATGACTTTCCTCATGCTTCAACACCTCAAGGTCTTTTTCATGTCCATTAACTGCTGACTAGAAAAAAAGTCTCATGTGCCGCTGTACTGGGTTTGTGTGGCCAGGTTTTGGTGGGGGGGGGGCTACAGGGATGGCTTCTGTAAGAAGCTGCTGGAAGCTTCCTCCATGTCCAGCAGAGACAATGCCAGCTGGCTTCAAGATGGATGTACTACTGGCCAAGGCTGGGCCAATCAGAAATGTTGATAACACCTCTGTGATAACATATTCAAGAAGAAGACAAAAAAAAAAATTATTGTGCAGATGTAATTGCAGCCAGAGAAGAGCGGAGTGAGAAGAACAACTCTGCAGACACCAAGGTCAGTGGAGAAGGAGAAGGAGGAGGTTCTCCAGGCACAGGAGCTGAGCTTCCCCTGCAGCCCATGGTGCAGCCCATGGTGAAGCAGCTGTGCCCCTGCAGCCCATGGAGGACCATGAGGATGCAGAGATCCACCTGCAGCCCGTGGAGGAGCCCCACGCTGGAGCAGGTGGATGCCTGAGAGGAGCCTGGGAACCTGTGGGAGGCCCATGCTGGAGCAGGCTCCTGTCAGGGACATGTGGACCCATGGAGAGAGGAGCCCATGCTGGAGCAGGTTTCCTGGTGAGAATTGCAACTCTGTGGGGGACCCACATTGGAGCAGCCTGTCCTTGAATAACTGCACCCCATGGAAGAGTGATTCATGTTGCAGCAGTTTGTGGAGGACTGTTGCCCATGGGATGGACTCATGTTGGAGAAGTTCATGGAGAACTATCTCCCATGGGAGGGACCCCACAGGGAAGCAGGGGAACCACTCCTCTCCCTGAGCAGCAGCAGAAACAACATGTGATGAACTGACTGTAACCCCCATTACCTGTCTCCCTGCACTACTGGGGGAGGAGGTAGAGCTGGGAAGGAGGGAGGGGTTGGGGGGAAAGTTGTTTTAAGGTCTTATTTTACTTCTCATTATCCTGCTCATTTTGTTAGTAATAAATTCAATTAATATCTCTAATTTGAGTCTGTTTTGTCCACAATGGTATTTGGTGAGTGATCTCTCCCTGTCCTTATTTCAACTCATGGACCCTTTGTTATATTTTCTCCCCCCTGTCCAGTGGCAGAGAGGAGTGATATAGTGGCTTTGGTGGGTGCCCAGTATCCAGACAGGGTCAACCCACTACAGCTGTGATAAGGGGAGGAAGGCAGGAGGAGGCTGATTTGGGTTTGTTGGATACCAAGTGAGCTCAAGCTATAGTTTTTTCTTAAGTAGGACATTCATTTAGGCCTCTCTTGACAACAACAGACATTATCTTTTTAAAGCCCCTGCCCTTTTAATAGACTTGCTTGAACTTGCTAGCTGATTAAAAAAGTTATTGAGGAAGAAGATGCAGAATTTAAAAATTAATAGACATAATGCAACTGTGTACTTTTTTTCATTATGAATTTCTACTAGAAGAATGGTATCAGTAACGGATAGGAAAGAAATTACCTCTTTTAAGGACTCTTTTCTGGCTGACTGCAAAATACTCCTCAACATTTAGGTTTAAACTTATTTAAAACATCTATTGAACAGTCAAAAATTGTAATCTCTGACATGTAGACTTAAGCAATCTTAAGCCTGTTTTAGAGAGTTGTTAAGGGATTTCTGGGATATGTTTCTGCTCCAATGGTTTGGAAGTTCACCCCTGAACAACTACAGGACCATGATAAAGTGACAGAATATTTGCAAGGAGAATGCTGTGGCAACTCCAGAGAGGAGCAACTTATTGCAAGTGTTCTGGATCCACAACCTTTTTCAGTGCAGTCTGGATAAGTCTGCTGCAAATAGTGGGGCTGTGTTTCCACACCTGGGGCAGTTGGTTCCAGGTGTACAGGATGCCCCTCCAGGAAAACGCAAACTGTGGCCTGCACTCTGCTGCTAAAGGAATGGAGAAAACCGCATTAGCAATGTCAGTGGTGGCACCACTTTGCTGCCTTGGACTCCAGTTAGTACTGAAGTTCCAGCATGTCCAGCACAGCAGCACTCAGTGCTGGTGTGACTTTGTTCAGGCCATGAGAGTCTACTGTCAGTCTCCACTCTCCATTGGACTTACACACAGGCCATATAGGACTGTTAAAAGGTGAACAAGTCTTGCTGACTACTCCCTTGCTCTTCAGTTCATGAATCATCTCATGGATGGGGCAAGCACTGTTCAGCAATAGCCACAATACTGGTGTGTTATTATTACTGTATCCCGCAGCCATAGGGAGGAGAGGAGAGAGATCCAGCAGGCAGAAATTGTGCAGCAAGATTGATTTATTTAATTATTTTACAAACTCTTTTATAGACTTTTTCTTCATAGTCTAATTGGACAAAGGATCAGCCACCCCTTGGGGTGATTGGCTAGAAATCCTAAACATCCATTGTCAAAATATTTTCCTACTGTACCATAAACAAAGCTCTGCAAGGTCGCAGGTGTTCATAGTTTATAGAACTCTGCAAATATCTTCATGAGAGAGAAAAGTATCTCACAGGCTTAGAAAGAAGCAGGAAAATTTCTTGCTAACAACATTTTTGTATCCACGTTATCAACACCATTTTAGTCACAAATCCAAAATACAGTGCCATGCAGGCTGCTACAAAGAAAATTAACTCTATCCCAGTCACACCCAGTATAATCTCCACCACTTCTTCCCTACCATTTGCATCATGGTCATGTCCTACACTATCCAATGCATCCTTATTAACCACCATTCCCTTTCTGTCTTTGAATATATACACAGATATCATTCCCTATAAGAATGACTTATAGGTCACTGTGGCGGGGCATATCACCCCTCTCCCCACCACAGGTGGCTGGTGCAGATAGGAAAGATAACCCAGGTGGGCAAGGCCCAGCAGGTATCATCTCCTGGTGCCAAAAGGTCTGCCCACTTAACAGATGTAGGAATGTTGCTGTTGAGACGGTCACGACACACATACACTCTCTGCCCTAAACAATGGCAAAAAGCACATTTATTATTTACACGACTTCTTTTATACACTTTCTTAGCTACATGTTCATTGGCTATTATTTTGCAACAATACAATACTATTGTTTGTCTATAGTATACACACATTCTTTGCTAATCATCGGCCAGTATCCTCCCTTTTGCAGCTGTTACAACTTCTTTCTGTTGTTTATCTTCTTGCTTCTACGATTCTCACGAGTACAAACTGATTATATCAAGGGAAATGTCTGCGAGGCCTTCAGACCAGCTGTCGGTTCCCACAGGTCCCCCTTTTTTGTTTTCAACTATAAATGCAGCGTTTATGGTCCTCTGCAGGGCCCTTTCCAGAAAGGACAACAAACACAGCACAAGGAGTAAAATAAGAAGGATAACAATTACAACTAAACATCCCATTTTCATAAGGTCCTTAACCCATTTAGCAAGTTGCCAATTACCAAACAAAGCATTGAACCAATCGGACTCATCCTCTTCCCTTAATTTTGAAACACTTATTTGTAAGTCTTTGATATTAGCAAACACTGATTTGGCATGGTCAGGAAGATTCATACAGCATATGCCATCCAAGTCTTCACAACCATGTCCATGTGCTAACAGCAAAAAGTCAATGGCTGCCCAATTTTGCAAAGTAGTGTGTCTAACAGAATCAACATCAGTTAATAATCCTGATAAAGCAAGTGAAGTGGCATTAGTCTGTTTAGCAAGCCAGCAACCTAACTTATTTAACAATCCTAATGCTTTTCCAGCCACTACTCCTGGGGCAAAAAGGGAAATTAAAACATGTTTTTCTAAATTCCAAAAATCAAGGGCATCATTGCAGTCTCTTGCACACAAGATAAGATACATGGAATACATATCATAATCAATAAGAACCCATCAAGAACAACCATGCTACTGACAAAGAGACCCACAGCATAGGAAAACAAAAAGATAGTGTCCAATGTCCCCAGAGAGAGAGAGAGAGAGAGAGGGCTGCTGC
>NW_008239406.1:6477-10204 GCF_000691975.1 Corvus brachyrhynchos
GCGCCTGCTTTGGCCATGAGGGCTGGATGGTGATTAGGTCATTTTTTCTCTCACTGGGCCTCGTTTTCTCGGAGGCAATCAATGTTTGTCCAGTCAAGCAGGTAACAACTTTAGACCTGTTGGCAATAAAACACATGTGTACCTTCTCTCCTAGGTTAGTAAATCAGCTAGGCCTTGTCATTACACACCCAATGGTGTATCCTTATGTAAAACCTTTTAGAAATTAGTCTCACACACGCAAATCTTCAGACTGGTATGGCTCTGCTGGGGATCAAAATTGATGATCTGCCTGCAAAAACTTTAGTGAAAATATTGCATTATCTACATGTTCCTGAGGAGCCATATTCCCTCTTTTTTGTTTTTATGATAACATGTGTGTTTGTCACTATGAATGTGAAGGCAACATAAAAGCAAGGAAATACATGTAATGAAACAATAAACCTACGCTGAGCAAAAATAAGCAAGGTAATACATGTAATCAGTAGCACACGACAAAAGGATAGTAACTTAGAACAATACACTTTCAATTGCCTAAATACTGTACCATCACCCATAGTCTGCAGTAGCTGGCGAGCCCTGTTTCACAATGAGGACCTGGAGAACCTTCCCAGACAAGGCTTCCAAGTTTACATCGAAAGGGGGTCCAGCTTTTAGAAGTTCGAATCAGCAAGTCAGAGTCACTCAATTACGTTTTTAGTGCAGAAACACCTGGGCTTGTAGGTATGCCTCCCGACCAGGTAGGGCCAGGGCTGGGCCAGAGCCAAGGCCTTATCTGGAAGGGTTTCCCTAACATATCCTACAAACAAGCCTCTCTTAATAGCAGTTGGGAAAATTTCCTAAAAAGATACAATTCTTACAGATAGCTACACAACGGTATGTGAAAGTCTGCAAAGCAGCCAGATTTGTCATTTATCTTTAGCTAAGTAGTCAATGGTTCCATGAACAAACTGCAAACAGCCAAAGAAATGCATATGTGTGACATCAAATAATATCTTCTGGATAATGCCCTTTATAAAATGTCAGTGAATTCACGATATGACATTAAGAACATATTCAGAATTGTTAATACAGCAACAGTAACTGATCTAAGATATCGGGATTATATTTCTCCACACATCTATGCATATATTACAATAAAGCAAAATGCAAGCAAGAAAGAAAGCACTAAACAGCTTACAATCAATAATATCCATAACTTGGAAGTGTTACTCATCCTTCTCTGCTACCTATGAAAGGTAAAACAGCAAAGATTGTTATGAATAATTATTTTAATTGACCAATGCAGAACACTTATACCCATAGAATTTTCAATGAATTTAAGGATCTAACAAACCGCATCATCATACATTTTTACAACTTATTATCTTATATTCTTAAACAGTTGCTTACCAATTCTTCATCATAATTGTCTCAATCAGTTCAATCTTACCTCTATAACAAAAGAACTGTATCTTATAATTTAAATGAGCATATTTCAGCAGAACTGACTTAACTTGACTCAAATTAAATGTCACTTAAACATAACAGAAAGCAAACCGAACTTAGTTAAAATCACTGAAACTGAACAGAAATTAATTTGAATATAACCAAAACTTAACAGAAATTAAAAGAACAGAACTTAAACTGAACACACAAACTTAAAACCTAACAGCACTTAAACTTGTCAGAAATTAAACTCAACAGAACTTAAATGTAACAGAACTTCAAAATAACAGAACTTAAATTTGACATCATATACATTTAACAACGCTTAAGTTTAACAGAACTTAAACTTAACATCACTTGAATTTAACAATACTTAAACTTAACAGAACTGAACCTTAGCATCACTTAAACTGTACAAAGCTGAAACAAAACAGAACTGAAAATTAACATCACTTAAATTTAACAGAACTAAAGTCAGACTTGAGAATGTTCCTTTAAAAGTGTCAGATACAACAGAATTTAACTCATCTTGACTCCATCGTAACAAGAAAGCTAGCAAAAGTTGTCATACAACACTTAAACATCAATGAACAATATGCAAGCAAACAACAGATTTGTAAATAAAATATCAGCAACATGGATTTTCTGGAGAGATTATTATAAAGGTGTGGCAAATACCTTGTGAGTTTACATAACTTAGTTGTGAAAATAGCTCAGGATAACTATTAACATTATTGAAAATATCCTTTCACAGTCAGGACTTTTCTGGTATAAGCCAAATTTTGCATGATTTTCCAATTTGCAGCTGTACCCCCCCAAAAAAATGACAACATTGTATGTCTTTCAATATTTTTCAGGCATAAGCATAAGTTTGCTAGGGTCTTGTAAGGTGCAGCTTTACTCAGAAAAATGACAACAGTGTATATATTGGCAAATTGCACTTTAAACCTGCTCAGTTTGCAGGTGGTAAGATGGCTTTTCGTGATTCTCAGTACAATAGACTTGGCCTTGGACTAATAAAGCGAATGAGATATAAATATTTAAGGATAAAACATCAAGGACCTACTTATATAATACTGCCCTGAATTCTGCACATGTAACTCTCTTAGGTCAGTGGGTGTATAAAACTGACACGCGTATATAAACAGCTACAATGTCATGGTTTCAGATTATTCCAAAGGAGCGTGCTACTGTTTACTCCACTGTTTTCCTGTCTTCATAAGACAGAACATTAGAAACTCAGCCACTGAGCAGCTAACACATACTCATTGGGCAAGTCTGTTTTGTAAGATGGTGTCACTTCTAGTCACTTTTCTGGTCCATCACTGTAGTTAAACTGTTTTGATATCAAGTCCAATTTCAATTTATAAGTGGCAAGGGAAAAAATCCATACTTGAACCACTAAACAGCTGTACCTATTTGAAAAGCTGTCACGCTTGTTCATGGTGATGGGGGAGTGAGGAAAGGAATGCTTGATTGATGAGTGGCCAAACTTACCATGGGCTTCACCCATCTAATTGCTCCCAGCAACTTTTGTAAATCATTCAAGGTTTTGACATCAGGCTTTAGGGTTAACTGCTGTTTCCAAGGAGGATTCTACCAAATTTTATAAGGGCCCACATAACAAGTGATGCTCTGAGGATACCAAGATTGCAAATATTTTTCCAGGTATACAAGTTTCTAAGTTTTGTTGTAACAGCTAACATCATTGTAACTGAGCAAAGAATCAGTATTAATTTAGTCTAATTAGACCTTCAAATCAAAATTCTTGGAAAGGCAGTATATATCCCACATGACAAGTTGTACTAATCATGCAATATATAAGCATCTCTGTCAAAGAATTTTGGACCTTGCTAAGCAGCTTCAAAGCAAGGAATTACGTAATCCTAGTGGCATGCAGAAACACACCACATCCACACAGATAACTTAGAATCTCTCCAATAAACAATCCCATCAGAATCTGCAGCTCACTGAAAATACAAAGTTACTTCAAACAAAAGCCAAAAATGTTCCTGAGATGCAGTAAACCACATTTTTCAACATGAGTAATTTGCATTCTCAAAGACACTGACTGACTGTAGGACAAATTAAGCATTTCCCAGAAGCTCAAAATGAGATAGAAGCCTTCCTAACTATGAAATGGAATACAAACACATGGTCTTCTTGTAGGTTACTTTATCTCTTCACTTCCAAGTAGCTCTTGGCGAGAGGGGGGCTGTGTAGCTCACAGAGTCCAGGGGACCCTGAAGGGGCAGGGGGCCTATTGTGGCCAGGGGGCCTGTTGTAGACAGGGCGGCCACCG
>NW_008239406.1:11109-11803 GCF_000691975.1 Corvus brachyrhynchos
ACCTACTGGGGGGGAGGGGCAGCCTGGTGGCCTGGGAGAGTCAGCTTCTAAAGCCAGTCGAGCTGTTGGGGGAGGGGGGCATCGGTAGTGCCTGTAACGTCGCTCTACCTGGTGCAGATATGCGCAGGAGTTTTCAACATCAAAGCTGTTTCCATCCAGAAAACAGTTACAGGGTCTCCCAACCCATAATGTAAGTGGCTCCCATGTGGAGAATATGCAGCAATATTTTTAAGCTGCACCCACGCTCCCGGGACACCTCCCTGGCAACAGGACACCCACAGTTCCGTGGAGCGGATGTTGATATCATAGCATGTATTTGTCCCATGTAATCAGCATTCACAACCTCTGGATGTACAAAAATACCTTGCAATGTCGCACTCTATCTCCATATTAATAACGCACTTAGTCCCTGTCCTATGCGTCCACATGCCTCTAGGGGGACTTTATGTACCTTCAACGAGTTGTTGGGGTTTTAGGAGCTCTCCTGTTTTTTCTTTTGTTAAAGGAATTTTTGCCCATACATGTTGCTAGGGGAGCAAATGGCTGGGTACTTTAGAAAAACAAAAGAGCTGGCTACAGAGTGGGGCGCATCTGGCTACTCTTGTTTTCACCTGAGTGTGTGGGGGCAGTCAGTCTTGGCGTTCAGACAGAGAGGGAAGCTGCTTTCTTCGGCTGCTTTTTCCTTCTGCTGGAG
>NW_008239406.1:12250-14228 GCF_000691975.1 Corvus brachyrhynchos
ATTTTTGTTTGTTTGGCTGGTTATACACATATAGATATATAATAGTAAAGAACTGTTATTCCTATTTCCCACATCTTTGCCTAAAAGCCCCTTGATTTCAAAATTATAATAACTCGGAGGGAAGGGGGTTGCATCTGCCATTCCAAGGGGGGCTTCTGCCTTCCTTAGCAGACACCTGTCTTTCAAACCAAGACACGAGTGTAAAGTTACTGTGTTCGCAGTGGAAACATCTATGCTAGCTGATCTTCTTGTCCTCCCAATGAGTTGGTCGCATAAGCTTGTATTGGGCCTGCCCCCTGGGGAAGTGTTTGTGTTTGCCTGTGCTTCCCTTTCACGCTCTTCTTCCCGTTTCCCTGCTCTTTGAGAGGTTGCCCATTTGCATGGAATTTAGATCTGCATCACTTTGCATAGTGGCCAGGCTTCCCAGATCTATTACAATTTCCTATTATAGCCGCTCCTTTGGAGCCCTTTGCTTTGTTAATTAATCGATTGCTGCCAGGGCAATTAGCTTTTACGTGACCTTGCTGCCCACAGTTATAACATGTGTGGTTTATCCTGACTGCTGCCGCAAGGGACTCAGCTAACATGGCCATTTGGTAAGAGGTTATTCCTACTTGTCAGGTGTTGGGGTCCCTCCCCTGCCATGTAGCCCTGGGAGAGGGGCCCTGAGGGGACAGACACGGGGCTTCCCTGCCCCTGCTCAGCCTCGTTCCCATTGGTTGGTTTGTGTTCCCCTGTGCAGGCAGAAGGACCCTGGGACCAGTCCCTCAGCAGAGCTCCAGCCATGCGGCTGGAGAAATAAACATCTCTGAAACAGCTATCAAGAATCTGTCTGTCCATATATATTTCCTTTCCACGGGACTCCTGGTTTGATATATGCATGTTGCAGGATACCCACTGCAACACTTGTCCACTTCCTCTAATTACTGGAAAGGCCCCAATCGACCCCCAGAACTCGGCTGACTGTTCACAATGGGAGATCACATGGGCCCGGAAATGCACTCTGCTATTTCAAAGTCTCTGTTAGCAATTGCCATTGTTTTCATATGTTTCCAAAAACTAAGTGAGTTATAAGTGGATACGGTTACTGATACAGGTTGCATAGTAAGCACCTCCTCTGGAGGATGGGCAGGTGGGCAGCAGGAAGGTCCTCCCATGCCTGGCTCAAGCAAGTCTATGAGCAAGGGGGGCTCCCTGGGCCGTTTTGGTCAGGCCTGGGCAGAGCACAGAGGCAGGGGGCTGCAGGGCCGCTCGGAGGCTGTGCAGGCGGAAGCAGTGGCGGCAGCTGTACCCGTGGCATAGGCATATCCATGACATTGGGAGCAGGGGGAGCCGTAGGCATGGGCTCATCTTCACCATTGCTCCACTCACCCACAGGCAAGGGTCGATAAAGCAGATTTATGGGAGTGGGGGGAATAGGGCACTCCGCTCCAGGATTTTCATCACAGGACTCACAAATGGGCTCCACCCGCTCCCCACCGCAAGGGCCAGCGCCGACCACATCTCCCTGTGTCCGTGTGGGATCACCCGCCCCCTCCTTTTGTTTGTCCATTTCGCCCTCGATTTCATTTCAGCCTTCCGCATCTGCGGAGAACTGCAATTCCAAGTCTCGCTCCTTTTTCACTACTTTCAGAGTCTCCAACACCACCCTCCAAGTAATCATCAAATTTTTGGCAGTCTCATTGCCTCAGGAGGCAGAATCAAAAATAAGCTGTCTCTACCGGTTTGGCCAAATTTAGAAATATATCCTCTGAGAGAAGGCACGTCACCACCCCTCCCCCACCAGGTTTGGGGAAAAATAAATTTTCCTCAAAGGAAAGTGAAAGAGATAAAAACTATTTATTTAACAAACACACGGGAAAACGATAATAATGCTAAATAATAAAATCTCTCGCTGTGGAGAAAAAACCTTGGGAAAGCGTTAGAGTCCTCCCTTTGGTCTCCTCGGAGCTGGGGCTTGGCCCAGGGCCAGGCCCTC
>NW_008239406.1:14435-22084 GCF_000691975.1 Corvus brachyrhynchos
TGTGTGACCTTGAACAAGCTGCAAACTGCTTTGAAGAAGTTTTGCTCAGTTTTTCCTTCCCCCTCTCAGGCTCAGTTTAGAGGCATAGAAAGGCACAAGAATTAATTCTGGGCATAGGCAGCAATATGGGATACACATCATAAAGTCACCCCAAGACACTGTCCGACTGTCTCCCAGGCTTTTAAACTAAAAGCATTCTCAGAGGTAGCTTCCAAGCCCTGGCTCTTGCACCATAGTAACAGGGCCTTTAAAGTATGTTTATCATACTTGATGCCGCACCTACCTAACATAAGCGTCCAAATGTTCACAATAGACTTTTCTTTTTGGGATACATTAGCTCCCATTGTTCCCAGCAGCTCACCTCAAGGGTTGCAGATACCTGGACGTTTGGCAGCTCTACATGCTGCTTTTCATCTGCTGGGTACCGTCCCCGCTGCTCTTCCCACAGCCCACCAAGAAGTGGCTATATCATGTCGGGGTCACCAGATGTCGCTGTTGAGACGGTCACGACACACATACACTCTGCCCTAAGCAATGGCAAAAAGCACGTTTATTATTTACACGACTTCTTTTATACACTTTCTTAGCTACATGTTCATTGGCTATTATTTTGCAACAATACAATACTATTGGTTGTCTATAGTATACACACATTCTTTGCTAATCATCGGCCAGTATCCTCTCTTTTGCAGCTGTTACAACTTCTTTCTGTTGTTTATCTTCTTGCTTCTACAATTCTCATGGGTACAAACTGATTGTATCAAAGGGAAATGTCTGCGAGGCCTTCAGACCAGCTGTCGGTTCCCACATAGGAAGAGATAAAAAAACATAGGTGACCAAAAGGCCTGTTTTACACTATAAAAGTACTAGAGATTATCACAGAGGCAGAAGCCTTCTACCCACATGCCCTGAAAGCATGTGAGACTTCTTTCCAGAGCCTGTATGCTAATTCTGTGGTTACTTTCCTGGGAATTGAGGGAAAGGATTTTGATGTGTGGTCCATCAGGAATTTGATGGTAAGAAACATTAGATCCTAAGTTATATTATTTCTTCACTAGCTGTAAATTTAATGGTACCTTTAACCCCACATGTATAATACTAGTTGTCTCTTTTTGTCTTATTTCTGTGTAGTAATAGTCTGTTTTAAGTCTTATGTCTGTTAGTTTTGTGTCTATTAAATAAATAATTCATTCTATAATAGACTGAATCAGCCATTATTAAAGAACTTATGAATGAGAGTGGGTCTTGGGGGTTCTGGCCACCTCAATAAAGCTACTGCCTGCTGCCAGAGGCCTAGGCAAAAGGCAGGGTATAGGAGAAGCGTCGACGAAGGATGTCTGGACTTCAGGCGGCTCTCTTGAAAGCTGTTTATTGCATAGGCAAAGTTACAGCAGTCCAGGGAGTGGATATCCAGAGCCAGCCCTACAGCTGTCAGCTACAGCTGTAGGCATACCTGAAGCCAATTTCTGTTCCAGTTACAAAATACTATATATACTTTTCTTTGCTGAGTATCTTAATACATAACAACCAATAAGCACCATACACAATACCTTTACATTTGCCTATGGCCTATCATAACTACTACCATCACCATATTATATTCATTATTATCCAATCACAAGAGTAAGTATGTTACAATTTAAGCTTACAATGGAAAATTCTCAGACCTCTCTTCTTCTTGCTGCATTGACATTTCTTGTTTTCCTGCAATATCTCTCTATTTGGTAAAAACATGTTTTCTATTTACTTATGCTCTTCTTGAGACTCATTTACTTGGTGAAAAACATGTCTTTGTTTGTAGTCACATACCTTTGCTCTAGTCCTTCCAATTCATCTCCAACCTTTGCCTTTTCAGTTATTCAGTGACCACTGGTTCAGCAAAACATCTTTTACTCTATATCAAAACTTGCTTTCATTTCTATCTCATCCTCAGTTTCTACATTGAGAGATCTTTCTGCCAAGCCTACATATCTGTGAAACTTTCTTACCAAGCTTTCATCCTCCCCAACAGCAGGGACTTATTTAAACCCACATCATCCATTCATAACAGTCACCCACAACAAATGTTGACTGAGTTTATTTAGTTCCTGACTTGGGTTCCATCTCTATAGTGAGTGTTCAGGACAGCAGAGATGGAGTGTTGTGTTGAGTTATTGGTTACCAAAGACAGCTCGGGTTAGGTTACTGCTGCATTGTTATGAATGGAGTGAGAGTTTAGACAAGTCTAGCCTTTGACTCAGATTTCTGGCAGTAGCTCTATTTGAGGCGGCCTGCACCCCAAATGGTTCTCGCTCCCAAGTTCTTAAGAATGGCCAATTAGGTCTATTACAAAATGAATTATTTATTGAATAGACACAATTCAGTGCATGAGTGAGGTACCTATATTTTTACAGCTAGCGAAGAAATAGTATAGATTAGGATTCAATGTATCTTACCATCCAATTTCTGATGGGGCATACATAGGATCATTCCTCTCAATTTCTGGAAAAGTATCTACAAAGATGCATCCAAGCTTTGGAGGAGAAGTCTTCCACGTTTCCAGGGAGTGTGTAGGAGACTTCTGCCTCCGTGAAAATTTGTGTGACTTTTATAGTGTAAAGCAGTGTCTCTTCAGTCAAGGATTCCTGATTTATGTCTCTCTACATCTCACTCTCTAGACAAGATGTTTATTCTTCACCTCCCTTGGTGCCAGAGATAACCCCTGTCGGGCATCTGTCTGGCCTGGATTATCTCATCCATATGCACCAGCTGATGGACAGAGGTGGGGGGGGACATCCTGCCACAGAGGTGGCTTCTGTAAGAAGCTGCTAGAAGCTTCCACCATGTCTGACAGAGTCAATCCCTGATGGCTCTGAATATAGACATGCTGCCGGCCAAGGCTGGGCCAATTAGAGATGATGGCAACACCTCTGTGATGACATATTTAAGAAGAAAATCAAAACAAAGTGGGGTGCAGTCTGAATTCCATCTAGAGAAGAGGAGGAGGTGAGAACATGTGAGGGAAACAACATGGAGACACCAAGGTCAGTGGAGAAGGAGGGGGAAGAGGTGCTCCAGGCACCGGAGCTGAGATTCCTCTGCAGGCCGTGGTGATGACCACAGTGAAGCAGGCTGTCCCTCTGCAGCCCATGGAGGTCCACAGGGGATGCAGATATCCACCGGCAGCCCGTGGGAGAGGTGCCCATGCTGGAGTGGGTGGATGCCTGGAGTAGGCTGTGATCCAGTGGGAGACTCAGTGGAGAGAGAGGGGCCCCTGCTTCCAGGCTGGAGCAGCCTGTCCTTAGAGGACTGCACCCTGTGGAAGAGTGACCCACACCACAGCAGTTTTGGGAGGACTGCTGGAGAAGTTTGTGAAGAATTGTCTCCCGTGGGAGGGACCCCACGGTTTCACAGGGGAAGGACTCCTCTCCCTGAGCAGCGGAAGAAGATCTTGGGTGCCAAACTGACCAAAAACCGCCATGCCCCGTCTCCCTGTGCTGTCTGTGGGAAGGAGGGAGGAGTTGGGAGAAGAAAAGATGTTTTTAAGGGCTTATTTTACTTCTCATTATCCTGCTCTGATTTTGTTAGTAATAAAAATCACTTTGTACTTGTAAGTTGAGCCTTTTTTGCCCTTGGAGTGTTTTCTTCTGGTCCTTATCTCAACTAATGAACCCTTTGTTAATTTTTTTCTCTCCTCTGTCCAGCTGTGGCAGGGGAGGGTGAGTGAGCAACTTTCATGGGTGCCTGGCATTTGGCCAGTGTGAAACCAGAACATGGGCATATTATGCATAGTATTTAAAAGAACTTATGTAACAACGACTCTGCAGAAAAAGTATATAAAATGAATGGATTTTGTTTGCTAATTGGAACATGTTTGGAGGAGTAATCCCCCATGTTCCCGGCGCCAACATAAAGAAGTGTCTGCTTATTCACATCAAATTGGTGTTGAATAAGTTTCTTTTGTCCCACTGTGTGACAGGCTGGTTGCTGGAGTTAAGACAACTGTACAATAAAAGTATAAGAGTTCCCTGACACGTGGTCTGGTGTCTTTGACAAAAATTTACAACCAACATCACACCCCCTACCAATGGATCATAACACCAGTCTCCACCCTCCTTTCCATACCATTTTCATCATGCTCAGGTCCTATTATATTCAATACATTGTCATCAACCTTCACCACCCTCTTCTCCATCCCTTGATGTAAACACAGATATCATTCCCTTAGTCTATGGGCCATCCCCATTCAAAGCTCCGTTCAGTTCAATTTGTCCATAGCATGGGCTTTATCTGTTGTGATGGTCATTAAGTACAGGAGACATGGTGTGTTGCATTGGATTGTTGAGCGCAAAGCTAGCTCAGGTTGGGTTACTACTGTACTGATGTCAGATGAAGTTAAAAATCCACAAAAAAAGTTCACAGTAACTATGGGTTGGTCTTTAAATCATGACAACCAGGTGCAGGAGCAATGAAACAGTGAGAAGTCCCCAGGAACAAAGTGTTGTGTGAAGACATCGCAGGAACAGAATGCTAGAAATCCTTATTTTGTTGACAACTGATTGTTCAAATAAACTCAAGCAGAAACTGTAATAGAGTATAAGGTTAAATAACTTGGTGGTAGCCGCTAGGATGAAGATATAACCTAGAGTTACCTTAGATGATTATAATACAATAAACCACACACACACGGGGAAATTTGCATATGTAAGTGATAGTATAATGAACTGGACCAAGACCACCACATGTGCATTAAGAATTCTGTTATATAAGCATCTGTGACCAATCACCTCTGTGTCATTCTCTCTTTGTTGCCTTTTTGTATAAAAGACTGTGCTTGTTTCCTAAAAGGTGTGCCAGCTGCGTCAGATGCTTGGCCCCCCATTCTGCAGAATGCTAATAAAATCAAATATCTTGACTAAGTGTGCTGATCGGCTCTTGCACACCACGTGAAAGAACCCTGTTTTAGGCACAACAGTACTTGCCTGGTTCCTTACAAGGCTCATTCTCCATTGGTTTCATGTGACTTCCACTGTGATGCTTTTAACATACAACTATGGCATCATACAATTCAAATCATAGGTTATTTTCCCCCAAGGTTAAAACTCCTTGGGGTGCATATGGGATTTTCCCATTCTCCTGCATTACCCCCTAAGTATACCCAGATGCTCGAGCAAAAGTGTCATGGGTTAGCAAGCATAGTCCTGGAAGTAATGTTCTTGCAAAGAGGTGCTTACAGCTCCTCTATGACCTGACAGAACCTATCAGCTGGCTAGTTTGAATACTGACAATTTTTTAAGCCACTTAAAAAATTGACTGCCTCTGTGGTCCACATTTAAGAATGGACAAAGCCCGGGGGAGCGCTGTCTTGTTTCCAGTGCTGGGACAGGTAGCTGCAGGGCCCATACAGGGCCTGGTGGGCCCAGGGGCGGGGCCAGGCGAGTCCGGGCCGGGCCACAGCCATCCTGGAGCTGATGGGCCCTGTTCCACCCGTGGCCCCCCCACAGCCCTGCTACGTGCAGATGGGCCGCTCCCCCTCCCCAGTGCAGCTGAAGATTCAGCTGAAGCGGCCTGCTGCCTGGCAAAGATCATGTGACCTACAGGGATAAGCGAAATTCCAGCTGCAAGGCCCGGGTGAGATTAACCCTTTTAGTGCTGTAAGTGCTGCAGACATCAAGTAAAGAAAGAAGAGCTGAAATCCTGAGGGAGGAGAAAGAGGAGATGCTTAAAGCCGAAAATCTGTTGTAAAGCTATGGTGGTGATAGACTATGATATATTAGAGTACCCGTTGTAATTTCATGAAAGCATGGGGGGTGGAGCGTTCAAATTGTACTTGTAAGCAAAAGCACCTATGCTGAAACAAGCAAATGCTGAAGCAGCTGTGATTTGAAGAGAAATCTGAACAGGGACAGATGGAAGCAATGAGGACTCTTGCTCCAATTGGAAGGAGAAGACCGCTGTTCCTAGAGATAGTCCCAGAGATAGTCTTTGAGATGAAGATGCTTTTTTTTTCTCCCAAGAAAGGAGGAGGGCCTCTGTTCTCAGAGATGGAAATGCTCCCAGAGATGGGTGAAGAGAACTTTTGTTTCTGAATGGCTCAACCTTAAAATTGTATCCCAGTAGCTTCAAGATTGGACCCTCGAAAGCAGTTGTGGGAAAAGCTGCAAGTCGTGGGTAGGGACTCTCACATGATGTGAGCAGAGAACCAACCTGGGCGGCTGTCTCGTTGTGATAATGTCTCCATAGTATGAGCAAGAGAGACTCCTCTTCCTAAACGAACTGAACAAGGTTATTATGGAAGTGGTAAACAGACTGAACATCTTAAGGGTTGTCTTTTTGCATTGTCAGTGGGAGAAGGGAGAAAGGTGGGGGGAGGAGAAGTGTTCTGAAGGTGTGGTATGATTTTTTTTTCCTTCTTTTAGGTCTATTAAATAAACTTCTATATATTCTTTCAAGTTTGGTGCCTGCTTTGCTTTTCTCCTAATTCTTATCTCACAGAAGGTAAACAGTAATGAGTATTTTGGACCAAACCACTACAAAAAGCAATCCCATGAATGGGTTTGCCGTTTCCTGAGGAAGAAGTAATCCATGCTGTCTTTCCAAGTCAGTTCCCTACATGCGCTATGAGGACCTTATCTCCTTGCATAGTATATAGTGGTTTTGTTTGGGCAGGGCCAGGTTCAGGTTAGCAGATCCTCTGGTCTTAACCAGCCATGAGGTTTCTGCTAAATTTGCATCCCAATGGTTGAATGTGCCAGCACCTATTGCTCTCAGTGTAGTCTTTAACAGTCCATTGTATCATTCAATCTTCCCAGGCTTATGAGTGATGGGGAATTATTACCGCAGGCCTGGACCCTAGGGTATATCACCGTGTCCCGCAGCCACAGGGAGAAGGAGGAGAGAAGATCCAGCAGGAAGGAATTGTGCAGCAAGATTGATTTATTTAATTATTTTACAAACTCTTTTATAGACTTTTTTCTTCATAGTGTTATAAATAAAGTATGTAATTCGTGCTATTATGTATAAAACTGGAATGTAATCAGACCCTACAGAGACCAAGTTTCAAAATCCCTTCACCAGCCTGGCTGAGAGAAAAATTTCACAACACTAAAAGTATTTCTTTCACAATAAGTGAGGATTCCACCTAGGTGGGGTTAGATCTTATCACCGGGACATTTGCACCATGACGACTTGATCACCACACTCTGATATCTACATCACATCTGATAAAGAATCGGACATTCCGGGAACTAAAAATAACTGTTCCAGGAACCAGAGATGACCCATCCATCGCCAGAATTAGCCCACTTGTCACCCAGGATGGACAATTCATCAGACCCAGGAAAGGCTTTGTGCAGCCCAACCCCGGGACAAGAAAACTTCATTAATACGAGAAGAATAGAATTAATTTGGGCTCTACCCAAAAACTGTATAAGAAGAGACCAGCCAAAGCAGCAGTCGTGAACTTGGGAGGTCTGGTGCGATAGAGATCAGATCTATGTGTGTTCACCCAGCTCCGACCCCGGGCTCGGAGCTGCTTTTCTCGATCGTGGCTTTCTGTGTGACCGATCTTTCGGCCGCGGAATAAAATCTATTTCTTTATTAAATTTAATTTGGCTGAATTTCTTGATTTCACAAAGGCTTCAGCAGTACCTTAAAATTTTTTCTAGAGA
>NW_008239406.1:26591-27299 GCF_000691975.1 Corvus brachyrhynchos
TAGGGAGGAGGAGGAGAGAAGATCCAGCAGGCAGGAATTGTGCAGCAAGATTGATTTATTTAATTATTTTACAAACTCTTTTATAGACTTTTTTCTTCATAGTCTAATTGGACAGAGGACCAGCCACCCCTTGGGGGTGATTGGCTAAAATCCTAAAACATCCATTGTCAAAATATTTTTCTACTATACCATAAACAAGACTTTTCAAGGTTGCAGGTGGCTTGGTTGTTTACATAACTGCTACCTCTTCTGTGGGAGAGAAAAGTCTCTCATGGACTTAGAAAATAGCAAGAAAATCCTTGCGAGCAGCATTTTTGTATCTACAGGGAATGTGGTATACCCAATTAGTGCTGTGTTCCTTTCCCCAGGTGTCTAAGAGATTGTTTTGTAAATGAGTGCTGTCATCTAACTCACTTCTTTCTGGAGTACTGTGATGCTGAATGATTTTTTGTCCTTTTCTTTTATATATTCTCTATATTCTCTACACATATATTTGTAATTCTGTGGTCTATTATTCATAGCTAGTTTTCCCTACCTTTTTGCTACCCTGATAGGCAGAAAGACAAAACACATTCCAAGGCTCCTATATATAGGAGAAAGTTTCACGAAGGATGTCTGGACTTCAGGCGGCTCTCTTGAAAGCTGTTTATTGCATAGGCAAAGTTACAGCATTTCAGGGAGTGGGTATCCAGAGCCAGCCCTACAGCT
>NW_008239406.1:27552-34794 GCF_000691975.1 Corvus brachyrhynchos
AATTTAAGCTTACAGTGGAAAATTCTTAGACCTTTCTTCTTCTTGCTACATCAACATTTCTTGTTTGCCTGCCATATCTTTCTTTTTGGTAAAGACACGCTTTCTATTTACTTATGCTCTTCTTGAGACTTACTTACTTGGTGAAAAACAAGTCTTTGTTTGTAATCACATACCTTTGTCCTGCTCCTAAAAATCTCCTTCCAACTCATCTCCAACCTTTGCCTTCTCAGTTACTCAGTGATCACTGTTTCAGCAAAACATCTTTTATTCTATATCAAAACTTGCTTTCATTTCTACCTCATCCCCAGCTTCTACATTCACAGACCTTTCTGCCAAGCCTACATACCTTACCAAACTTTCATCCTCCCCAACACCTATATCCCATCTTGGTTCTCCCTAGGAACCAATGACGAAAACAGATCTTCGAGACACGTTTTCATAAACAAAGTTCAGTTTCCATCTGAGGTGGGAAGATTTAGAGAGGGGGAAATTACCTCACCTCTTATGTCTCTAATTGGTGATTTTTGTCAATTATGCTAATTTGCTAAACTTATAAAACTGTATTCACCCTGTGGGTGGGGGGGCTTTTGTGGACATTTTCCATATCTGCCCCTGGAGGCCTCCAATAAAGGCCAACCTTTATATTATGTCCTAGACTAATATTATCTCGAAAGTGTGTTGTTTCATTTCTAGGTTCTTTAAGGCATCACCTGTGCCACAGAACTAGTTTATCGAGGCCCAGGATGGTATTCTGGGTGGTGGCATGGTGTATTGGGTTTGCATGGCAAGATTTTGGTAGCAGGCTTGGGTGGGGGAGAGGGGGGTTACTACAGGGGTGGCTTTTCTGAGAGGCTGCTAGAAGCTTCTCCTATGTCTGACACACCCAATGCCAGCTGGCTCCAAGATAGACCCGCCACTGGCCAAGGCTGAGCCAATCAGTGATGGTAGTAATACCTCTAAGATAATATATTTAAGAAGGAGAAACAAAAATATTGCACAGAAGTAATTGCAGCCAGAGAAGAGCAGAGTGAGAACATGTGAGAGGAACAGCTATGCAGACCCCAAGGTCAGTGCAGAAGGAGGGGGAGGAGGTGCTCCAGGCACAGGAGCTGAGATTCCCCTGCAGCCCATGGTACAGCCCATGGTGAAACAGCTGTGCCCCTGCGGCCCATGGAGGTCCACAGGGGAGAAAAGATACACCTGCCGTTAAACAACCACAGTTCCCTCAGCTTGGATAGGTGTACTCTTTTCTGGGGAAAAAGCTGACTGGATGGATGAGTCCAAAGAGCAGTGTTGAAGGGAGTAAAATCCAGTTGGCAGACAGTCACAAGTGGTATCCCACAAGGCTTAGTACTGGGGACAGTCCTGTATAAGATCTTTAGCAGAGATCTGGACAAGGGAATCAAGTGCACCCTCAGGTAATTTTCAGATGAAGCCAGGTTGGGTGGGAGTGGTGATCTGCTGGAGGGTAGGAAGGCTCTGCAGAGGGATCTGGACAGGCTGTATTGATGGGCCAAGGCAAATTGTATTCAGTTCAACAAGGCCAAGTGCCAGATCCTGCACATGGTTCACAACCCCCCGCTACAGGCTTTGGGAAGACTGGCTGGGCAGCTGCCGGATAGAAAAGGACCTGGGGGTGTTGTTCAACAGACAGCTAAATATGAGCCAGCAGTGTGCCCAGGTGGACAAGAAGGCCAAGAAGGCCAATGGTATCCTGGCTTGTATCAGAAATAGTGTGGCCAGCAGGACCAGAGAAGTGATTGTCCTCCTGTACTCGGCACTGGTTAGGCTGCACTTGGAATACTGTGTTCAGTTTTGGGCCCCATGCTACGAGAAAGACATTGAGGTGCTGGACCATGTCCAAAGAAGGGTAACGAAGCTGGTGAAAGATCTGTAGCACAAGTCTTATGGAGTGCAACTGAGGGAGCTGGGGGTGTTTGGCCTGGAGAAAAGGAGGCTCGGGGGAGACCTTATTGCTCTCTACAACTACCTGAAAGGAGGCTGTAGCGAGGTGGGAGTTGATCTCTTCTTCCAAGTAACAAGCCATAGGACAAGAGGAAATGGCCTTAAGTTGCACCAGGAGAGGTTTAGATTGGTTATTACAAAACATTTCTTCACTGAAAGAGTGGTCAAGCATTGGAACTGTCTGCCTGGGGAAGCGGTGAAATCACTGTCCCTGGAGGTGTTCAAAAAGCATGTAGATGTGGTGCTTAGGTACATGGTTTAGTGGTGGACTTGGTAGTGCTGGGTTAACGGTTGGACTTGATGAGATTATAAGTCTTTTCCAACCTTAATGATTCTATGATTCCAAAGAAGAATTTTTTAGAAAATATTTTATCTTGAAAAATTGAAATTTCTGGATAATTTCTGTCTTATTCCTATATAGCTCTTGCAACACACCACAATTCCAAGCTCTCAAACCATGTTTCTTTTTTTATTCATCTGTGAGCTTCTTTACTGTTGGGGTTTCAGGAGTTCTCCTGTTTTGTTTTGTTTTGGTTTTTTCTGGTAAAGGAATTTTCCCCATACGTGTTGCTAGGGGGACAAATTGCTGGGTACTTAAGAAAAACAAAAGACCTACCCACTGAAGGTGGGGTGCATCTGGCTACTCTTTTGTTTCACCTGGGTGTGGGGACAGTCGGTCTCCGCATTTTGACAGAGAGAGAGGCTGTTTCTTCGGCTGCTTTTCCTTCTGCTGGAGAAGCCCCGGGATCCCAAGGCCGCCTTTCCCTGCCTCGCTGGAAGCCCAGCCATGGCTGCCCTGCCCCCGCCGTTGCTTTGAGCCTTTGCTACATAAAAAGCCTGCCATTCCAGCCTGCTGTTCCCGAGGGTCCGGCCGGACGCCAGGGCCAGCTGCCCAGGGGGTTTGTGAAGCTTTTGTCCCATCCCTCCTCGGGATCCCAGGCCACTGGTGCCACGTGCTCCCCGAGCTCGCTCCGGAGCGCCCCCTGCAGCTGCGGGGGAACCATCGCACCTGCCCTGCTCACCGGGAGCTGCCAGCGCCCCTGCCGGCTGTGAGCAGAACTGCATCCGAGGGGAAAGGGCCAGACAGCCAAGAAGGCTGGGACTGGGTTTGTGATTGTTTGCTGTTCCTGCCATAGTTATTGTTGTTTGTTTGACTGATTATACACATATAGATATATAATAGTAAAGAACTGTTATTCCTAATTCCCACATCTTTGCCTAAAAGCCGCTTGATTTCAAAATTATAATAACTCAGAGGGAAGGAGGGTCGCATCTGCCATTCCAAGGGGGGATCCTGCCTTCCTTAGCAGACACCTGTCTTTCAAACCAAGACATTTACTAACTTGTGTCATGGTCTAGTTGACAAGGTGGTGATCAAAGATTGGACTTGATGATCTTAGGTCATTTCCAACCTAAATGATTCTGTGACTCTGTGATCAGTGTGCTATCAACATTATTCTCATACTGAATCCAAAACAGAGCACTGTACCAGCTACTAAGAAGAAAATTAACTCTATCCCAGCTGAAAACAGGACAGTGTTGTAAGTGAATGGGGCTACATCTGTCTGGTTACCAGTCACCAGCAGTGTCCCTCAGGGTTGTTCTAGGGTCAATTGACTGTCTTGAGGGACAAGAGGCCTTGCATATGGGTTGATACACTGGAGCACTGGACAATAATCAGTGGCATGAAATTTAACAAGTTCAAATGCTGGATTCTGCACCTGAGATGGAGTAATGCCAGATTGTGAAAGGAGTGTCTGGAGAGCAGCCCTGCAGAAAGGGATCTGGGGGTGCTGGTCAGCAGCAGGCTCAGTATATGTCAGCAGTGAGCCCCGGCAGTCAAGAGGGCAAACTCCATCCTGGGGGACATCAAACACAATAGAACCAGTTGGTCAAAAGAGGTGATGATCCTGCTGTATTCAGTGATGGTATGGCCTTACCTTGAGTACTGTGTGCAGTTCTGGGCCCCACAACTTAAGAAGGATGTGAAAGTCCTTGAATGCATCCAGAGAAGGGCAACCAAGCTGGTGAAAGGGCTGGAAGGAATGTCCTGTGAGGAGCAGCTGAGGACACTGGGTTTGTCTAGTTTGGAGAAAAGGAAGCTGAGGGGTGACCTCATGGCTCTCTACAGCTTCCTGGGGAGGGGAAGTGGAGAGGGAGGTGCTGAGCTCTTTTCCCTGGGATCCAGTGACAGGACGCATGGGAATGGTTCAAAGCTGGGGCAGGGGAGGTTCACACTTGACAGTAGGAAGCATTTCTTTATGGAAAAGGTGGTCAAACCCTGGATGCTTGAACTTTTGTTCAGCCCTGAAGTGGTCAGGCAGATGGACTAGATTATTATTGTAGGTCCCTTCCAACTGAAATATCCTATTTCTATTTCCCACAATTTATATTTTCTAGGTTGCTACAAGCCCATTGCTTACCAGTGTTTTATCCATTGATTGAGCTTACTAGTGGCTGACATGTAAAACAAATTTTAAAATGTGACCTAGTTTATTTTTCAGAGGAAAAGAGCAGCAAGTGACAGGATGAGATGAAATGGCCTCAAGTTGTGCCAGGGAAGGTTTAGTTCAGATATAAGGAAAAAATTCTTCACTGAAAGGGTGATCAGGCATTGGAACAAGCTGCCGGGGGAAGTGGTGGAATCGCCATTCTGAAAGTGTTCAAAAAATGTGTGGATGTGACACTTGGAGACATGGTTTAGTGGTGAACACAGCGGTGCTAGGTTGATGGTTGGACTCAATGATCTTAGAGGTCCTTTGCAACCTTAACGATTCTATGATAAGATGCCAGAAGCTGCTGCCATGTCAGACAGCAATTTCTTGCTGCCTCCAAAATGCACCCATTGTTGGCCAAAGCTGAACAAATCAGCAAAGCTGGTGGTGCTTCTGTGATAACATATAACATATGTAATAAAAGGGAAAAAATGCTGTGCAGCAGCTGTGAGAGAGTGAGAAAATGTGAAACAACCCTGCAGAAAACCAAGGTCAGTGAAGAAGGAGGGGGAGGAGGTGCTCCAGATGCCAGAGCAAAGATTCCACTGCAGCCTGTGGAGAAGACCATGGTGAAGCAGGTTTCTACCCTGCAGCCCATGGAGGTCTATGGTAGATCAGATATCCATCTGCGGTTTGTGGAGAGCCCACACATGAGTAGGCTCTTGGCAAAAACTGTGGCCTGTGGAGATGATCCCACTCAGAAGCAGGTTTTCTGGCAGGAACTGCAGCTTGTGGGGGATCCACGCTGCAGCAGTTTGTTCCTGAAGGACTGTACCCCATGAAATGGACCCATAATGGAGCATTTCTTTAAGAACTGCAGCCTATGGGAAGGACCACCTTGGCAAAGTTCATGAAGGACTGTATCCCATGGGAGGAACTCGATAATGGAGCAGGTAAAAAGTGTAAGGAAGCAACAGCAAAAGCAAAGCATTATGAACTGACCTCAATCCCCATTCCCTATTGTTGTGGGTTTGGTGGTTTTTGGGGAATTTTGTCACGTCTGAAAGGAAGACGCTGGGAGGGGAGGGGCTTGTCCAGGAAACAAATAGGGGTAAATAAGAAACAAAAGACATGGCCCAGCACTCTTACATACAACAGTAATGACTCGGCCAAGGGAAACTAGAATTTGGGAGTCATGCCTGTGGGAGGGGGAGAAGCAGAGTGGTTTTGGCAGTTTCTGAGCTGGGGGTGGGGCAGTCTTTGCCCGGTTGGGAGCAGAGAGGGTCGTGTATTTTTTTCTTCGCCTTGGATCTCTCCTGTGCAGCGGTTTTCAACACTGCCGTGGAGCTCTGCCTGCTGCCGGCTTTGTGAGCCCATTGCTCGCAAGAGAGAAGCACTGAGACACCAACACGGTCCACCTGGATTCCTGGGGGAATCATCCCTTTCCCCCTCAACCCCCATAGCCTCCGGGTGGAGGGCTGCCTGGAGCCGGAGCAACACCCCTGTCGGACCTTTCCTCTGTACGGTAGTGGAACATCACAATAAAGCCCTGCCTCCCTTCCCAGCATGTATTGGCTGCTGTTAGCGGGTGCCGAAGATCGATCACCACTCACGTGGGTGCCGGGAGGAGTTGCCCCTTCTTTCCTCTCCCTCATCTGAGCTGCCATCACCACCAGGGAGGTCCCGATCTTGCATCGGAGCACCCCCTGAAGCTGAGGGAGGTACCGATGCCTTAAGTTTTAACTTTCATATTTTTCAAATCCTGTACTGCCTAGTGTGTAACTCTGAAGTTTCTTGTAGCCTGTTAACTTCTGCTCTCTCATGCTAGGTAGACATAACAAAGCCTCTTGTAATTTCAAAGTCAAAATAATTTGGAGGGATGGAGTCATCTTTCCATTCCAGGGAGGTTCCCACCTTCCTTGGCAGATATCTGTCTTTTAAACCAGGACACCTATCTACCCTGCACCATTTGAAAGGAAAGGAGGAGGCAGAAGTCTGTAATGAAGTGAAGCTGAGCCTTGAAGAAGGGAGACGGTGGGGGGGAAAGCGTTTCTAGCTTTGTCTTAGTTTCTCAATATCCTACTCTATTTGTAATTGGCAATGAATTAAATTAATAATTTTCTCCTTTTGCCCATGATAGCAATTGGTGAGAAATCTCCCTGTTCATATCTTGACCCATGAGCTTTTTCATCATATTTTCTCCCTATGTCCTGCTGAGCAGGGGAAGTTAGAGAGCAGCTTGGTGGGCACCTGGCAGCCAGTCAAGGTCAATCCACCACACGATTGTCTTGGGGTGACTTTATGATGTGTATCCCGTGTCATTGCCCTATGCCCAGAAATTAATTTTGTGCCTTTCCATGCCTTTAAACTGAGCAAAACTTCTTCAAAGCAGTTTGCAGTTTGTTATCATGTTCCAAGGACACAGGGATAAAAAGCGGTCTGCATTTCAGTGGCGGCAGGAGAGAGAGCAGAGGGAAACACCCGGCTTGCTCACTTTTCCAGCCAGTTTTTCTTCAGCTCCTTTTCCTCTGGAGAGTTGAACTTTGTTTTCCTGGGACTCTGATTTTTTCCTTTCTTCTCTGCTGGGCTGCTTCAACATCAGAACACATTGGGAGGACTTTCCACCGAGCACAGAGGGCCTGGCCCTGGGCCAAGTCCCAGCTCCGAGGAGAAGGGAGACCAAAAGGGAGGACTCTAATATTTTCCCAGTTTTTTTCTCTACAACAAGAGATTTTATTATTTAGCATTATTACCCTTTTCCCGTGTGTTTGTTAAATAAATAGTTTTTATCTCTTTCACTTTCCTTCGAGGAAAATTTATTTTTTCCCGAACCTGGTGGGGG
>NW_008239406.1:34832-35835 GCF_000691975.1 Corvus brachyrhynchos
TGTGAGCAGGCTGGGGGTGGAAAAGGGATAAGGAGGGGAGAAAGCTGGGACAGCAGACCAAAATTGACCAAAGGTATATTCCATACTATATGTCATCATGCTCATCAATGAAAACTCAGGGAAAGGGGGCTCATGAAAAAGATTCATGCATCAACCATCAACTGCTGCTGCAGCTCCATGCTCGCAGGTCCAATCAATAGTGAGGCTAGCATGTATTCCCAATAGGCGCACACAAACACATGTATATACAGATGCACAGCAGAACACATAGATCAACAGAGACAGAAAACAGCACTTGTAGAAACACAAACAGCATCAATGACCTCATCCTGTTCTCTCTGGCAGATGAGGATGAAGGTCTTTTAATGGGAAATATATGTATGTACGATGTGGATCCTCCAGTAACTGTTTCAGACTGCCCAGTAGCTGGCATGGATCCCCGTTCTCCTTAAGTGCTGCTTCCTGGGCATGTGACCCCCCAAGGATGCAGCCCTACTCCAGATGATGGTACAGACTCCCCTTAGGCACAGCAACACATGCATAGATACACAGAATGTATTCCTCTGGTAGCTGGCCTTAAACACTTTTTCTACCCAGTAACTGGCCCTTAGACCCTCTCAGCTCCAGTTTTTTCACACAGAGACACTGTCAGAGACTGAAAATAGTTCATGCCTCAAACATTGATATAAAGTTTTGCTCATTATAAAGAAGCTACAACTGAAGCTTCCTTGAAGAGTGGGACTGTGAAAAACGAGGTTCACTTTTGTAAAATTTAAAAAAAAAGTTTAATAAAAGGGACAATTAGGAGACAATAGCAAAAAGGGTATTATGGCTGGGTGCTTTGGCAAAGAGCCAAAGGCACCCTTCTACATCTAAAAGATCATCTTTAAAAGTACATCTCTTATTGCATATTCATCACAATCATGCATGATTCATAAATTCTTTGGAGGTTCTGTGTATCATCCCATCAGCCTTATCTTCCTCCTTGGCTCCATTCCATCTC
>NW_008239406.1:36508-43030 GCF_000691975.1 Corvus brachyrhynchos
CTTTCTTTCTTTCTCTCTCTCTCTCTCTCTCTCTCATATTTACTATCAAATAAAACCCTTACTACACTAGCTTATAGTCTTGTTTGCACCTTAATTTGGGCAGAGGCATTTCTAAGACCCTTAAAACTGGATAATAACAGACACACACACATAAAAATGAGTTTTAGCCAACTTCCAGACCCTGCTGTTTTGCCTGTAGTTGCCCTCATTCCTCCAGTGGCCAACTCCTCCAGTGGTATCACTCAGAGTCACACACATTGTGTTTGACCCATTACACACATATTGCTGCCTCCCCAGCCACTTATCCTGCTTATTGGCATAGTTCACCTTGATATTCTCTAGTGATCCCACAGTGACATGTACCCTCACATACTCCAGCTGATGGCACTGCAGACCCATGGGCCCCTATTACCCATAGTCTGACTACTTGCTGACACCTGATTTTTTACTCACTTGAGTCTCTCTCCAGTTGCTGGCATTGCAGACACACAGGCCCCATGACTCATGGTCTGACTCCAGTTGCTGGCATGTGGATGCTAAAAAGCAGGAGCAGAGGAATTTTCCAGCTGCTGAAGCATTTGTGAAGTTTTTCCTTTCTCATGCTTTAGCTGTGAAACAGTGAAAGACTTCTGTAAACTAACTCTCTATCTTGCACCTGCAAGGTCTTGTTTTGGTTCACTGAAGAAAATATTTTGAAATGGGTGGTTATACCGCTCAGCCACTCACTTTTGTTGGTGACTAGCCACCCAATAATGTCATTTCTCTATTGTGAACCAAGTTATATAAACGAGGTGATAATTAATTAAATAATCCCTGTTCATCCTGGACCTGAATTCGTGTCGTGATTCTTGCCGTCCCTGGGGACAACAGCGACACTGGCACTTTGACCTCTGTAGTGGGTTGATGCTGGCTGGATGCCAGATGCCTTCTAAGCTGCTTTATCACTTCCTCTCAGCTGGACATGGGTGTGATGTTCATTATAAGTTCTTGTCAGGCTGAACAAAGACACCAGTCCATGTGTCAGGGAACTCTTATCCTTTATTATATAGTAGCCTTAACTCCAGTAACTAGCTCACTATACAGTTGTAGAAATGTTGGCTAACAAACAACTTTTACAATGAACTTTAACGAGCTCCCAACTCCCGCAGCAAACTTCAGTACAGAGTAAGGGGTAGAATACAATTGCCGTACTTGCAGAGATAAAACAAGAGAAAAGACAATAAAGATGGAAAAGAGAGAAAGTGAAGGAAAAAGATCACCAGTCCTTAGATCCCGTGTTGGTCCTGCTGCTGTGGATGGTTGGGATCTGGGATTGATAAAAGCCCAGGACTGATCCACTTCCTTTTATAGTTTCCCTAGAATATGCCCCTTACTTTTTGTGCCATCTGCTAATGTTTGCACATGTGCAGTCAGCCCTTTAGAGCCCTCCAGGAAATGAGTTGGGGGGAGTTGGGGGTGGTCCTGAAGCCCCCTTTTTGTGAGGTCTCTGGGACTTGATCCTTCTCTTGACACAGGTGCACTGAGCATGAGTCTCAAGGCAGACTTGCAAGCCTAGCAACTGAAAGGGAAGCTGGCTCAGAACAGTGCTGCTCTACCTTCACATGACCCTCTCTTCCAACCACATCTTTCCTGTCACAGCACAGGTCAGAATGTTTGAGACAAAGCTTGCTTACATGCTTATGCCTGGTCCTCCACAAGGGAGGCTTGTGGGTTGAAATAAGGATGGGGAGATGTGACTTATGGATTACTGTCACAGGAAAAACAGACTCAATTTGGGGAAATTAGTTTAATTTATTACCAATCAAATCAGAGTAAGGTAATGAGAAATAAAACCTAAAACTAAATCTCAAAACACCTGCCCTCCATACCTCCCTTCTTCCCAGGCTCAACTTTACTCTGGATTTTCTCTACCTCCTCCTCCCCAAGTGATGCAGGGGGACAGAGAATGGGGCTTACAGTCGGTTCATCACACATTGTCTCTGCCACTCCCTCCTCAGGGGGAGGAATCCTCACACTCTTGCCCTGCTCCAGTATGGGGTGCCTCCCATGGGATACAGTCCACCATGAACTTCTTCAACATGACTCCTTCTCATGGGCTGCAGTTCTTCACAAACTGCTTCAGCGTGGGTCCGTTCCATGGAGTCAGTCCGTCAGGAAGAAACTGCTCCAACATGGTTGCCCCATGGGGTCACGAGTCCTTCCAGCAAACTTGCTACAGCCTGGGCTACTCTCTCCACATGTTTACATGACTTCCCCCTTTTATCCCCTTATGCTTCTATTTTCCCACACTTGTTCCTTCCTGAAAAACCTTAATTTCCTCCCTTTCCTCTGCTTTTGGTTCCTCTCCTAAACATCTCTCAATAAGTCTTGTTCAATATATTTTTCCCCTGCATCCTATAATGTGTCCCATACCTCCTAGGCAGTAATCCCCCTCAGTTTGTAAGGTGCTCCAGAGAGCTTTTCTATTGACTCATCTTGATGGGTGTCATTCCCACCCCTTAGGACTGATTACTCTACTATGATGTCCTGGGTGTAGCTGGTGCAGGGTATTCAGGCTCCTCCTCTGCCGTTGTCTCTGTGCTCCTTTGTGGGTGTGCAGATGATCTTTTATCACATAAAATAACTTTTAACTCATAATCTAACACTATGGAAGTCATCTAGTCCCAACCTACTCAAAGCTGGTCTAACTTCAAAGTTTGATCATGCTGCTCAGGGAGTTTTTTGCCCAATGAAGTTTTAAAAATGTTCAAGGCTGGAGTCTGTAACCTGTCTGGGTACTTGTTCCAGTGTTTAACCATCTTAGTGGGAAATAATTTCTTTACCAATGGAGAATCGTCTTTTTCCTACAATTTCCTTTCATATTCTAGCGATGGACACTTTGAAGAAGGAACAAGGTCTCACAAATGAGACTTTGGGAAAGAAAAGAAAGAAACAAAGAACAGATCTCATGTATCTTTGCTGCACATCTTTACAGCTACACCAGGAATCCCAAAACATTTATTTTTAAGAACTGACAGTGATGCATTGCTTTGTCTCCCTGATACAGATGCAACTTTCTGCCTAAAATAACTCATGGTGCTTCCTATGATTCAACAGACCTTTGCTATTTAACAATACATAGATGAACTGCTGCTGAGTGACAACATTGAACTGCTTGCAGGATACTTTTTCTTTCTCAATTGGTCTGTAATGGAACTCTTTCCAGTTGACTTCTTAAAATTTATACAAATAATAGTTTAAAAACACAGTGTAGATGCTGGCATGAGGACAGATTAATGTTGTACATGTGTTTGACTGTTCACTCAATTCTTGCTCAGATTTTGGCTAACACAGTTCATGCTTAAATCTGATATATTGCCATTAGGTCAGAGGGAGAGCAACACCAAGGCAGGACACAAGGGACAGGAAGGGATAAAGGTCATTATGTAGACATTACTACCTGCAGCCCTTATCCTTGCATATTAATTGTCTGGTAGTTTCTTCAGGGTCCACTAATTTATGGAAATTACATAGACCAAACTTCAAGCTGAAAGGTATAAATCCATCAGCTTTTTCCAAAAGTTTTTGAAGTGGATCCAACAGCAGCCAGATATCTGAGGCTTTTGTACTTCCTGGTGTGTGGCAGATATTTTCTCCCTTATTACAATAACAGTTCAGTATCTTGAACATCCTTAGATAACCAAAATACTCCTATTGGTACTTCTCAAGAATATTGTTATGGGTTTTTCTAAGGTTAACCAACTATTTAGGAATATCATCTAGGGATATGCCCTGAGGCAGTGTGGTTATAGGCAGCAAGGCATGTGGGAGAATATGGGCAGGTACCAAGACCAGTACCTCTGATGGTCTGGATCTTCACTCCAGAACAAGTGCAGAATCCTGATGAAATGATAGAATGTTTGAACAAAAAAAAAAGAAAAAGGATGTCCTGGTTTAGATTGGATATTAGGAAAAATTTCTTCATGGGAAAACATGTCATGCATTGGAAGAGGCTGCCCAGGGAAATGGTGGAGTCACCAACCCTGGAGGTATTTAAAAGCCCTGTAGATGTATGCTTAGGGTCATGGTTTAGTGGTGGACTTAGCAGTGTTAGGTTAGTGGTTGGACTCAATGATCTCTGAAGTCTTTCCCAACCTAAATGATTCTGTGATTCTATTCCAAAGAGACACAACATATCACACAGTGCTGGAGCCTGGCCTACCCAGCACTATTCAGTACTATTCAGCACCCTCAAGCAGAAGAGAGGGTCTCTGGACATACAAACAGACACTGTAGCTAAACTAGAGACCCAGCCCTCAATTATATCAGTCATCCCTATAGTCAAGAAGAAACAATGGAAGCAAAAGTCAACTCATTTAGTAAGTAAGGAAGAAGCTTCTCCTAAGATGGAGCAAAAGCAAGAATCAGAAGGGGCATCCTGTTCCACAGTAGATCAGTCAAAAGAACAGGAGGGGGAAGAGACAGAAATCATAAATGAGTCAGAAAGTATCTGGTCCCTATCCCCAAGTGAGTTGCAAGATATGCAAAAAGATTTCATTACCCTGGCAAGCAAATTATCAGCTGGTTGCTGGGATACTGGGGACGATAATCAGGAATTAGAGGGTAAGTAAGCCTGGAAGCTGGGATCTCTTGCTAGTGATAAGGCCATTAAAAAAGGGATTGGAAAAAGGGTAGTAATCCTCAGTCTCTGGAGGCAACTCCTGTCAAATGTGAAGGAAAGGTATCCCTTCAAGAAAGATCTTGCAAATTCCTGAAGCACGTGGACCGCCACTGTCCTGGTTTTGTCTTGGGTAGAGTTGATCTTCTTCCCAGGGGCTGGTTGTCGCTGTTGGGGCGGTCACGACACACACAGACAGTGCCTCTTTCAAGGGCCAAAAAGCCATTTATTAAACAAAGCAGCCTCTTTTATACACCTTTTGTATGTTATCATTCGTGTTACATATTCATTGGCTCTGCTAAACTACTACAATATTTAGCAGGGGGCGGGGGTCCCGGGTGCAGGAGACCCAGCCTGAGACACGACATGAACACCTATACGATTTGAGCATCATGCTTCCGTTTTATTGTTTACCTTCACCAAGTTATACTTTTTCAAAGTTCATGCCCCTTTCCCACGAGAAAGCCTCTAAGCAGCGGGGGAGCTGACCAGTGTATACCTTTTCCCAAGGCTGCTCAAGGCTGCTGGCTAGCAGGTGCCTTGCAAGCCTATCTTCAGCCTGAGGCCCTGTCAGGGGTACTTCTGCAACAACCCTGGGATGTCAAAGCTCTCCTGGGGTATCCTATACCCCCGTTCCACAAGGAATTCCTCTACAACCAACTAGCAAACTGTCAGACAGCTTGCGTGAGAACGGAGACTTTCACATGAGACAATAAAAAGTGGAGAATTTTCCTCTGCTAGCCTTCTCAGCATCTACAATTCCCCCTTTTTGTTTTAAAGACCAAAAAGGTGGCGTTTGTAATCCCCTGCAGGACCCCTTGCAGCAAGGAGAACAAACACAGCATAAGGGGTCTGTTTGGTAGTGGCCAGTTACCAAACAGAATCTAAATCAGATATTGATTTAAGGCAGGCAAAGAGATTCTCCGGCAGTGCCATGGGAAATACATTTAGCGAACCCAGCTATACTTCCAGTCATTAATTCTGAATAGCCTTAAGGGCGCTAACATTCTACATAACATTCTGACTCCATAACATAAAATTCAGTCTCTGAAACTCAGTCTCTGCTTGTAGAAGGACCAGGCTGATGGTTGACATCTTGGTCATCATCAGAGGGATCATTCGATGGATGATCTGCATTCTGGTCATCATTTGAAGGTTGCCTTGGAGGTTGCCTCTTCTGCTTCTGGTGCTGCAGGTCACGGCGAAAGCATCTTGCAGGGAGCCCTCCTCACCCCCGAGTCGTTTTGTTCCGCCTTCGATCACGGTCTGCACAAGGCGGGCACGTATACCACCCTCTTTCTAACGTTAGCTTGTGTATCCAGAGGGTCCGCCGACAACCACCGCAAGTCACTAGCAACCACCCAGGGCAGCCGTTAATTCGCCACAGGGTCTCGCTATTTCCCCCACTATGGAGAGTGCTGGACCTGGCAAGTTCCCAGCCCCCTCACTCAGCCACGTCTGCAGCCTCTCCCAAGGCTTCTCAGGACGGAGGTCCCAGAGTTCTAGCTGTTATGGTAGTGGCATCACTTTCTTCAGGAGCTGATGCTGACTGTGCCTTCTCGCTTCGGGGTCCTGTATGCATAGCACGGCGCAACTTGCTGGGCACCCCTCTGGTCAATGCTGCGGTGATGACTTGTCCCTGTTTTTGCAGGACATTCTGCGGAGTTGCAGTAAAAGCAGCTGTTTGAGACTACTGTTCAGCATGGCTAGCACGCACGAGCAGCTTGTCTACTCCTGCTCCTTGGGGCAGCGTGGCAAGAATTGTCTTAGTTTGCCTATTAGCATTTTCAAAGGCAAGTGTTCGGAACATTTGCTCTTGGAGCTCTTCAGAGAGCTCAGTTGCATCCTTTAAGGCTGCTGACAAA
>NW_008239406.1:48664-49826 GCF_000691975.1 Corvus brachyrhynchos
GTATAAATTCTTATACCAACTCTCAGGATAATATTGGTTGAGACAAATTATACATCCATAAGACCTTAGCTACAACATTTTTTCAGTAAAAAGACAAAACAAGTTAGACAAAAATTAAACTCAAGAATATGTAGAATGCTATAACTTCTATTTGATCTCTCACCAAGTCACTTGCAATGAAAACACAAGCAAATTACAAACGTTAACCAACTGACAATGCAAGCAATTATGGTGACACTTTAAATTTCATTGGTTTTCACGCAGCTCCATCTCATATGTTGGTAGATTCCTATAAAAGAAAAGTGAAAATTTGGCCCACTAGACCGATTATTTAAAAAGAAGTAAAATTTTTTGGGGCTAACACAAAGTGACAGTGAAGCAATGGTTATCACATTTAGGTGTGATTTTGCTGCTTGAAGTTTCTTTGTTCTCAAACTGTTTCCCTTATCTTCTATGCAGGGATGTTTGACATTCCTAGAAAAGAGAAAATAAAGAAACTTCCCAGGCAAAATACGTCTGAGTGAAACAAGTTGTTAATGGCATTATCTTATTCAGGTGGAGTTCTTGCTTTTATTCTATGAAGTGCTTGTTGCACCACTTTTGTTGTTTCCCAGAGGTTTTCAGTGGGGTTTCCTCCAACTGATTCTTCAGCGGAGGGAGTGAGACTGCTTTTAAAATTTTTGCAAGAGTTGCAGTCTGTGAATCAGGCATTTGAGTTGCTTTTTTTCTTTCAGGGTTTTAGTAGGCTTCTGCTTTTCACCCTGGAGCAGTTTGCCTTATCAGTTTGCTCCTTTTGTTCTAGTGATTTTCCTTTTGGACAAAATCGAGCTCGGCAGCAAGCAATGCTACTGCCTAAAACCCCCTTTCCTTTTTTTTTTTTTCTTTAAATAGCAACTCGGCACGACTCTCTTTTAGTAACCAATCATCTTTTAGCAAACAATTTTTCCTTATCTCATTTTTTTTTACCAAGACCACCCCAGGAGTAGAGACGTGGCTAACAAATTAACAGAGGAAGGATAACAAAACATTTTTTTTGCACTGACTACTCAGGACAGGCATTTCCCCCTAAGGATTCTCTATAGCCCTCACAGAGGAAGCTGCATGATAAATACCTAAGCCTGCATAAGGATGTCTTGGGGTGACTTTATGATGTGGATCCCAT
>NW_008239407.1:0-542 GCF_000691975.1 Corvus brachyrhynchos
TTACAAGCATCATTGGTATTAGTCTTTGCAATTCGCATTATAATATCCTCTCTTGTTTTCGGATCTTCCACTTGCCTTTCCACTACGAGCCTCAGTTTATCCACAAAATCAATAAATGGCTCATTTTGCAGTTGCCGAATCTCAGTATAATTCAATTGAGGTGCTAATTTAGGGGGCATCATTAAGAACGCTTGCTGAGCTGCTTGCTTTACAGCATTCAGGACCGGCTCTGGTGTATTTTGAGCCTGGTTCTGCGGCTTGGCTAATAACCCCTGGTTAGGTGGTCTATAGAAACTCCTGCATTGTTCGGATCCTGCAGTAAAATCGGGAGGACCTCTCCCAGTTGCTTTCTCCAACCTTCTTCCCACATTTGAAATTCGGATGGGGAAAGCAAGCAGAAGAATATGCTTTTCAGGCCATGTGGCACAATCACTGTACTGGTGAGTTATCTTAAGAAGGTTCTTAAAATACTGACTCTCCTTCTCAAATTCCTTCTGGGCTTTGCAAATCCCTTTCAGCCCTGCAGAATCAAAAGGTTTCCA
>NW_008239408.1:0-236 GCF_000691975.1 Corvus brachyrhynchos
TAATGGGGGGACCCCCAAATTAAGGGGTGGGGAGGGGTCGCGGAGCCCCCCAAATTACGCTTGAGGACCCCAATTTGGGGGGGTGGGGAGGGGGCAAAGAGCCCCAAATGAAGGGGAGAGCACCCCCAAATTCTGGGGAGGGGTCGTGGGACCCCCCAGTTATGGGACGGAGCCTGGGGGAGGGCAAAGAACCCCAAATTAAGGGGCGGGGACCCCCAAATTAAGGGGTGGGGGAC
>NW_008239409.1:0-271 GCF_000691975.1 Corvus brachyrhynchos
TACAGTGATTTGCCATCCTGTTGGGATCATTGTAGAAGCCGGTAGCCCAGGTTGCAGCGCCCCCATAGTTTGCATGCGCGCATTCACTTGTCAAAGGTCATGAAGGAGGCGCCATTTTCCTGACTTCTTTGGGATCACAAAGATGGGGGTGTTCCATGGGCTGACCGACGGCCTGATGTGTCCTGCCGCTAGCTGTTCTGCAACAAGCTGTTCTACTATCTTCAGCCTTTTGTCTGTTACTGGCCAAACCCGCACACCAACAACGCGACCA
>NW_008239409.1:311-895 GCF_000691975.1 Corvus brachyrhynchos
TCAGCATAAATGCTGGTCTGTGGTGAGCACAAGGCCTAGCTGCGCGAGGATGTCACGTCCGATCAGGCCTTGCAGGGTCTGAGACAGCTTCATAACATAGGGGCAACACACAATGGTTTGATTGTCCTCAAACTCTAGGGTAATTGGGGTTGCACTTACTTGGGGGATTTCTGTTCCCCCCACCCCTACCAGCGTGGCTGCTGGTTTTTCCAGTCCCCAACCAGGTGGCCATACCGCCTGGTTCATTATGGTAACGTCGGCCCCTGTGTCAAAAAGGGGCTGTATTTCGATGGCTCCTGCCCCCTTTTGCAGGATCACTTGCCGCTGAGGTCTCTGGGCCAGGTTCAATGTCCAAAACACGTTGAACCCAGATGACCCAAAAGCGTGGTCTCAGTAGACACTGCTGTTGCTGTTTGCCCCGTTGGTCATTAGGGGAATGGGGACGATTTGGGCAATGCAACTGCCCTGCGGAATAGTCACAGGTGGTTGCAGCGCGTTGGCCATGATCTTAATTTCGCCAGTGTAGCCGGCGTCGATGACTCCAGGGAGCACCACTGCTCCCTGCCGGCTGGGTGATGGCCTGC
>NW_008239410.1:0-216 GCF_000691975.1 Corvus brachyrhynchos
TTGGAAAAAGTGCAGGGGCTTGACGTCTCCCGAGAACGTGGGACATGCAGCAGAATCTCAGTGAGGTGACATGAGGTGTGCAGAAGCCTGAGTGAGTGGCTGTGGAGCTGGAAGGAGCCAGTGCTAAATGAGGAAGCAAAGAATTCTGGCAGCGTTTCCTTACAAGACAGTGAATATAGAGCAAGAGATTAAGCTGTTAACATCATCAGCAGAAAG
>NW_008239411.1:0-347 GCF_000691975.1 Corvus brachyrhynchos
AAAGGAGACAGCGGAGTCCTGTAACATTCTTCAGCTGCAGGGAGAGGCCATGGGGCTTTTCCCATTGGATCTCTCAAATGGTTGCGGGATGCAGCCCACTTTTTATGCTAAGTTCCCGGCCACAGCACCCTCTTCCTTTTCCCCATTGGCTGAGGTACTCGGGAGGTACAGGCTTCCCGAACTGCCTACTCTATGTGCCCCTCTATTATGCACCCCCCTTTTGGTATTGTTATAAACATATATTGTAATACTGGTTTCTCGCAAGTATTAAGGTAGATATTATATAATGTTAGAAATGCTTTTGCTGTGTGGATGTAGTTTTCTTTCTTTTTAGCAAGAATGTTAGC
>NW_008239411.1:4359-6260 GCF_000691975.1 Corvus brachyrhynchos
GTTGCTGAAGCAGTTGGAAATGCTTCTGGCCACCTTGTTAGCTGACATACTATTACCAGAAGATATTAAGCCTTCCCACTTGGGGCATGTCAGTAAAATCCACCTGGCATCTTTGGAAGGGACATACAGACCAAGGCCTCCCTCCCCTGGCAAGTTGCTTTGTAATTCGGCTGTTGGCTTTAGCACAGATCAAGCAACCTTCAACAGCTCGTTTTGCCAGTCTAAAAAGACCCACAGCAACATGCATCTTGAGGAAGGCTTCTGCCAATCCTCAGGAAGTGCAAGGACTCTCTTCATGGAGTTGTTTTAATATTGGTAGGGCCAAAGCTTCTGGTATCTATTGTTTGCCATCCCTTGAAAACCAATTATCGCTTTATTGTCTCTTCCACACTGCTTTTAACTGTATTGCCAACTCCTCTGGTAGAAAAGACAGCTTCCCGAGCAGTGATTGAGTCACTGGGAGCCAAGGGGGGATCTTTGAGAGTTCTGGCAAAAGTGTTGCTTTCTGAGTTTCTTCATTCACCAAAAAGGAGAAGGAGGATTCCTGTAACGTTCTTCAACTACAGGGAGAGGCCATGGGGCTTTTGCCATGGAGTCTCTCAACTGATTGCGGGACGCAGCCCCCTTTTTATGCTAAGTTCCTGGCCACAGCACCCTCTTCCTTTTCCCCATTGGCTGAGGTACTCGGGAGGTACAGACTTCCTGAATTGCCTAGTCTATGTTCCCCTGTCGCTGCTATCCCTTGCGAACGGTGAATCACAACACAAGTCCAGGTTGTAAGGTATGGCCGATGCGACCTTGTTTAATTTGTAAGGTATGGCCGAAGCGACCTCGTTTAATCACCCATAACCTTTATAGCACGGTTCGCAAAAGAGAAATTACATGATTGGCCTATTGGCCCACCACCTCCCAAACTGATAGGCTGAGCAGTAAGATGCCCATTTCCAAATATTATTCTCACAGGACTGAAAAATATTCTAGTGTTCTCACAACAACCTGCAGGTGCAGAAATGGTTTACATTCTTACAAACTGTTGTCCATCCAGTTCTCATGAGACTGAAGGCTTTCACAGAGAAGCTGTGAGAAGCTGGATTTCTCTAATTGCTTTCTTATGAGAAAGGAAAGTTTCACAGGAAAATTCCTCTGCTAGCCCTTGCTAGCATCCACATCCCCCTCTAATATGCACCCCCCTTTTGGTATGGAAAAGGAAGAAGAAGAAACGATTCCTAATGCTATTAAGTGTTGGAGAATGGTTAGAGGACCAGGGACATGGATTATTGATAAAATCGGATCAATAGAAGAGCTGTGCAGGCAAAGGCCTGCAAGTAAAAGCCTGCATGAGAAAAAACCTCCATGAGAAAATGTCTGCGTGAGAAACAGGCCTGGGAACAAAAAGGGAGTTTTTAGGAGGTACAGTGCTGTTCTGATAAAGATGTGCTGACCATGAGAAGGGAGGAAAAACGTTGATCTCCCAAGACAAAACATAAAGCTTCCCAAATGTAGTCTTTTATCTAACCCAATTATGTAGAAGTAAGAATGTGCTTTTGTAAGTTTAAACTAATTAAAGAACTGATAAGCATGTATACTTTCAATACTATGTAAGTGTCTCTGTATTGCTAATAAACAAAGCTTGCTTTACCAATCACATTGATTGTCTACTTGGCTTCCCCCACCCGAAGTCGGCATTTGGCGCCCGAGCAGAGACTGGGACTTCGTTTTCTTGACTAAGGTGGGAGACCGAAGTGGCACCGATAAGCAGCGATTGGGGGGCAAAAGATCAGCAGCTGCAGGCAAGCGTCTGATCCGTGCCTGGACTGACCTGACACAGGGGTCCGCCGTATCGTCTGACAAGGGCAAACCTGGTAAAAGGCTGCACAAATCCTGTCAACAAGGGTTGAGGT
>NW_008239411.1:7930-8311 GCF_000691975.1 Corvus brachyrhynchos
CAATCGCCCGGGTGCCTGCGGCCAGCAACCCGAGGAAGCCTCGTTTTGTACCTGGCAACAGCAATAGATGTGACTTTGATTGACAACCGACCCCAGAAGATTCCAACAGGCATCAAAGGGCCCCTAGTCATCAATGGGCAGTGCCATGGAGCTCTGCTGTTAGGTCGCTCTTCTAGTAGCATGAAAGGACTTTTTATATTGCCCAGCCTAATTGACAAAGACTATAAAGGAGAAATTTGCATCATGGCTCAAACTCACTTTCTACCTGTGCACATCCCAGCACATAGCAAAATTGCTCAATTAACAATGAACACCTCTATCGCAGTTTCCATAGTAATGAGTTTTGTTTTGGAGAGATACAGAATTGGCTGTCAGCAGCGG
>NW_008239411.1:8344-10421 GCF_000691975.1 Corvus brachyrhynchos
CGGCGCCAGTCACGCCGGGGGTGTCCCCAGGCAGGTGTGTGCCCGCCGTGTGTCCGTCCCCGCGCCGTGTCCCCGCACAGCGTTGCTGGGTCTGCGCTCGGAGACGCTTTACCTGCAGGGAGCGGCGGGGCGCCGGGTAACAGGTGGTCCTCGTCTGCGCTGCCAGGCTCTGGTCAGAGCAGCCTCCCCTACCTGCCTCTTTGTTACTCAAGAAGGAAACATCAGGTCCAAAGAGGAAGAAGCCGCATTTCAGGCTCCTTTAGAATAGGCTATAAGGAAACAGAGTTGTGTTTCAATAAACATCTTAGAAGGGAAACTGAGTCAAGATACTGTAAGTATTATTAGTGCCACAGGGCTAAGAGAGATGAGACCTTTCTTCCAACCTTTGAAATATGAATTAGGAAAACACTGGGTGATTCATCATTTTCTCTATTTGCTAAATTCTCCTAAGAAGGATCTATTGAAATTTTGCAAAAGGAGGACAATAACAGATAATATAAGATGGTTTACTCTACTAAATTTTAAAAATATCTTCTCCTGCATCCCTGTGAGTAAGAAAGGCCAAGGACTCTTTGCCGTTAAGTGGAAGAATCCTGAAACAGGGAAAAGGAGCCAGCTCACCAAGACAGTTCTACCTGAGGGTTTAAAGAACAGCCCAACTATATTCAGAAATCAACTGGCAAAGGAACTCGAGAACTGGAGAAGGCAGCAGCTAAGAATTTCTGCATCCAACCAGCAGCTAAGAATTGCCGCATCTAACAATTGCATCCAACTCACTGTAAGTTTGTTCTGTGAACATCGATGACAGTTATCCTATGCCATGTTACTGGAACAGGGTAATGTTAATCTGAAAACATTTGCTGCCAATCCTGGTATGTCTCTTTTCCCAACACTAACTGATAATGTATCTGAGTATGACTGTTTACAGACCGTGAAGGAGGCGTATTCCAGCAGACCAGACCTGAATGAAGGACATGCCTCTAGAAGATCCAGATTTGGGAGCTGTAAACAGACGAGAGCAGCTTCGTGCAAGATGGCAAACAGATTACAGGTTATGCAATGGTAAACACAGACCAAGTAATGGAGGCAAAAGCCTTGCCATCAGATGTGTTATCACAGAAAGCTGAACTGATTACATCAACAAAAGATCTAGAACTGAGTGAAGGAAAGAAGGTAAAATATGGAGTAATTCTGAATATGCATTTAATGTTGTGTATGTCAGTGGAGTCATCTGGAAGGAAAGAGGACTGCCAACTGTTCAAGGTAATGGAATTGAACATACTGAACAGATCCATGCACTGCTACAGAGTATTTGGGAGTCTAGAGAAACAGCTTTTCTGCATTGCAAAGCTCATCAAGACAGGGAAACAACCCCCGAATTAGAGAATCATTTTGCTGATAAAATAGTATAAGGGGCTGCAGAAAAAGGCATCTTAACAGTGGTGCCACAGAAGGAAATTGATTTGTCAAGGTTTGACCCAAAGTGTGATCAGAAAGACCATCAGTTTTCTGGCACAAAAGCTGGAATCAAAGAAAGTGAATGAGCTATTACACCAGAGGGACAGATTGTAGTCCCACCTCAGTGAGAACATGAAGGCACTCATAGGGGAACAGAGAACCTTTTGAAACATCTGAAGAAAGTAGTAATAGAAAGAGAAATGACTAATATTCTACTGTCTATAACAAGCAAATGTGGAATCTACTATAGAAACAACCCAAACATGAGCAAAAGAGTTGTGTTAAGAATAAAGGCAGGGGATTTTCCTGGAGATTATTGGCAAATAGATTCTGCTGAGTTACCAAGCAAAGAAGGATACAGGTATGTATTGGTGTTGGTTGACACTTTCAATGGATGGTCTGAAGCTTACCCCTGTCACACTAACACAGGAAGTGAGGTGGTGGAAGTTTTGTTCAATCATATAATTCCAAGGTTTGGGGTTCCTTTGAGGTTGATCCCACAGTTATCAGGGAAGTTAGTCAAATTTTGGGAATTGTTTGGGATCTGAAAATTCCCTACATACTCCAGATGAGTGGTAAGGCTGAATGTGAATGGAACCCTCAAAACACAGATTAGTAA
>NW_008239412.1:0-388 GCF_000691975.1 Corvus brachyrhynchos
ACAGGACCCCTCCCCAAATAACCCGACAAGACCCCTCCCCAAAGGCCCCCCACCCCACCGGGCACCCATGGGACCCCCCCGGGACTGTGGGACCCCCACCCAAAACAATCCGGGTGCCTTATGGGCCCCTCCCCAAACGATCCTATAAGACCCCTCCCCAAATAACCCTACAGGACCCCTCCCCACGGGTCCCCCCCTCCCACAGGTCACCCCTGGGACCCCCCCGGGACTGTGGGACCCCCACCCAAAACAATCCGGGTGCCTTGTGGGACCCCCCTGGGGCTGTGGGACCCTCCCCAAACGATCCTATAAGACCCCTCCCCAAATAACCCCACAGGACCCCTCCCCTATGGATTTATCCCCTATAAGACCCCTCCCCAAATAACCC
>NW_008239413.1:0-250 GCF_000691975.1 Corvus brachyrhynchos
TGGGTGACACTGGGTGACATCGGGGTCCCTGGGGGTCCCTGGGTGACACTGGAGTCCCTGGGTGGGTGACACTGGGTGACATCGGGGTCCCTGAGTGGGTGACACTGGGGTTCCTGGGTGGGTGACACTGGGGTCCCTGGGGGTCCCTGGGGATCCCCTGGGTGACACTGGGGTCCCTGGGTGGGTGACACTGGGGTCACTGGGTGTCCCTGGGTGACATCGGGGTCCCTGGGTGGGTGACACTGGGGTC
>NW_008239414.1:0-439 GCF_000691975.1 Corvus brachyrhynchos
AGCCTATTCCCTCATCTCCGCCCCTGTTTTGCTGTCCTGCAAAACCTTGCGATCCCACACTTTCTCCAAGAGATCTGCTGGGAGTACTGCAAGGTTTGCTCTGCCAAGAGCGCATGGGGGATTTACAGCACTTGTTCCTCTGCATCTTTACCCTTTCATCAGCTTTCCCCTGGAACAGTGCTGTGGGAGAAGCTCGGAATTACCAGAAATGGATCAGGTTCACATTTTTGCCCCACCAGTTTTTATCTGGTTTGAAATTCCTAGAATTACCCTCAAATGTGCCCAGGAACACTGCTGTGAAAGGATCAATGAGAAGAACAGCCTGAAAGCAGAAAACCACCTCCAGCAGCAGCCAGAATGATCCCATTTCTCTTCTTACCTGGTCCTGCCAGAGCTCCCAACAGCCATTCCCATTCCAAAACAAGAGCTATGGAAGACA
>NW_008239414.1:2581-3362 GCF_000691975.1 Corvus brachyrhynchos
AAAAGCCGGCTCTGGGCGCTCTGCAGCTCCTGCAGCCCGAGCGTCTCGGCTCCTGGGGCCAGGCACTTGCTTCCTTCCTTCCTGGAGAAAAACGCCGGCTCGTTATTCTCAAAACTCGCTGATCTCTATTCCCAGCTTCTTCTATTCCTGTATGCAACAGAGTAGAGAGAGAGGGCTGGCTCATTTCAAAATAAATTTACATGTAAATTAGCAGCATTTGTCTATAGCTGTAAAAATGAAGAACTTAGCAGCTTTTAGGGGATTCCACAGTCATACACACATCCCTCCCAGTGGATTTTCTGGCAGTTTTGGGCCCCTCTGGGGGAGGACAGCCAGCACTGGCCCCCCCTCTGGGGGAGGACAGCCAGCACTGGCCCCCCTCATTCCCCCCCCGCCTGCTCCTCCACTGCATCGTGGCTCTCCCAGCGACACTGGGGGGCCCAAATGACATTCAGAGCCCCCGCGTCTCCACTCCTTCCCCAGCCTTTTTTCCTAACCCCCAAAGAATGCACAAAACAAGACAAACTGCCCTGGACAGCAGCACAGCACTTTAATAAAGCCATTTCCATGCATACATCCCCCAAAAAGGGGCTTGGCTGGAAACATGGGGAAGGTGCAGCAGAGGGATGGGGAAAGAGAGGGATGGGCAGCAGGACAGGGGGCTCCCAAGAGAAGGGTACCGTGAGGGAGAGGGAGCGAGCAGCCGATGCAGACAGGGACAGGCAAAAGGACAGCGAGAGGGACAAAGAAATACAGTCACGCTGCAGCACAAAGGAAAAAG
>NW_008239414.1:3726-14952 GCF_000691975.1 Corvus brachyrhynchos
ACGCGAGTTGTTGAGTGGGGGGGGGGGCGCGCCCCCCCTGCCAGTAAAGCAGCGGCTCGAACAGAAGCTGCTGCTGTCACAGCTCGGCCCAGCACTCACTAATTAACATCTGTCTCCGGGCAGGGCCATGAACCCCCTGCTGAAACAGGAGGGGAAAGCTCTGGAACCAGAGGATATTCCCAAGGACGCTGCATTTCAAGCACATTCTCAGCAAACACACCCAACTCAGCACAGAGGCACCACTGGAGCTCTTGCTTACAAACCCTTGGCACAGCCAAACACCACAACTCCATCATCCCCAGGGAACTCGGGCAGTCTCCTCTTCACCTCTGCCCTTTTCCAGCAGCCACGGCTAGGACTGGGCTGTCAGAAATGGCATTCCCTAGACAGTTCATCCCAGCAGAGAAGGAAAGAGCTCCTGGGAACATGAGCACGACTCACATCTTCCACCTGGCTCAGCCCAGAGTCCATCCAGCACTCATCGAGAGCTGCTGGCAGCTGAAATCCTCCCTGCCCCTCCTGCCGGGGAAAGCCTGCCTCCAGCTCCGGCTGCCCCGATTTGGCTGCTGGCATCGGAGCTGCTTCCACACAGACACACGAGGCTGCTCCGAGCTGCCATTTTATCGGCTCCTGGGGACAGGAACAGCACCCGCACCGGCCACCTGGCTCAGCCCGGGCTCCATCCAGCGCTCACCCAGAGCTGCTGCGAGCTGAAATCCTCCCGGCCCCTCCTGCCAGGGAAAGCCTGCCTCCAGCTCCGGCTGCCCCCAGCTCTCACCTCCCGGGGAAAGCCTGCCCCCGGCTCCGGCTGCCCCCAGCTCTCACCCCCCGGCAAACAGCAGCTCCACCCTTGGTGGCTGCTCCCGGCTGCGGGCAGTCGCCGCCCTTCGGGTGGGCCGATGGCTCGGGCAGCTCCGGTGCCTGCTCTTCCTCGATGCTTTTGCGTTTTCCTGCAGCTCCCCGGGCCGGAGGGAGCGGGGGGCGGCGGCGGCGGCGCGGGGACGAGGAGCCCGGCCCGGTTGGCTTCTTGTGTGTGTGTCAGTGAGCCGCAGCTGGGACAAGGACTCACGCTGGAGCTGCTGCCCTTTGGAGCCATTTTAAAAGTATGATCCTAGAACGTTTTGGAGGCTATTTCCCAAATTCCATTTGTAGCTGGATCTCATTGGAAAGCGCAGTCCAGCAACCCCATACCCCAGCTGAAGGGACTCTCTCAATAATGACGAGGGGGCTCTGCATGGGGACAAACCCAGAGCGAACACTGGGGGATGCTGGAGCAACTCCCAACAAAGAGCTGAAATCCTGATGGACAGTGTCGGAGCGGCACCACCCCGGAGAACACCTTCCTGGCCTACCCAGCAGTAGCTAGCAACAGCACTGCAAGAAGGGTATTCTGCTTTCTTCCTATCACACCCTTGGTGCCTGCAGAACATTGGGCTCATGCTGTTGCTCCTCTGACTTTTATCTACGGCGCTTCCAAAAGCTGTGCCAACTGCTCCCGCCGTCCCTGATGGGTTAGGTAACGCCACAGCAGAAATGGCCATGCAGACAAGAATTGATGAACCACTATTAGCTAGACTGGAGGCAGTAGAAGCAGCACTAGTGCACTTAGGGGATCGACAAGAAGCTTTGAACGTGGCTGCGATCGGGAACAGTGGCACCAGGGGCTGTGCGTTACTCCCTGATGGGCTGAGGGCTCAGCAGCAGGGCTGACTTACAAGATGAATCCTGGGCACTGTGTTAGTGGCACCATCAGTATTATTTAGCTAAAAAGAGATGACAAAGATGCAAATGTAACGAAATTAAAGTAAAAGGGAACGCGCTGGAGAAGGGAAGGAGGAAAGAAAAAACAGCACCTGCAGAGGTCAAAAGCAGGAACACGGTATCAGTGTGTTTTTGTCATTGCTAACATCCTCATTTTTTACATTTAGATTTTTTTCTTTGCATTTGGTTTCATTCCCAAGAGTTGTCTAAGAAATAATGTTATTAAATCTGCTTGTTTCTATTGGTACACTGTGAGAATTTGTTACTGCTCTGTACGTGTGGCTTTGGCCACGCTTGTGGAGATGTAAAATAAGCACTTGGATCGCTCTGGACACATAATGGGAAATGCGTCAGAAGAAGGCACCTGTGGGCAAAGTGCTGTTGTCTCGTAGATCTGCAGCAGTGCTGAGTTTGGCAGAGTGGTTCAAGGGTTTAGCCACCCTCACTGTGGGGAAGGCTGATGGGCTCCTGAGTACAGGGCTGTGGTGATGGTGCTGCCTTCCGCATGTCTTTCCTTTGTGAAAGAAACCAGTGGAAAAGCGAGGCCCTGGAGCAATCGGGACCCTCCTGAGAGGGCCACCAGCCCTGCTACACTTCCAGCAGTGTGCTGAGAACACCCAGCCACCCCTCCTCTCCCAGCCCTGGCCAGTGCTGCAGGATGCAGACGAGGGAACTGCCTCGGGAATATGGAATCTTGGCCCTGCTCCACCAGGCACCAACCTGTTTCTCTGCTGGGCAATGTGTCTTCACATGAAGAATGAGTGCCCAAGGGATGGGCATTGCAGGCTCCTCCCTAGGAGTGCGAGCAGCCCCCACCTGCTTTAATTCTGGTGGCAGCATGGCTCCTCCGTGGGTAGACTGGTGCTCCCAGGGTGAGCACTCCCCATGACATGGCCAGGCCCCCCAGCCCTTCAGGTAAAAAATGACCACAGACCAGAAGAGGGAACCACGGCCAGGTAAGAAATGCTCCAGCAGGTGAGGCTGGTTTGAACAGCTGCATCCTGGACATTGCTTTGCCGCCTCCCATCACCCACCTCTGCAGCCAAGAGGCCCCTGTGGTCTGTAGCACCCCACTTGGTGCCTGTGGGACCACTCAGGGAAGGCAGCCAGAGCAGAACATACCAAGGACCTGGGTGGGGCAGCCAGGTAAAAATGCTGTGAGGTCCAGAGACAGTACAGCCACCCCACAACACACCCACGATGGAAGGGGAGCGGGAGCTGAGCGTGCAGGACTGGGTCGTAGTTTGTTCCAAGGTAGGTAATTCCCCACGATTTTTCCTTATTATGGAGCTCTCACAGTATCGAAACCTTTGTAGTTCTCTGTGTTTAATATACAATTTTCCAGTGAGTTGGCTGCTCACAGTTTTTCTCTGTTTCACCACAAAATCGGTTGTAAGTTGTTTTTGGATCAAATCCCAAGATCTCCCTTTCCTCGTGGATTCGGAAGGAAAACGTTGAAACTGAGGTGCCTATAAAATACCTGTGAAAAAAAACCAAAAAGGGTTTGTGAGGGGGGGCAAGCTTTTAAAATGCAAGTAATTTGACTTCAGTCCAATGAACTTCACCGTTCAGTGAAATGATATGATAATGAAATTACCATATATATACTCACACAATATAACCATCATGCATCTACTATACACATCTCAATTGTATAATGTCTTACACAATTTGTGAACAACCATAGCTGGGCCAAAAATCATATTCAGTTTTGTGACAGCAACATTAAGATTTGGCTGAAATAAAAGTCAGGTTTGCTACCTTGCATGTGCGCAAATCCACTGGTCAATCACGGCCAAGCCCCCATCCTTATAGAGTTCCAGCTCCTCCCAAGAGGGTTCAAACCTCACCATCTCAGGCAGCAGTTTCTTGAGCAGTTCAATCTCTTAAAAAAGGAAGGATACAAATTTATCTCTACATTAGGAAGAGCAACTCGCTGCTGTCACAGGATGTGTTTGTTCAAGGGAACGCTGGGTGAACAGTTACAAAGCAAGTGACACCAAAATCTACCAACAAATTTTACAATGTGGTTGCCAAAATTCACAGCATTGCAGGCAGGGAGGGGAGCCAGCGGTAATTGCTGCGCTTATTGTCAAGAGTTACCAATCCTGAAGTGACTGTGATCTGCCTACCTTCCTCAACAGCATCAGTGGCTACAAAAACCTTTTCAAGTTTAAGAGTCTCCAAGAGGCTGCGGATTTTCTTTACTGCTGCTCGCAGGGAAGGCACATCTTCTCTGTGACCCCAAATGAAGTCTCTCCTTCTGAGATGAACCCCAAGGTATGGGCCACCTAGAGCTGTGCCCGTCTTAACCTATGAGAGAAAGATCAGTAAACGTTAAAACTTGAGAGCATCACTATTCACACTGAAGAGCAAGAATGCATCATCTCTGGATAAGGCACGGAATCACTCTGGCTGCACACAGCAATTTTTAAGTATGGACTGGAAGTAGTTTGGGACACTTGTTGCAACATTTAGATCTTGGGTGGCCTGCTTCATAGAAGAGAAGCTGGAGTGCCAAATCTTTGTAAGCAAAAATTCCTCTCCTTGATCAAATAAATCCTCAACTGGCAGTTGGCAGCTGAACTTTACACCCACACATGGTACTGAGTACAACAAGAAATTCAAGTTTCCTTTACTGAAATGAGGACAACAGAGATCTGGCCCTCAGAACCAGACAGGCACATCTCAACACTCTGTTAACTCGTGTCACACAGGGAGAAGGAGGGGCACCAGGAACATGAGTGTCCACCTCGACACGAGCAGAAGAGTTACACTCACGTGTGCCTTCCAACACGAGCTGCAGCACACAGCCAGGAGTGCACAAATGAAATATTTGTTACGGATTTTACCTTCATCTGTGTCCAGTCCTCCTTGTACTGAGTCCTGTCTGCCTCATCCGTGGACTGAAGGTATTTCCTCCTGAACTCGTCTCCCACCACGCGGAGGTGTTTAGCAAACACCATGCTCCGACGGGTCTGTCGGAGTAAGAGCGGACACTGAGTCAGAAAAAGGAGAGCTAAAAGCCAGTAGGTGGAGACAGTTTCACACACACACAGGACTTCCAGGATGCAGTTACTTCTGGGACATCTATGCAGTACTATAAGCAATGATTTCTAACCTTTTATCCAAGCTTGAACTGTTTGATTCTAATTACCACCACATTTATAGCCAGCATACTCACCTGCCCCTGCAATACACAGGTGTAGGGAGGACACTGCAGTTATTTACACAACAGAACACATAATACACCAAGTTAAAGACCCTAGCAATGCACCTCACTTTTGGAAACAAAAGCTGGGCAAACACTTTAGTGTGTGAAACACCTGTAAGAACAAAACCTGCTTTAAAAATATTAGGCATGCGGACACAGATATGCCTATCAAATTCAGTGGAAAAGTGATGAAAAGGGAATTATTTCCTTAACTTGTGAATAATAAGCTCCAGGGTTCTGGGATGCAGTTACCACTGCAACAGTCACAAGTGGCCTTTTTACTAACATGCAAAAGAACGAAGGAAATCCCAATTTCTCCCTTTTTGTCTGCAAAGAAACAGAGAAGGGGGAGATGCTTCTCAGAGGGGCATGGAAAAAAGAGAAGAGGCCCTGGGCCCAAGCTGCAGTGAGTAAACTCCTGTTTGGACATCAGGCAAAACCACTGGGGCAATGTTTAAAGTGCCACTGCTAAGAAATGTGTGTTATGGATCCATGTGGATTTTGTGTCTGCTTTTACAGGACAGGTCAGACTCAAAAAATGGTATCTGGGGTGCATTTCTTTCTTTGAGAGGTCACTCTCAATGAACAATTCATGGCTAGCAAACTACTGTTTGGTCCCTTTCTGAAAACATGCCCTATCCCAAGCAAATAGCCAGATGCTTACAAGACCGACGTCTGTGTAATTTGTTTTGTAGTATCACGAGAGTCAATTTGTCTTAGGAATTTTAATTATATCAAGCACTCCGTATCATGCTCCATTTTCCTGTGTCTGAACCCTAACACTTTCTTAAAATTTTTAAGACAGGAATTATTTTACCATAGACCTTTGCCTTGAAACCCACGGGAATTTTGCCTTTGAAGCCAAAGGGGGAGGGATTTGGGAGCACTTTTGGGAATTCTTTTGAAAAGACTAATCTTGAGGTTGACTAGATAAGAAACTGCTCCCATCTGACTGTAGATGTGTTGTATAGGGGAGATCCTTTTTTAATCACCATGCCCCGCAGCACTGGGCCTTTAGGCACAAGACAGCAGGACAAATTCCTGTGTTACATTAACCCACAGCGGCCTGAAAACCATCTTTAGCACACATTGCTGAAACATAAGACACAAGTTACTTTCAAGACAAGAAACCCGAGGAAAAACTGAAGCACACATTGGTTACTGAATTTTTTAGCAGAGCCAAGTAAAAAGTCTAGAGAAGCTATCTGGAGAATACTCACATTCCAATAATCTTTCCCTCCGTAGTGGTCATGAAGAAGGTTTTCAGCTCTGTCTAACATCACTGACCTATTGAAAATTGTAAAACTGAGTGCAGTTCCCTTAGGAGTAGAATTTACATTATGAAGGTTCTTTACACATTTGCTAGGATAAAGCACAGACTATGATCTGTTTGCAAAGGGAGCATGGGGGACGAGGGACAGGCTCCTATGAGGCAAATTCTAGTTCTCTACAAGGCAAATTGTGACCCACAGCCTGCTGGGAGAGAAGGGAACCATGCCACTCCACAGCCCTGCTCTCCTCCTTAACAAATGGTACTGATACTGAAGTTAAACACTGACAAGCATTAACCACCCCCCACACAGTCCTTACAACAGTTGCTACAGGAGAAATAGGACTTCCGACAGGGAGAGTGATCCAAAGGGGAGAAGTGACCTGTGAGATAATGCTCAGCCTCAGAGCACACGAAAGCCTCTTGGAGGAAGCAGAAGATCATGAGAACAAAACCAGAGAAGGTGTTTTCCATGTAGAATAAGATGTCTCACAGTAAAACAACATGTCAAAGAACACAGAGACACTACAAAAATGTGTGGTAGTAGACAGCAGCTTGGGCTTCTCATAAAGACAGACGGTTCAGGATTGTGTACTGGAAACGTAACTGCACTATTCAAGTTGTAACAAGCAGAAGAGATTTTGAGAGTTTTGAGTATTCAAGAGCATAAGAGATGCAGATTTAGTTTGTGAGCATACTGATGATAAGCAAACACACAGAGAAATGCTTCTGCTGAAAGGGATCAAAGTCATTATCTGGACCTCCTTCTACTAAAATGAGAGGAAGAAAATAACCAATCAATCGGCTTTGGATTATCACTGCTGATAATCAGCTGGACACTTGCACAGAAGGCTCCAAATCACCTGGAAAACAGACTAGACTGTGCTGGTGAAGAAGCAGCACTGGACCTAACAGGAAGCTTGGAGATGAATGAGGGTGCTAATCTAAATGCACAGACATTTCCTAGAAGGGACCACACCTGAAGAGTAAAAACCCAATCCTAGGAACACATAACTGGTTGTCCAGCCAGAAGGGCAATATGGGAGATCAGAGCTCTGAACTCTGGACAATCAGAGTAGTTTGAAGACACTGGTGATAAGTGCAGACACATGAAGATAAGGGAAATCTCACTGACATTGCCTAACAAGATTTCCTGACAGCCTTCATTAAAGGCTTTTAGGAAAACTTGGCACAGAAAAGAAGAATCTTGCATAGACTGAAAAAAAAAAAAAAGGTTTAGAGACAGGGATAAATGTATGGTTCTCATTGCAGAGGGAGGTAACAAGTGGAAGGAATCTTCATATTCCTAAACAACCTACAGAAGGGCATGAAATCAGGTGACACAGTATTGCAGAGGGAGGTCACAAGTGGAAGGAATCTTCATATTCCTAAATAACCTACAGAAGGGCATGAAATCAGGTGACACAGCTTAACAATCATTTGAAATTGCTCAGGGCAGCTAAGACCAACTATGAAGAATTAGAGAAGTCTGATCACTGGCCAATGAAGTGGCAGATGGAATCTAATATAGAAGAGAGTAGTAAAAAAACCCAACAACTGGCTTCATCTAATAACTAAAGGTCTTGATGGTCAGGAATGAGGACAGTTTGATGCAAACAGCAAGGCAACACTCAGAGGTCAAAATAAGGAACCTGTGTCTCAGGAAGTAGCAGAAAAAGAAAAGAGCACTTAACAGAGCGTGTCATTTGTACTGCAACGTGACAGAAGTTTACCCACACTCAGTGTGCAGGATGCAGCTGAACTGCAAAGGTTCAGAGATTGGCACTGGTGACAACCAAAGGCAGGGAATGGCTTTCACATGGACTCTTGGAGCCAAGACTCTTCCCACTGCAAAGGAGACAACTGAAGGAGAACATGCTAGAGACATAAAATCATATGTGGTGTGGAGGAAAATACGTAACAGCTGATGGTTCAGCATCTCTTCCACTGCATGATCTAGACGATGTACCTTGGAAGCAGGAGTTAAAAAAGCTGCCTGAGAGGGAATATAAAGGAGCTCAAGGCTATTTGCTCTTAGGTTTTAGCACTGCAACCTTTAACCTAATTTACAGTTAAGTGTTTCTTGCAGGGTAAATCCCTTTGGTTATGATTTTAACAGAGTACACTAACTCAGTGATGAAGTATCTCAACAGTGGGATACAGCCTTCAAGTTCCCCCCACTCTTCCCACCTGGCAATGGGGTTGTACAACAATAATACAACAATAAATACTAATAGAAGGCAACTCACTGTGCTGAAGTGTTCTTCAGAAGGATGGGAGCCACAATAGAGGCAGATCCTTGGACAGACAAGCAAGAGGCATTTAGGCCTCGTGTTTCCTCGTAACCCCAGAACCAGCCCCTAAAAGGGAACAAAAAGGATTGGTTCACAGGCTCATATTTCAAGTTAATGTCATATAGAGAACAAAACATCCTAAAAAACTGCATACAATGTAAATAAGCCAGCCCTCTCCTTTATGCTGCTTTTATATGGAGCAACAGCTTTCTAGAACTAGATCTTCTCATACCAATACAATATTCTATTATTGATGAGCTTTTTATAAACAAAGTGAACCCCAAGCACCCAGCAATTCACAGACAATACTGCAACAACCACACAAATCTGTTCTGTTAGAGCAGGCAAGTGTCTCTCTGAATACAACTGAAAAGACCAGAGGAACCGCTAGATGTTACCTGTAGTAGCCATGTTTGTCGTTGGAGTACATCAGCTGATCAATGCATGGCCTTTCATCTATTTTTTCTTCCCATGTTCCTTCTTTCCATCCTTCTGCATAGCCTTGTAGCACATAAATCTGTTCAATAAAAGGCCCACCTGACTCTGGAGCGTCTCTCTGAATACAACTGAAAAGACCAGAGGAACTGCTGGATGTTACCTGTAGTAGCCATGTTTGTCGTTGGAGTACATCAGCTGATCAATGCATGGCCTTTCATCTATTTTTTCTTCCCATGTTCCTTCTTTCCATCCTTCTGCATAGCCTTGTAGCACATAAATCTGTTCAATAAAAGGCCCACCTGACTCTGGGCAGAAGGCAAAGCAAAGGACTTGTGAGCATGAAAACACACACCATAAAGGTATGAACAAGCATCAGCTGCAGTTAAAAATCTGCTAAAAATGCTAATATTACACTACTCTCTCTCTTCCCAGTTTTGCCTATAAAAAAAAGAAAGGAAGTTCTGTGTGAGCCAGAAGAGCTAAAAGGGTCAGGCAATGTGACCACCTGTTATCCCACCCAGCTCTGTGTGATTTAATATGCCAAACACAATGGAATCACTGTCAGCTGGGTAAAACACACCGTGAAGCACTGAGGTTTTCAATCCCACAGGCAGCTGCCACAGGAGGAGCTCCTCCAACAAAAATGCCAAGTACAAGCCCTTCTTCCCCTAAATTTCAGGATCTCTAAATGAATTTTCCTGGAAGGCAGGCAACAGCTATCCCTTCAGAGCTCTTTACAGAGGTCTGACATTTGGTGGCCTTTATTTCCTTTGCTAAACAAGCCTGTGACACTGCTGCAGATTTGAACATTTGCTGATTAGCTCAACGTGGCATTAAATCCTAAAGGAAGCAACTCTACTTTCTTAAGGAAAGCCTTTCTCTTAGGCACAAAAAGCAAGGGGTAAGTATTTCAAGTAAATGCAGCATCGATGATGAAAAAGTTCAGGGAAGAACCTGCTGTACAACTTTTACTGTCCAACCACCACATCCAGAAAAAGGTAGCTTGTCTGTATTTCAACGAGCTGCCTCTCTCCTTATGGGCTTGTCCTTATGGTCAAAATCACGCAGAAATACCCGTGAATTTATGCACAGGCATTAACTGTCTGTCTTTGGGGGTCCCAGGAAGTCGAGGGAACAGCAGTGCTACATCAAACAAGCTGCCAAGTAATTGAGTTATTCCATCCTAGTGGTTGTGTAGCTCAGCAAGACTCCTTCCCATCCCTCCTCTCACCACCTCTAAGATTTTTTTTTTCCACATAAAAGGATAAAAGCCCCTATAAGGACAAACCTGTTAGAAGCCATATCAAATACTTAGTTAACTGTAGATTGTGAGATCCTGCACCCCACCTGCAAGGAACTGCTCATATTCGATGACAGGGATGTTCCTGTTGAGGCTTGGGATATCGAAGAACTCGGACCAAGGGATCCGGACCTGGAGGATGTCAGGGCTCTGCCAGTGATAAAGACGTCCCCAGGGAGGCAGAACCAACACCCAGTTTTCGCTTTTCCGCAGGGTCTTCAGAAGGGAAGCAATGCGAATGTAGACATCTCTGCGAAGGTTGAACCCTTCAGGGGGGTTTACATCGTACAAAAGGTATCTGGGGAGAACAAAGGAACGGATGATTATGTCTTCACATTATTTCTGGGAGGACATTGAGGCTTTTACATGTTTTTCTTTTTTACCCTATGATCCTGTGATGAAACTGTTGGGAAGGAAGCTGTTCCTCTTCTTGAGTTTATGGTACTCGGAAGGGGAAGAAGTATGGGAAGTCAGAGCAGTGTGTGCTGCAGGGGCTGGAGGGGCCACTGGGGTCTCCTGGTGAGGTAGAACACGCCAGGAGCCTTTCCTGCAGAGGGTCAAGGGTGAAGTGTGTCTCTCATCCTAAAGCTAACATGGGGTGTGTGGTGAAAATGGTGAAACTACTGGCATGTCACCCAGGCTAACTCTCGTAAGCTGGACACAACAGCAGGTAGACAAGCTCCAGAGGAGAGGGGGAAAAGGGTGCAGCTAGGAGCTGGATGATCCCTGTAGGGTCCCTTCCAACTCAGGATATTCTACAGACGAAAGCCCTCGGACAGCTGCGACGACACCTTCCAAAAACGACCCAAAAAAGCACCAGCAGGCGAAGGAGGCCCTTTACCAGCTGATGGCCGAGACACGGCGGGTCGCCTGTGCGAGGGGACACCGCACGGCGGGGGGATATCCCGGCGGGCAGGAGCAGCCCGGGGCCGGCCGCGGCGGGTCCCCC
>NW_008239414.1:16894-36973 GCF_000691975.1 Corvus brachyrhynchos
CTGCTCGCCGGAGCCGCGGCAGCGAGAGCACGGAGGGTCTGGGGGGCCTGCCTGCCGCCGAGCTGACGGCCATCCAGTGCAAGAACATCCCTGACTACCTCAACGACAGGACCATACTGGAAAAACACTTTGGCCAGTTCGTAAAAGTTCGTCGGATCATGACCAGGCGTAATAAAAAAATGGCTGTTATCCACTTTTTTGATCACGTGAGTATCAGAAGTGGCATTACTCTTGGGTGTGTTCAGCCTGGAGAAGTCTCCAGGGATCCCTTAGAGCCCCTTCCAGTGTCTAAAGGGGGGGCTTACAGTAAAGAGAGAAAGCAGCTTTTTACAGGGACCGATTGGGAGAGGGCAAAGGGAAACAGTATAAACTAAAAGAGGAGTTAGGAAGAAATTCTTTGAAGGTGATGAGGCCCTGGCACAGGTTGCTCAGAGAAGCTGGGGCTCCCCCATCTCTGGAAGTGTTCAAGGCCAGGTTGGACGGGGCTTGGAGCAGCCTGGGATACTGGAAGGTGTCCCTGCCCATGGCAGGGGGATGTAGCTGGATGGTCTTTCTGGTCCCTTCCAGCCCAAACCAGTCTCTGATCCCATGAAGAAAGATTTAAATCTGAGTGCTTGGGGTGGGTCCAGCGCTGATGAAAACTACACTCCTGGTTGTAGAAAAGCAGCATTTTTTGTGGAGACCAGTTCAGCTGATTGCATGTAGGTCTTAAGTGAGGTTAAAATACAGCAACCAGAATTTTTTGGGAATCGGTAAATGTTTCTCTGGCAAAAACTGCATTGTGGGTTTCAGTGTTGTGATGCCAATAGGTTTCCGTGCTCTGCTTTTGTTTTCTTTCAGGCCTCTGCAGTTCTTGCCAGAAAAAAAGCGAAAGAATTGCACAAAGACATAGTAACATTTTGGCAAAAGAAGAAAACAAGTAAGTCTGTGTTTCCAGACTACTGGGTGTTGTATAAATAGTGTGCCAGCTGCTCTTTTTTATCCCTGTTGTGCTGAGAATGATACCTAAATTATCTCCGTAGTAGGAGATATCACGGTTGAATCCTTAAAGCAGTCACACAACAGCAATATGGTGATGTTCAACTTTGTGCTTCTGTCCAGAAGTAGGATGTTCTTTGGGGATGTAGGAAAACCCAGTCTGAAATGCCTTGCTGCTGCCTCAGATCATGGACTGGGATGTGAGCTTCCAGCTTTCGGGAAAAGGTTCTGAGAACCAACCTAAGGAAAGTGTCCTGAGAATCTCTGCAGTGTCTGCTGACGTTGCTGTTCTGCGTATCAACAGTTAGACACTGTTTGAACCAAAAAAGAGAACATCCTACAGAGTTTAGATTCCAGATTCCTGGATTCCAGACTGTGGTTGGGATTAGGGCAAGAGGAGATTGTTCACTCCCCAGGGCAATACTTATAATGTCAAGTGCTTCCCTTTTTTTAGCTCCATGAGTGCAGTGTGTCTGCCTGTGAGATCCTAGCCTGGGGGTGCACTTCAGCTGCCAGCAGATGAATATTTCACCTCAGCTTTGACCAACCACAGCCTTGCCTTCCAGAAAACAAACAGCTGCAGAGTTGTCTCCCCGAGAATTAACATCTTGAAGCAGCAGCTCTAGGGCTGCCTCTTTGCCTGTGTCATTTTATCGTGGTGTTATGTCTGTGGCAGCACGTGTGGCAGCATTCTGAAATAACTATGCTGGGAGGGTTTAAGAAATCCAGTTGATGGAAAAGTTGTTGTTGGGAGAAGAAATTCTCCCTTCCTGCAAGTGTTAACTCATGCTGACCTGAGTCTTAAGATTGGGTATGTGAAATAAATATTTTCAATAGGAGCACTGGGAACTTTGATTTATGCAGGTGAAGTGGATTCATATTCCATACGGAGTTATGACTTTTGGATTATATCCCATACCTGAGAGAACTTTGATTCAGTTGAGGATCAGACTTCATTTACTGATAATTACTGTTACTGCTAAGTGATATTTTCTTGAAAAAAACTTACTCTTTATAGAGCAATGATCTTGATAGCAAGTGCTGGAAACTTGATACAGGTCCTAGTGCAAGCTGTTGTGGAAGTTTTACATGCATGTACAAGATTTGGAGTCTTAGTTTTCACCACCAACCCCAAGAAAGAGGTCAAGAAAGAGCTGTTGCTTAAATTGCTTGGCAGGTACCTGGTTTCATGTTTACGTGTCATTTCAGGTCCAGCAAAAAGAGAATTTTCATCCAAGGAGAAGAAAGCAGGTGAAGATGATGGAAGGCAAAGCAGTGAAGAGCAAAGCTATCAGCATTCCCCTCTTAGAAAACCTTTAATAAGATCCTCTGCCAGCAGTGTCATGCCTGGGAGAAGGTATGTCCTCTCCTCTGGGAATCCACCTGGCAGGAAAAGCTTGGAGAAAAATGGTGATCATTGTGTGCCAAATAGTCATGCCCTCTTCAGGGAGGGTGCTTACCTTCTTTTCTGGTTTGTCTGAATTAGAAGCACACAGCTCTCACACCTTGTCAGAAGGATACTCTTAGTGGCTTATTAGGGTCTTCTACTTTGGATTTTGTTCGTGAAAGCATGTGTGAGGCATGAGGGAAGTGAACAAACACTGCAGAGCCCAGCTAGGACTGAGCAGTAATGACACTGTCTCTGGTCGTGATTCAATGAGCTTCTCAAGCAAGCAGTTTCCTTTGGAGGCAATTAGAGTTCTGTGGAATGAGAGTCTCCTTTTTGGAGTAGTTTGGATCATTGTCTCATTTCAAGTGAACAGTCTTCCTGGTTTGTGGCAGTCACAGAAGTGGCAAGGTTGATCTTTGTCATACCTCAATGGTGTGTCTAGTCTGACAAAAGTCATTTGATATGTATACATAATTATAAAATTAGTCATATGTTGAGAATGAGTCAATGTTCCTTGATTTAAAAATTATGTTTGTATCTGGGGTCTGTAAAATTTTTTTATAATCTCTGTTGCTATAGAAAGCGTGTTGGTTTTATCTCTGCACCAGCAAGCCGGTTCCTAGCTTAAAAGTACAAACTGCTGTGCCATAGTGATGCAAAATGCTACAAGAGCCGTCCATTTCTGTCCCCTCTAAGACCCTTTCAGTAATACCTTTTCTGGTTTTAGTTCTCCAGCAAAGAAGCCTGGCCTTCGAAAGGCGCTGCAGTTTGAAGCCGAGCTGTTTGATTCCAGTTCTGAAGGGCAGAGCTCAGAGGGCTTGGGAGCTTCACTGTTGTCCCTCAGTAATCTGGTGGGATTGGTGGCTGAGACACCTGAAGAGAGATACAGGCTCTTGGACCAGAGGGACAAAATCATGCGACAAGGTAATTAACACAAGTTAATGAGTGTAACATCTGCTTCTCTGCTGGAAAGAAGTAAGTGTTCGGGTTTTGTGGCAAAGCTGTTAAAACACTTAAACACTCTTAAAGGAGTGTTTAATGTGGAACAGTCTGTAAAATACTCTCCTAATATATTACTTTTTGTATTTTTTTCTTGTAAGACACACAAATCTGTTTTACTTACTGCACATGCAATTTCTTGTGTAGAGAGAAGGGCAGAATGTTCATCTTCTGTGAAGAGGGCATGTAGGGAGATCTGCACCTTTACAGATTCTTTAAAGAAAGTTACCCAAAGCCTTATGAATGAATGAACTGCATTTCATAGAACCACAGAATTGTTTGAGTTGGAAGGGACCTTAAAGCCCATCCACTCCCACCCCCTGCCATGGGCAGGGACACCCTCCAGTATCCCAGGTTGCTCCAAGCCCCGTCCAACCTGGCCTTGGACACTTGCAGGAGTGGGGCAGCCACAGCTTCTCTGAGCAACCTGTGCCAGTCCCTCTAGTATCTGTCCAAATTCAAACTATTGTACAGGTGAGAATTATTTCAAAAAATGTCCTTTTGTTTCACAGTGCTCGTTGTAATGCCTTCCAAGCTGTTCTTGCAGTTTCAAAACTGATCCTACTTCTAATTTAAGAACTTACTTTTAATATTGACAGACTTCTTGTCCACTTAATGCAGAATTTTGAAATTGCTGGGTATCTTTTAGAAGCTTCAGTCTTTTCAGCAAAACTCTCAAAATGTGCAATCCCTGGACAGGCCTCAGAGCGGGGAGAACCCCGTCCTTGCTCATTTCTGACTGTATCAAGGTTTGGGTACAGCCGTACATGCTCAGGGATGTTTTGGCACATCAGTGTAATAGCTTATCGTGAAGCAAAAAAACCAAAACCCAAGAGATGCTTTGTGTTTGTTCAACTCTTTCTTTCTTTCTTTCTTTCTTTCTTTCTTTTTTTTTGTAGCTCGAATAAAAAGGACTGATCTTGGCAAAGCAAAAACTGTTGTTGGCACTTGCCCAGACATGTGTCCTGAAAAGGAGCGTTACATGAGGGAGACAAGAAACCAGCTCAGCATCTTTGAATTGCTTCTAGGATCTGACAAGGTATGAGATTCCCAGGATATCAGTATGCCTGATGCTCATTGGAGCTGTCAGTATTGTTTAGCTGATTACAGGGTTAATTCTGGTGCAGAAATTCTGTAGGCTGTTTCATTATTACCTTTCAATTCCCCATTGGAAAACAAGAATTGCTTTTTCACTCTGTCATGTCTTTTATGTAGTTAATTAGAACTATAGTTCCAAAGCTATAATTACATTATTATATGTAATTATCTGTAACCATATATCGTCTTGAAGGTTATGAGTTGGAGACTAAGTCAACGCTTCAGTAGTCTGCTCCTTACTGAAGTTAAAGGCATAGGTGGGATGAAATCTACTGCTGCAAAGTCGTACATACTTCTCGGATTTTGATTCTTTTCCTCACCTCTTGCAGGTGGATCATGCAGCAGCAATCAAGGAATATAGCAGGTCTTCAGCAGATCAGGAGGAACCTTTGCCCCATGAACTGAGACCCTCTGAGGTGCTGAGCATGACCATGGACTATTTAGTGACAAACATTATGGATCAAGGAGAAGGAAACTACCGAGAATGGTATGACTTCGTCTGGAACAGAACGCGTGGAATAAGAAAGGTAAGCACTGTGGATGGAGATGTTTGGTGATAAAAAGCAAAAGATCCCATCGTGCTGTAAAAAAGGGAAGCAAAAAGCAATAGTTGTTGAAACGTTTTGAATTGCAGAGTAACTCAAAGCACAGTGAAATGGGTTTTCCAGAGGTACTGCCAGGTGACTGTGCTCTTCCACTAGTTTAAAAAGACATGTAATGAACTCTCTATCATTCTGTTAGGACATAACCCAGCAACACCTCTGCAACCCGCTGATGGTGTCTTTGATTGAGAAGTGCACTCGCTTTCACATCCACTGTGCTCACCACTTGTGTGAAGAGCCCATGTCCTCCTTTGATGCCAAAATCAACAATGAGAACATGACTAAATGCCTGCAGAGCTTGAAGGAGATGTATCAGGACTTGGCTAACAAGGGGATTTACTGCAAGAGTGAAGCAGAGTTCCGAGGTTATAATGTCTTGCTGAATCTCAACAAGGGTGATATTCTCAGGTGGGAACAAGACATCACTTGTTTTCTCTCTTTGCCTCTGGGAAGAATTGAGTTTAGAATTAAATCCAGACAAATTGTAATGCTCCTGATTTTAATTCTGTGCTGTTACATTTTAATTTCTGTGCTGTTGAATTGTGATTGTTCAATATTGAAGCAAAAGGTTTGTCGCTGTCTTTTGTTCCACAGAGAAGTTCAGCAGTTTCATCCAGAGGTTAGAAACTCGCCTGAAGTTAGATTTGCAGTTCAAGCTTTTGCTGCATTAAACAGCAACAATTTTGTGAGGTTTTTCAAGCTTGTGCAAGCAGCTTCCTATCTGAATGCCTGCCTCTTACACTGTTATTTCAACCAGGTGAGGAAAAGACAGATGGATATTTTTTAAAGTGTTAATGAGTAAGACAGTCTGGGATTTGGGGGAAAATCAGCAGAAAACTTAGTAGATATTGAGCCTTAAAAATAATATTGTTACTGCTTCTTCAGAAGTGTTAAAAATTTATCAGGAGCTTTCTGCTGTGATATGAAAGGCAAATACGGAAATGCTTTTTTTTTCTTGTAATTGTGTACAAATACATGTTTCCCTGAAAAATAATTGGGAAGCAGAGAATACATGTTTCCCTGAAAAATAATTGGGAAGTCCTGAGAATCTTGCAAAGCAAATACGAGCCTGCCGTTTCAGAAGCCCTTGCAAGGTGTTTTTTCTGTGCAAGAATCACAAAGGGATATGCTCGGAACAAATATCATGAAAGAGGAACAGAAACTAGAAAGCAAAGCGCATAGAATTTAGAAAGAAAGTTAAATCGAAATAATTGTTTGTGTGTATACTTGATGACAAAGTACTGGTGGATTTAAACACGATTTTCATGTTTATTGTACACTTTATAGTACATTTTGGGCTCTTTCCTAGTAGTTACGTGGCCTTTTCCCCCAGATTCGTAAGGATGGTCTCAAATCCCTCAATATTGCCTACACTGTGAGCACCCAGAGAAGTACAGTGTTCCCCTTGGACCACCTGGTCCGCATGCTGCTGTTCAAAGACTGCGAGGAGGCAACTGATTTTATAAGTTACTATGGGCTGAGTGTATCAGATGGGTAAGTGTGAGGAAAATGATGCCTGGGAGGGTTAGCCTGATGCCATGCAAAGGGGTAATGTGGGGGAGCTGCTCCTGAAGGTTGGATCCAGAGAAAGAATAGGCCAAGAACAAGGGATGGGGTCTCTGTAGGAAAGAAGGATACAGTTCTGCTTCTTGGGAAACTGGCATTGTAGTGATGCCTGTGGGGTGGCATGAAGCTGAACGGTGCAAACCGGCTGTTAGAGGATGTTGGAGAACAGCAGTTCACAGATGTTTGCCATGGAAATCCATACACTGTAAGGAATGTTGATCCAAACTTGGAACGTTGAGGAACTGGAGAAGGAAAAATCCCCTCGAGGATGCCAGTTAGTGGTCTATTCCTGTCAGCATTCAGAAACAATAAGTTTCAGAAGTGAAAGCCCGTAGGTTACTGGAGCTTTGAGGATGTACTCCTGGTTGTTACTTTCACTTTCCGCAGGGGTTACGTGGAGCTGAATCGCTCAGCTTTCCTGGAGCCAGATGGATTACCCAAACCACGTAAATCCCCGTTTGTCAGCCAGAAGCTCACTGTCTCTGTTGGGGAGGTTGTGAATGGGGGGCCCTTGCCCCCAGTGCCCCACCATGTACCCGTGTCCAGCTTCAACGGGCAGAACAAGTACATTGGTGGAAGCACCTCTGTGGATCAGGCTGGCAGTAGCCAAAAACCCAGCGGGGAAGCACCAGGTGAGAGCAAACCTCATTTGGGTTTTTTAGGTACTGCTCAGAACACACTGCTGAGTCAGTTCTGTGAGCAGGTTTAATGTACGGAGCAGGAACTGTTCTTGGCTCAGACATTGAAATGGCATGGAAATTCAGATGTAATGAAAGGATTACAATTTAAGTCATAAGAGAGTCACAGAATGGTTTGAGTTGGAAGGGACCTTAAAGCTCATCTAGTTCCAGCACCCTTGACATGGCAGAGGCACCTTCCACTAGACCAGGTTGCTCAGGTGTATTTATGTATCTGTAAAAGCCAAGAACAACCTGATTATTAAAATGTATTTCCCAATTCAGGAAATACACTATTGATCCAAATTTTGCCAACATAAGTGAAATAACAAATGTTTGACTACTTCAGAAAGCCAACTTCCCTTTGCAGTTTGCATGTTTTTATTTGCAGCTGTTTGTTGCACTGTGTGTATAAACATGTCAGTTTTCAGGTTGGCTGAATGTGTGCTTTTCTGTCCTTGCTGGAAGTACAGATAGTGTGTGTAGGTGCCAGATGTGCCTGACTTAAAACAGTTGCTTTTTTGGAAATATATGTGCTTGCTACTGGGGATAATGTGCAATTAAATTTTTAATTGTTTTGCATAAAACATTTATAAATATAAAATAGTTTCTATGATATATTTTTAACTTTAAGGCAACAAGCTGCTGTTACGGATTTATTTTATGACCTCCCGAGTTTTATCACACAAGCCAGCTTTTTGAAGAAAAGATCTGCTTCTGTTTGTGATTGATCTGGTTTCCTGAATTTTTCTCCTCTCCCCTCTCAAGAAGGAAGAGTGGAAAGCAGAGGTGTGGATTTAGAGGCCACAGCAGTAAGAGTCCAGCCCCCAGCTCATCTTCTGCCCTCACTGTTGCCTCGTCAGCTGGTGCCAGTCCTGCCTCCTGCACAGCCCATTTCCCAGCCTGCGGCACAGCCTGAGCCTCCCCCTTCAAAGCCTCAGCCTGGCTACTCGGACACGGTAGGGAAATATTTGGGAAAGATCTGTGAAATACAGTAAAAGGTAACCAAGTTCTAAGGGTATTTCATTTTTCTGGAATGTGCATGTATGTCAGATGAGACATGACAAAGTTTCTTCTTGTGGGTACGTGACCATGAATGCTGGGTCTTGAATGTGTACCCCATGTACCTGTGCTGTTTTTCTCCCTCCCACACAAGTTTTTGTGTGCTGATGCTGAACCAGTCTCGGTGTCTCATTGCTTTGTACAGTACAGTTGCCATATTCTACCTAGATAATGGTAAATGACAGTGAAGGTTAGACCTGATCATTTGGAATTAAATCAGCTAGAATGGAAGTCTAAAGTAAAAAAATAGGAGTCTCTCTCCTTAGTTATGATTTCCTAAATTGACTGGCCCGTATTTAGTACAAAAATCTGCTTTTGTTTCTGGGCTGTTACTAACCTTTTAGATAGTCTGAATAGTCTGAAGTTTGCAGGCTGTTGTGTTTGGTCAAGTTGGCTCAGTTTGTAAGCAGAAATACAGATGATGCTGTGAATTACAGTCAATTAAGCAAGGCTGGAGAGCCTTACTCCCAGTTTACTCCCAGTTCCATCCTGAGAAGGACTGCACCTTGGTTCAGCTGCTTCCTCTGCTGTGTTGCAGGACATCGCCGAAGTGGTGGATGGGCTGGTGCATGACGTCCTCAAAGGAGAGTGCAGAGAAGTGGGCAGAGCAGGAGCAGCTTATGTGGTTGCTGCCATCTGGTAAAGAGCATTTATTGCTGGTTCTCCTGGAGTCTGTCACCACAGCTGCCCCTTGCCGTAGCAGCACCGTGTGTGAAGATGGTAAAACTAAGCACTGCCAGGTCTGTGGTGGAGACCGTGTTACTGATGCAGTGGAAGGGAAAGCAGACCTTTCTTCAGATGTCTGTCACATCCCAGCTCTAGCCTAAGGGGAGGCTGACCCAAACTTCTGGAAGCTTTGTCTGGCAAGAAACCTCTGTTGTGGAAGGGAAGGTGCCCAAAGGGGGACAAGAGGAGCAAGTCCAGATCTGGCTCCTTCTCTGATTCTCATAAACATTTCCTCTCCAGGGCAGTTGGTAGAGTCGTAGATGTGGGATGTGACCCAAACAATTGTTGGTCCATTCCATGTGATGTCATGGTCAGCAATAAAACTGGGTTAGAGGAAGAAGTTGGGAGATCTGCGGCTTTCAGGGTGGACATTAGCTGAATACCCTCTGGGCACTGCTCTTCCTGTGCGAAGCGATGACTGGGCTACATTTATTTTGCTTGATGGGGGAGTGGGGGTGTTCCCTTTCTGCATTACAGTTTATTTATTTCCATCCGTGAGTTTTCCTTTTTTCTTCCTACTTTCTTCCCTGTCCCAGTGTGGGGAGGGGAGTGAGCCAGTATCAGTGTGGGTGCTTGGCTAATGGCTGGAATCAGCCCACCACAAAGAGCAAGGTGTGGCTGAGAAAAGCATAGACTTGGGGCTTTGCATGAAAACCTGGCTTTGAGAAGAGATTTGCTGTTTCTGCACAGCGCCTCAGAGGCCACCGTGGAGGAACTCGTGACTGAAGTGATGGGGGAGATCCTCAGAGAAGTGGCTGGAAATGTGGTCAGTGTGGAAAGGCAGCGTGTCCAGGAGGAACAGCGCAGAGTGGAGGAGGAGAGGTGAGGCACGGCTTTTGCTGTGGGGCAGGGTGGGCTGGGTACACCCTGGACAACATAAGGCCAGCAGGTGCCAACCTGAGTCCTTGTGCCTCTGCTCAAGCCCTGTGTCTTTCTGCCACAGGAGCAGAACAGTCTCACCTCAAACTCCCCTGGGACTGTGGAGGCAGGGTTCCCCTCTGCATTCTCAGGTGATCTGCTAGTTAGCATTTTGGCAGCCTCAGAGCCATTGTGAAAATGGTGGGTGGGAATTTTAGGAACTGTTATTTATCCAGAGCTTCCAGAAAGGGACATGCATCCTGGCCCTGCTGCATGCAGGAACTTTTCCTTCTGAGCGAGCTACTTGTTTGTAGCTTATTGGGGTAAGAATAAATAGAATCCTAGAATGGTTTGGTTTGGAAAGGACCATAAAGATCATGTAGTTCCATCCTAGCCATGGGCAGGGATGCCACTTACTAGACCAGGTTGCTTAAGGAACCCTATGGTCATCCGTGGTTTTGAGGGAAACCTGGCTCCATGCAAAGTTGTTTATTTAGAAACCAGATACTGGGATATCAATTTTAGGTGAATTAGCTGTTTGACGCTGCGTGTGGTGCTTGTGTAGCTAAGCAGCAGGTTTGCCAGTGTAAATTTTTTCACTTGTGTAAATCTTTTCTCTGTCCTTCCAGGCAAAAGCAGGAAAGAGAAGAGTTAATAAAGCAGTTGAGCCAGTTGGTGGGTATGGAATTAATGGAAGAAGTAATAAAGGAATGTGTTAAAGAAGCTTCAACCAATGAGTTAAGGTGTGTACAACGTGCTGCATGCTGGTGTTTGCTTTCCCAAAGGTTTCCTAAATGTGATGGACTTCCCTGTTTGCATCTCAGCCAATTGAATTGGCATTTGCTGGAGGTCTTCACCTCAGCAGAATCTTGGTTTGTTTTATTTGGAACCAGATGTGCCTCAGAAAGAGACCGGCAAGCCCGGATTGCCCGGTGTTCAGAAGAAGTGTGTGGCCACTTCATGGAGCTCTTTCTGGAGGATGAGATTTTCCAGATTGCCAAGGAAACCCTTCAGGAGCTCCAGTGTTTCTGCAAGTACTTAAAACGGTGAGTCACCACCCTGGGACTAGCTGCTTCTCTTGGGAGCACTGGCATGGAGCAGTTAACAGAGATGGAACTACAGCTGTCTGGTTGTGTTCTATTTGAGACCTTACCTCCATGATAAGGGTAGACCTTACAGTCTTAGTACCAGCCTCTGCTAAATTACTGTATGTGGGCAGGGAACCACACCTTGTTGTAGTCAGGTAATGAGCTTGGTAGAGATTCCAGCTTCATTCTGCCTAGAAACTTGTAATAGTTTATCCTTGTATTCTTTCTGTTGATCAGTGGTTTTCCTGGACACCTGCTCAGTGTGTTGTGGTTGTTGTGGTGTCCATGGTACAAATACCTGATGACAAAGGTCTGCAGAAGAGTTTGTGAATGTGACCTATTTATCTGTTCTCTTCCAAAGGTGGAGGGAAGCAGTGGCAGCTCGGACAAAGTTGAAACGTCAGATGAGGGCATTTCCAGCTGCTCCCTGTGGCTTGGATTCCAAACATCAGCTGAAAGCACTGTCCCCCAGTGCAGAGTGGCCTATAGCCATGGAGAACTTGTGCAAGAGATTTGTAAACCTGGGGAATGGAGGAAAGTTGGGAATCTCTTGCACGAGGTAAGTAAGGATACTTCCAGTGGCATCAGTTGGCAATCTGGTTGATTTTAGGAAGATAAGTTACCAAAAATTCTTCCATTGTGAATGTTGGTGGGTTTGCAGAACTGTTTGTTCTTAAATAGCCCCCAAAAGACTTTCTCCACAAATGCCATGACCAAGACTGAAAATCCAAATAAATTCTTCTATTAACAGCAACTTTCTGAAGCCTCTGTAATATTTCCCGGGCCTCAGTGTTTCTTATATTTGTTTAAAGTACCTGTTTTACACCAAAAAATACAGCCAAGAATATTTTGTTTCCAGATTGAACTGGCTGAGAAACAAGACAGTGCATGAAATTAAAGTTCAGCACTTCTACCAGCAGTTGGTAAGGTAGGCTGGGGTTTGGTTCTTGTTTTCTTAAGAAGCAAGCTGCAACAGACGTGCCAGAGATAGCAGAAATGGCCAAAAGGTATGGCTAACCATGCCTGAGTGTCCACTTGCAGCCTTGCTCCCGGGAGTATTTTGGAATAGAGGGAACAGGAAAGTCATAGAACCATAGGACAGTTTGGGTTGAAAAGGACCTTAAAGATCATTTTGTTCATCCCCCCACCATGGGCAAGGACACCTTCCACTAAATTAGTGGAAGTGTTGGGCCAGATGATCCTCCCTGGTGTAATTTTAAGGATCTGATGGGTACTATGGGGTGTGATTCTGTACCTGGGTGGGATGGGGTCTCAGATGGGCTATGGGGGGAGAGGAGTAAGTGACCTATCAGTGACCTGGCTTGTGGCAGGAAAATACCGATTGAGATGTTTGAAGTGCAGCAGGAGGTCTGGCTTCCCATGGCTCCTCATGCTCTGCAGTGGCCTGGGCGTGTGTTGGATCAGTGTGGAAGTAAAGCAGTACACATGTGCTCCTGAAATTCCCAGAGTAAGGCTCATGTATCAGATTTAGCAGCTGCAGTTCCTGAAGGATGAGCAACAGATCTAAAGAATTAACTGAACAGTCGCTACTTGCAGTATTGTAACTTGTTCAGTGCAAGGCAGACATTCCTCAGGTGGGAAAGAGCCCTGGGGTGGATCTTTTCACCAGTTTTTTTTGTCTCTCTTTAAGTGATTTAGCTTGGACTCCCCTGGATCTCGTCTCGTTGATCACAGAACATATTCCAGTTCAACAAGAACACGTTTTTTGGAAGGCACTCTTGGTTTTGCCCAGTGATGATGAATATTCCAAGGATGATCCCAATAGGTAGGTTGAAGGAGTTGACTGCTGGGTCCCTTTCTCAAACTTCTTTTATTTAGGTAGAAGAAGATCAGTAATACACAGTCCTTGATGTAATTTTGCCTGTACCATGTCAAATTTCCAGCTTGTTTTTTTTCCTCCAGAGCACTCTAAACAATATAGCTGTAATTTATTACAGTGATCTGTATTTTCTAACGTTGTTTAATTCCTTTTGCTCATACTGAAAACAAAACCTTGATAGATGATAACTTCGTGAAAATTTATAGCTATTTATTAGGGCTATTTATCATAACCTAAATATATAGAATTATGATAGACTGTGGTATCTTAGAGGTGCTGATACTAAAACCCTAAAATGCCAGTTTTGACAACAAAACCCCCCAAAGCCCTCCTTTTTGTTTGCTAGGATACTGATGGATTGGTTGAAAGCCAAGTTTATGGGAGACAAAATCTGTGAGAAAAATGCTTCACATACAGACGGCAAAATTCAAACACTGATGTTATTTAGTTCTCATGTCATGCAGGGCAGCAGAAGCATTCAAGTCAGTGTGTGCATCAAGGTAGGTGAGAACAATTTCATGATACCTAAGAGGCCATAAGAGTAGGGTGGGCTCTTTTCCAGTGGATATTGTGTCCTGTCAGATGGAGGGAGATGATACTGGGAGGGATAGGGTTGTTGAAAAGGTCTGAAAAAAGATGGATTTTTCTTCTTTGGTTTCAATCAGCTGAGAAATACCTGCAGTGGCAGAATCTGAATCATCAATTCCTGGTCCCAGAGCAGGTGCTGAAGGATACTCTCTGCTCAGCTCATCTATCAGACACATCCATGTTGCCCTGACAACAGCTTGTCATCTTAGGCTGTGTAGAGCTCCTGGAAAAGGACATGAAAGCTGAATGGCAGTGACAATAAACTGCAGATATTGGTGTGAAAATAGCTTTGTTTAGCTACTTCACTGTTGTCATCTTTGTTGCCTGTCTAGGTGGCACATGGTGCGCTCTCTGACTCAGAGCTCGATATGGCTGAGACACAAAAGGACTTGCTTGGGACTGGTGGCCTTGTTCTTCTCCTGCCCCCCCGAGTTAGGAGTGAAGATGTTGCAGAAGATGATGTTTACTGGCTTTCAGCTTTGCTGCAGCTGAAACAGCTGCTTCAGGCCAAACCTTTCCACCCCATAGTTCCCTTGGTGGTTCTAGTCCCCAGTCAGGAAGAGGAGGCCATGGAGAAAGAAGTAGAAGATGGTACGTAATTATTTTTGTGTCTTGAAAGTATGAATGTTTAGGGCTGCCCCAAGTAGAAGTGTTGTGGCTGGTGCAGCCTCTCATTACATCATCCAGTAAAGGGAGAAGCTGTGAAGTACAGCACTTCCCAGAGCTTCCCTAAAAATCTTGAGGTCTTAAGAGCTCACCAGTTTTGGCTTCCAGTTTTCCTTCACACACAGTATTTGATCCTGAGAGCCTGTGGGCAGAGATGGAGGGGAGCAGCTATGCAGTGAATGCAATGCAGAGCACATGGTCCAAGGACTTGCGTTCTTTCTCTGTGTACATGATGAGTTTTCTTACTTTTCAAGGTTTGATGCTCCAGGACTTGATTTCAGCCCAACTTATTTCAGACTACACCATTGTAGAGCTCCCAGGCTCTGTCAATGACTTAGAAGGCACCAGAAAGGTAGGAACAGCAAGATTCAGGAATTACTTTCCATTATTTGTGACTTTTGTATTTTCACTGACCAGAGATCAGTGCTATTTGCTACAAAAAACCCCAATTTAATGTAATACTGAAAACTGCACTGAGACCAAAATTCATGGATTACCTAAACCCACTCTTGTCAGCCCTGCCTGTCTTACTGCTCAACAGAGTAGTGCTGATGGTGGGTAAACCTTTTTATCCTTAAGCTCTTAGACCTAAAATGCAGAGGACCCTTTGTAGCTCTTCTGGTTGCTGTGAGATTACCCAGAGTTACCCCATCTTGGTGGATGGGACTGAGATGCCTCTATCCTCTCATGTTCTGTACACAAAGAAGATTGTACAGATCTCTCCCTGACAAGCCCAGAGTGATGCTCCCCCACAAACCTTCACAACTTAGGTCTGCACTTCAAGGACTGCCATGATCAGACATGGTATAGTCACCCTGCACGGATTTCTGTGAATCTGTCCAATTTTTCTTGGATAAGTTTTCAACAACCCCAGCATCCTGCAGCAGGGAATTCCACTGCATACCTATACCTCATGTGAACAGCCTCTTTTTTGTCTGTTCCTGAGCCTGCTGTGTGGAAATTCAGTTTGTGGCCACCTAGCTGGAGAATTACTGTTGCAAATATTGGTATAATGATACCTGATTTATTGGCCTTTTGCTGCATATTCTCTTGGAGAGTGTTATTCAAACTTAGGGTTGCAGGATTGAATCCTTTGTGTCCCGATCATTGCAGAGCAGTTTCCAACCCTCCCTCTTTTGTGTGTCGTAGGTCTCTGCCGCTGTGGGCTGGCTGGTATCCCAGTGTCCTGCCTCCCTTGAGCTCTGCAGCCAGACCCTTCAAGAGTACATTGAGGATGGGATTGATAGAGAATTTGGCAAGCGTTTCTACCACGACTGGAAGGAGAGGCGTTTAGCTGGACTGCCACCCCAGGAGCCTGGGGTCATCATAGAGCTCTACAACAGCGTGCTGCAGTTCCTGTCAGATGTGGCATCCTCAGAGCACCTTTGTGACTTGTCTTGGCCTGTCACAGAGTTTTCAGAAGCTGGGGGTAACAAGGTGTTGCCCCACCTGCAGTGGAACATGCCAGATCACCTGGCCTGGCTGAAGAAGGCTGTGCTGTCCTTCCAGATCCCATACCTAGATCTGCCTCCTTTACGTGGTAGGTACTTCACACTCCAGTATCTTCTTGGCAGCACGTTGTTCTCCAAGATGTGCCTGTGCAGTGTAGGTTCTGTCACAAATTCTTGCAGCTTAATTTGGGCTTTTTTGTTCCACAGCTCCCTGGCGTCCTGTTTGCCACATGATTTTTCAGTATGTCTCACAGATTGCAAGTTCTTCCCACACTCAACCACTGATCCAGTCTCAGGTGGAGAATCTGCTGAGGAAAACTTACCAAAATTGGAAAACCAGAACAACTGGCAACTCTGATGAAGATGGACCTTCTGTTGATGAGATTCCTTGGGATTGTATCTTGGCAGTCTGTATTGATCATAAACTGAGAGACTGGAAACCACCCAAACTACCTATTGCTCCAGGTATCGTGTCCTCCTGCAGCATGGATGATGCTTCTTTTGTGATGGTATTTAATATGTTGCCAGCGGTGCCTTTACATACAGCAGCACGTGATGTGTAGCAGGGAGGCAGCTGTGGTCTTGCTGTGTTCTGCACGTGTCTTCTCTCTGGAGTGTGTATTTAGTATTGGTTGTGGCTTGACTTGATCCTGTGACTGCAAACGTGGCTCTGGTCAAAGTCTTTCAGCCCTGCCCTCCCAGTGGGAGAGGGTTTGCATTAAGCAAAGGCCAAGAGTTACCCCTCAGAAGCCATGTGAGCATGGAGGGCAGGCTGCCACAGTTAATTATCACTTCCATTGATTAATGAAGTTTGTCCCAGACTGTGTTTGAAACCTGTTTGAAAGTGAACAATCGTTTTTCTCCCAAGTTGCCCTTTTAATACTGAGCTTCTCTTCTGAAGGAGAGAACCTGTGCAAATGATAAACGTTGGGCTTGGGTTTATTCACAGAAGCAGTAAGTAAGGACGGTCAGATTCGTGTGTACTTCTTCAAGGAGCATTTAAAGAACTACACTGTGCCTTTCTCGTGGGATCAAGCCAGGCTGAGGACGCAGGAGGAGATCCGGCAAGGCCACGAGAGGTGAGGGAGCCTGCATGGTGCTGAAAACCAGCACTTGGCATCTTCCCAGAACCTGCTTGCGTACATCTCCCCTAAAATGATGTACAAGCTGAAACAGGGTAGTAAGCAGATTTTATTTGTACAGGGTTACTCAGCTCTCAGAGAAAGGATTGCTTGGGGAGTGCTGAAAGTGTCTAAGTGGAGAAATTAACTTCTGCCAAAAAAACCTGCTGCTGAGGCTTTGGAGTTGTGCAAAGCATGGAGGGAAAATAGTGTGAGTCTGAGAAAATGCTAGATAGGTTGAGGGGGAAGGATGCCTTAGAGCTGTGTGGCAATAAAGTATTTGAGGTGTCAAATCTAGCTCACTTCCCTAGCCACTCTTTTCCCTCTTGGAAGTCTAGCTGCAGCTCTGCTGTGTAGTGAGTGATGTTTGGGGTGAATCCTGTGCTCTTGTCAGATAAGTTCCTCTCTAATCCCATGCACAGGTGGTGGTGTGTTGGACCCTGGCACACGGGCATTATTTCTCCAAATGATCGCTTCTCACTCCCTGCTATTTCCAAGCTTCAAGCTAATAGGGAAAACCCAACACATACCAATTCATGTGGTTTTGCTTGTTGTTTTTTTTCCTGCGTCCTTCAGGTCAAACCTAAAATCTCCCAAGTCTTTTAAGAAACCCTACAGCATCTCCATGGTGCCGGGTCCATATGGCTCCGGCATGAGCATGCTGCCAGGTCAGAAAGTGAGCATTCCCAGCACAGATGAATTCAGAGACACATCCTTGGCCCAGGAGTGTCCGTTGGCACAGCTGAAACGGGAAAAAATAGAAAACAAGAGGTAAGTTCCCAGAGCAGCATCTTTTCCTTGCAGCTCCAGCCCAGGGTTGTAAACAATTTGTAACTTGTATGGAATAGGAAGTTAAACTGTGCTAGAAAAGAGCCCAGACTGTCTCGAGTTCCATCTGATTTCATCTAGCACAAAAGTGCAGTTCCCTATTACCTCCTCTGTGCGTCATGGGAACAGTCCAGGATGGTAGAAGTTCTTGGAGCTGTCGGCAGTGTTTGGAAACTCTATGGTCAGTCACGCCACCAGACCTGAAGCAGTACAGTGTGTACAGTGGTCTGTGTGTCCCCCAGTGTCACAAATGTCTACAAAGTCCTCTCTGGGATGTCAGGTCGTAGCAATGCAGATCACAAAGGTGAAGTACTAAAGCTTTTGAGGTTAGTCCAAGAGGTTTTTGTCTCTTCTGCCTTCCCATAAGTTGAGTCTCTTCAGTCTGTGTGGCTCCTTTCTGTACCGCATTCTTCTGTGATGGATTTCGATAGTTGCAGTGGGGTACATCAGACTGTTTGAATATGGCTGTGGAAATCAGATGCTTCTGAACCCAAAAAACCCCTCTAAGTGTAACACATCGGTTACAGGGACAAATCCAGGCTGCCATCTGACTGGTGCTCTTGCCCTTCCCATCCAGGTTTGAAGAACAGCTGCAGCGATACCTAGCTAAGGACATGGAGCCCCTTGGGGATCTCTTGGGTCTTCCTCTCTACCTCCCCCAATCTCTGCTCTCCACCCCAGCTGCCACCTGCCCCTTGGTGAAGACTCCCATGTCAGCTGCTCAAGAGGTAAGAGAAGGTGGTTCTGAGCTAAACTAAAGCTCTGAGGAGTGCAGTAGCTGCAAAACCTGTAGTGGGAATTACCTTGGGAGAAAGTCTCAGTCTCATCTCTTTCTGCCCAGGCTGGGGGTCAGGAGGGACACAAGGTTCTGGAACTGGAGCGAAGCCCTGCGTTGTCGGACAGACTCAAACACTTGCAGCAGCTCCTCAGAGCCACCGAGGAGGCTGAGGCTGCCTCCGAGCTCCACCTCTCTGCTCTGGTGGACATGGTGGACATTTGAGCCGAGCTGAGACACGGAGATTCAGGAAAGAAATCCATGTCCAGGTGATTGAACAGGTGCACTCCTGGGGCACGTTCCAGAACAAGCAGGTGTTCTCCTGGGATGAGAACATGGAGCAGCCGTGGGGCCTGGGCCCTTGGCCCTTCTCACGTGGCTGCATTGCACAGGGCCAACGCAGCCCCGTGTCATGGATGGTCTGGGACTCCCTCCTTTTCTGCTCCACAGGCACGGAGACGAGTCAAATGCTTTTTCTTGGAAGGCCTTAAATGGCAGTGGTGTTTTTTGTTTCTCCCAGCTCTCCACAGCATTGTGGGCAAACACAGCTTTATCAGGTTCAGCTGTAGGGTAGCATGGGTCTGTGGGAGCACTGGACCAATTGCTCTCCACAGACAGTCCCTGAAATGTTGTCTCAGTCTGTGCTTCCTTCATGCAGGAACTGCCTTGCAGCAGCACTGTGGTTTAAAGTTCCTATTCTGTTCCCAGGAATGTCAAAACTATGATTCTCAAGTTGGAGCAGCATTTGGCCATGTTTTTGTTTATACTTCCTGTTGCTCAGTGCACATCCAGAAGAATTTTTGTTCTTCTGGGCCCAAGTTCTATTTTATTCAATGTTTTCAGCATTAAAAACGGGTGTGAGGTGTTTATTCCACAGATTCCATGTCATGCTGGAAAACAGTAGTCTTCAGTAAACAGCTATGGAGAAACAATTTTCCTTTTTTTTTGGAAGAGCAGATTGCCTGCATTCTCCAGCATTTAAAAGCCTTTGGAAGTTGAAGGCATTTGGTTTTAGTTTAATTCCCAGTAAATAATATGAAGATGTACTTCATGTCTGCAGTATTCCTATACAGCTAATCTTTTTATTTTTCTTACAAAATCAGCCAATTTTTCTCAAACAGAGCCTTCTGCCTGGTGGAATATAAATTACTGCACTAAACTGATTATCTAGTGTGCCCAACCCCGGCTGAAATCCTCAGTAGTCTGAAACTGTTGATTGCCTTCCAAAAAAGTAATTTTACAGTTTTCTAAAGTAACATTTCATTTGTATTATTTCTCTTAAACCCAAAATAGCAATAGTAGCTTAATGCTAAGTTGAAATAAATTTAAATTGGAAAGTGTGTGCTTTGAGGCTGTTCCTGCTCCACATGCTTTTGTTGGGCTGAGTTTTGTTGAGTTTAACTGGTTCCATGTGAAGGGAGGCCTGTGTCCTGCTTTTGATGTTCTCAGTTTACCTGGAATCCAGCTGTCAAAACCTAACAGAGCTTTGGGCGTGTGGCTCATATAATTTGCTGTAAATTGTGTTTTGTATTCAATAAAATTTTTAGTGGCTTGAAAGGTGCCTTGTTCCTCTGTAAAAGCTCATGATATGGGATGCTCTCGAGGAGGGGGGTGGCTGCTGTCTTTTACCCGGGGGCGTTTTGGGGTATCAGTGCAGGGGGGGGCTGGTCTCTCTCCCGGCCCCCCCATATAGTTTACCTGTGGATGGGGGACCCAGGGCAGCAGCAAAATCTCGACGAGGGTGGGATTCGAACCCACGCGTGCAG
>NW_008239415.1:0-871 GCF_000691975.1 Corvus brachyrhynchos
TTCTAACCTTGTGTGTGTGATTTTTGCCTTTCAAGTTTTTCAATGAATTTTTAACTTTATAATAAGAAAACACCCAGCTGTGAGCTTTTTTTTTTTTTCCCCCCCCAGCTGGGTTTTGTTTTCCCTTGGTCCCATCCTGTCTGCAAGGCGCTGTTCATCACTGAGGTTTGGGTGCAGCCAAACAAAGAGCCTCCCTCACAGGGTGGAGAGTACACAGTGGAGGTTAGGAATACAGGGAAAAGGTGCACCAGCCCTTACACCACCCCTAACAGCGCCATTTTCCCCCCACCAGCAGCACAATGCAGCAACCCTGGAACCCTCACTGCAGCACAGCTCAGTAACCCTGGTGCTGGGATAACCCTGGAACCCTCAGAGGAGGCCAAGCCCCACACCAAAAAGGTAGGGATGACATCTGCAGGCTGGAGAGTGACAGGTACGGGTTGGGGGCTGGGGCGTGTAGAGCAGGAGTGAGGGGTTCCAGGCAGCAATAGCAGTGAGGGGTATAAAGTAGAGGGGGTTAAAGGTTAGGGGATAAAGGGACAAAAGTCAGGGCAAAGGTTGGGGGGTCAGGGAGTCAAAGGTTAAAGTCCAGGGGGTCAAAGGTCAAGGTGGTCAAGGTCAAAGCAGAGATGTCACATGTAGAAGGTTGGGGTCAAAGGTCATGGGGCTCATGGGTCAAAGGTCATGGGATCAGGTGTCATGGGTCGAAAGGCAAGGGTCAAAGGTCAGGGGTCAGGGATCAAAGGTCGGGTAGTCAAGGAATGGGTCAAGGGGTCAAAGGTCAAGGGGGTAAAAGATCAAGGCTCAGGGTCAGGATTAGAGGTTACAGCATGATTTTCCAATGTGGGGACACAGGGTGTGGGGTCAGTGG
>NW_008239416.1:0-233 GCF_000691975.1 Corvus brachyrhynchos
CCCCAAATTGCCCCTCCCTGGATGCTCCTGATCCTGCTCTGGGGCAGCTGCCGGGAAAAACCGGGAATGGGCCGGAATTCCCGGGAAAATCCAGCTGGGATTGCCAAAGAATCCAGGGAAATTGCCGCTGAGGTGAGGCGCTGGAGAACCCCCCCAGAATGCCCCCAAAATCCCCCCAAATTTCCCCCAAAATTCCCTAAAATTCTTAAGAAAAGTGCCCTGAAAATTCCCCC
>NW_008239416.1:2433-2818 GCF_000691975.1 Corvus brachyrhynchos
GGGGGGGGGGGGGGGGGGGGGAGGAGACCCCCGGAGGGGCCCCAGCCCGTGAGTGGCACTGGGAGCACTGGGAGGGACTGGGAGGGCACTGGGAGGGCACTGGGAGGCACTGGGAGGCACTGGGAGGGCACTGGGAGGGGATTTGGAGGAACTGGGAGGGGGCTGGGACAAACTGGGATGGACTGGGACAAACTGGGAGGGGACTGGAAGGAACTGGGATGGACTGGGAGAGGATTGGGAGGGGACTGGAACAAACTGGGAGGGACTGGGAGGGGATTGGGAGAGACTGGGAGGGGCTGGGACCAAACTGGGAGGCACTGGGAGGGGACCGGGACAAACTGGGAGGGACTGGGACAAACTGGGAGGGGCTGGCACCCAAACGGGG
>NW_008239416.1:3987-4920 GCF_000691975.1 Corvus brachyrhynchos
CCGCTTGTTTCCCCCCCAGTTCCCGCTTTTCCCCCTCACAATTCCCGCTGTTTCCCCTCATCATTCCCGATGTTTTTCCCCCACACTTCCCGCTGTTTCCCCACGCAATTCCCAATATTTTTCCCTCACCCTTCCCGCTGTTTTCCCACACACAATTCCCAGTATTTTTTCCCTCACAATTCCCGCTGCTTTCCCCCCCCCAGTTCCCGCTTTTCCCCCTCACAATTCCCGCTGTTTCCCCTCATCATTCCCGATGTTTTTCCCCCACAATTCCCAGTATTTTTTTCCTCACAATTCCCGCTGTTTCCCCCTCACAATTCCCAGTATTTTTTCCCTCACCCTTCCCGCTGTTTTCCCACACACAATTCCCAATATTTTTTCCTTCACAATTCCCGCTGCTTTCCCCCCCAGTTCCCGCTTTTCCCCCTCACAATTCCCGCTGTTTCCCCTCATCATTCCCGACGTTTTTCCCCTCACAATTCCCGCTGCTTTTCCCCCACCGTTCCCGCTTTTCCCCCTCACAATTCGCGCTGTTCCCCTCACGACTCCCGCCATTTCCCGCTGTACCCCGCATGCCTCCCCCTCTCCCCCCCGTGTGCCCCAGGTGCATTCCCGGCTCATCCCCGCTGGTTTTCCACCCAAATTCCCGGCTTTTCCCGCTGTTTTCCCTCACCATTCCTGGCAAAACCGGATCCCCACAAAGCCCGGCTCGTACGCGCCCTCCCCGTCCATTGCCGCGCGGACTCGCCCCTTCCGCCTCCTCCCTCACTCCATTGGTCAACCCACCCGTCAATCTCGCGCATTCCCCTTCTCATTGGTCAACGCTCCCCTGAACCCACCCTTTCCCTCTTCTTATTGGCTGAGCCTTCTTGCCCCGCTCCCTCGCTATTTTCATTGGTCCGCTCTCTCTTTGACACGCCCTCTCCTTTTTTT
>NW_008239416.1:5208-5671 GCF_000691975.1 Corvus brachyrhynchos
TCACCATTCCTGGCAAAACCGGATCCCCACAAAGCCCGGCTCGTACGCGCCCTCCCCGTCCATTGCCGCGCGGACTCGCCCCTTCCGCCTCCTCCCTCACTCCATTGGTCAACCCACCCGTCAATCTCGCGCATTCCCCTTCTCATTGGTCAACGCTCCCCTGAACCCACCCTTTCCCTCTTCTTATTGGCTGAGCCTTCTTGCCCCGCTCCCTCGCTATTTTCATTGGTCCGCTCTCTCTTTGACACGCCCTCTCTTTTTTTTTATTGGCTGAGCCCCTCTTCTCCCCACCCCTTCTCTCCTCCTATTGGTCCACCCTCCTTTGTCCCGCCTATTATTCTCCTATTGGCCACTCTTTTCTTAGTCCCGCCTCTTCTCGCTTCCTATTGGCTATTTGCGTCACGTGACGTCCTCTCCCAGCTCTGATTGGCCGCGCCCTCGCCGGTCCCGGCTGTGGCGGCCC
>NW_008239416.1:6327-7013 GCF_000691975.1 Corvus brachyrhynchos
AACCCCAAACTGGGACCCCAAACTGGGACCGGAACCCCAAACTGGGAGCTGAACCCTTATAGGAACCCCCAAACTGGGACCCCCAAACCCCAAACTGGGACCCCAAACTGGGACCGGAACCCCAAACTGGGAGCTGAACCCTTATAGGAACCCCCAAACTGGGACCCCCAAACCCCAAACTGGGACCCCAAACTGGGAGCTGAACCCCGATAGGGACCCCCAAACTGGGATCCCCCAGACCCCAGACTGGGACCCCAAACTGGGAGCTGAACCCCAATAGGGAGCCCCAAACTGGGATCCCCAAACTGGGACCTGAACCCCAAACTGGGAGCTGAACCCCGATAGGAACCCCCAAACTGGGATCCCCAAACCTCAAACTGGGACCCCAAACTGGGACCTGAACCCTGATAGGAACCCCCAAACTGGGATCCTCGGGACCCCAAACTGGGAGCTGAACCCCAATAGGGAGCCCCAAACTGGGATCCCCAAACTGGGACCTGAACCCCAAACTGGGAGCTGAACCCCGATAGGAACCCCCAAACTGGGATCCCCAAACCTCAAACTGGGACCCCAAACTGGGACCTGAACCCTGATAGGAACCCCCAAACTGGGATCCTCCAGACCCCAAACTGGGACCTGAACCCCAATAGGGAGCCCCAAACTGGGACCACCACACTGGCACGCCC
>NW_008239416.1:7283-7832 GCF_000691975.1 Corvus brachyrhynchos
AACCCCAAACTGGGACCCCAAACTGGGACCGGAACCCCAAACTGGGAGCTGAACCCTTATAGGAACCCCCAAACTGGGACCCCCAAACCCCAAACTGGGACCCCAAACTGGGACCTGAACCCCAATAGGGAGCCCCAAACTGGGATCACCAAACTGGGACCTCCCAAGCCCCAGACTGGGACCCCAAACTGGGACCTGACCCCCAAACTGGGACCCCCAGGACTCCCTACTGTCCCCTCCCAGTGCAAACTGGGAGTTACTGGGGAGCTCCCTGTGAGTGTCCCCCATCTCAGTGACCCTCCCAGTGCTCCCAGTATGCCCATTGTTCCCTCCCAGTGCAAACTGGAGCAGCTGCTGTCCTCCTGTGACCCTCCCAGTGTTCCCAGTGCTCCCATTCTCCCCTCCCAGTGCAAACTGGAGCTGGTGGTGGGCTCCCTGTGACCCTCCCAGTGTTCCCAGTGCTCCCAGTGCTCCCATTCTCCCCTCCCAGTGCAAACTGGAGCTGGTGGTGGGCTCCCTGTGACCCTCCCAGTGTTCCCAGTGCTCCCA
>NW_008239416.1:9878-10328 GCF_000691975.1 Corvus brachyrhynchos
CACGTGCGTCCCCCGGTGTCCCCGTGTCCCTGGGTGTCCCCTGGGTGTCCCCTGGGTGTCCCCCTGTGTCCCCTCAGTGTCCCCCGGTGTCCCTGGGTGTCCCTGTGTCCCCTCGGTGTCCCCTCGGTGTCCCCTCAGTGTCCCCTGGGTGTCCCTCGGTGTCCCCCGGTGTCCCCAGGGGGGTGGGGATGGCCCTGGCGCTGCTGGGCTCCTGCCCGGTCACCGACGGCTGCCACGTGCACGTGCGTCCCCCGGGGTCCCCGTGTCCCTCAGTGTCCCCCGGTGTCCCTGGGTGTCCCCTCGGTGTCCCCCCGTGTCCCTCAGTGTCCCCCGGTGTCCCCTGGGTGTCCCCTAGTGTCACCCCGTGCCCCCCAGTGTCACCCCGTGTCACCCCAGTATCACCCTGTGTCCCCCAGTGTCACCCAGTGTCCCCCAGTGTCCGCCCATGTA
>NW_008239416.1:10496-10761 GCF_000691975.1 Corvus brachyrhynchos
CGCGTGGGGGGTGACACATGAGTGTGACACCTGAGGGTGGCACCTGAGCACTGACACCTGAGGGGTGACAGCTGAGGGTGACACCTGAGGGGTGGCACCTGAGCACTGACACCTGAGGGGTGGCACCTGAGGGTGACACCTGAGGGATGGCACCTGGGGGGTGGCACCGCCCGCTGTGCCCGCAGGTGACCGATCGCAGCGGGGCCCGCGCCGGGCAGTTCGAGGACGTGTCACAGGTGGCCAAGTACGAGATGGCCGAGAGTGA
>NW_008239416.1:12113-13336 GCF_000691975.1 Corvus brachyrhynchos
TCTGTGCCACCCCCCCTGTCCCCGTGGTGCCACCCTCCCTGTCCCCGTGGTGCCACCGTCCCTGTCCCCATGCTGCCACCATCCCTGTCCCCGTGGTGCCACCGTCCCTGTGCCCATGCTGCTACCGTCCGTGTCCCCACCCTGTCCCCGTGGTGCCACCGTCCCTGTCCCCGCCCTGTCCCCTGCGCTCCTTCCTGTGCCAGCGCTGCCGGGGCCGCTGGGACCGGGACCGGGAATGGGACCGGGATTGGGGTCAGGAGCAGGAATAGGAGCAGGAGCGGCTTTTCCCTGTCCCCTGGTGTCCCCTGGTGTCCCCTGGTGTCCCCTGGTGTCCCCACAGCGTCCCTGCGCTCCTGGGGCCGCCGGCACCGGGATCAGGACCGGGAATGGGACCGGGAGCAGGAATAGGAATGGGAATGGGACTGGGAACGGGACTGGGAACGGGAGCAGGAGTAGGAACAGGAGCAGGAATAGGACCGGGAATGGGACAGGGATCAGGGCTAGGAATGGGACCAGGATCAGGACCGGGAATGGGACTGGGATCAGGAACAGGAGCAGGAACAGGACCGGGAATGGGACTGGGATCAGGGCTGGGAATGGGATCGGGATCAGGACCGGGAATGGGACCAGGATCAGGACCGGGAATGGGACCGGGATCAGGAATAGGAGCAGGAATAGGACCGGGAATGGGACCAGGATCAGGGGTGGGGATGCGGGATCAGGACCGGAAATGGGACTGGGATCACGAATAGGACCGGGAATGGGACCGGGATCAGGGCTGGGAATGGGATCAGGATCAGGGCCGGAAATGGGACTGGGATCAGGAATAGGAGCAGGAACGAGACTGGGATTGGGACCGGAATCAGGACAGGGAATGGGATCGAGATCGGGAATAGGAGCGGGAATGGGACCGCGATGAGGACTGACAATGGGACTGGGAATGGGACCGGGATCAGGATCGGGACTGGGATCGGGACCGGGACTGGGATCGGGATCGGGACTGAGATCGGGACCGGGATCAGGACTGGGATCGGGATCAGGACTGGGATCGGGACCGGGACCGGGATCAGGACTGGGACTGGGATCAGGACTGGGATCGGGATCAGGACTGGGATCAGGACTGGGATCAGGCCCAGGATGAGACGGGATCAGGACTGGGATCAGGACTGGGATCAGGCCCAGGATGGGCTGGGATCAGGACTGGGATCAGGACTGGGATCAGG
>NW_008239416.1:14734-15285 GCF_000691975.1 Corvus brachyrhynchos
CCCCCACCCCCGTCCCTTCCCCGTCCCCCCCCCGTCCCCTCCGTGTCCCGTCTTCTCCCCTCCTGTCCCGTCTTGTCCCCTCCGTGTCCCCTCCCTGTCGCCTCCCTGTCCCTTCCCCGTCCCCTCTGTGTCCCTCCCTGTCCCGTCCTGTCTCCCATCCCCTCCCTGTCCCCTCCCCGTCTCCTCCTTGTCCCCTCCGTGTCCCTTTCTGTCCCCTCCCTCTCCCCTTTCTGTCCCCATCCCCGTCCCTCCCCGTCCCCTCCGTGTCCCCTCCGTGTCCCTTCTCTGTCCCCTCCCATCCCTTCCCTGTCCCTTCCCTGTCCCCTCCGTGTCCCGTCCTGCCCCTCCCCGTCCCCTCCGTGTCCCCTCCCTGTCACCTCCCTGTCACCTCCGTGTCACCTCCCTGTCCCCTCAGTGTCACCTCCCTGTCCCCTCCGTGTCCCCTCCGTGTCCCCTCCGTGTCAGCGCAGCGTGGCTGTGTCCCCGCAGGGGCCCGGTGCTGGCGGTGGCGGTGGCGGGCGGTGACGCGGGTGACACCGGGGACAGCGCCC
>NW_008239416.1:16673-18710 GCF_000691975.1 Corvus brachyrhynchos
CCCCCAAAAATGGGCGGGCAAAGGGGCGTGGTCAACTCGCGGGTGAACCCCGCCCCTTTCTGGCCCCTCCCCAACCCCAAAAATGGCGTTTTGAGGTGAAAAAGTGGAATTTTGGAGCTTTTCTTGAGGGCAATCGGGAAATGGCGGCACTTCCGGTGTTCTGGCCAATCAGAGTGCGGGCTCCGGTGCGCTGGCCAATCAGCGTGCGGGCTCTGAGGGGAGGGGCGGGGCCGCGCTGATGGATGGGTGGCTCGGCCAATGGGAGCGCAGGGGGGCGTGGCTAATGGGGGGGGGCTGGAAATGGGCGTGGCCGACAGGGGAGGGGCGTGGCCAGGGGGCAATGGACCAATGGGCGTGGAGATGCAAATAAGGGGCGTGGTCAGCCCGAAAGGGCCTTTTTCCTGTTTTTAGTCAATTTATTCCTTTTTTTATTCCCTTTTTTTCACTTCTTCACCATTTTTTAATTTTTAGGGTTTTAACTCAATTTTTGCCTCTTTTTTCTTTTATTCCCTGTTTTATTCCCTTTTTTATTCCCATTTCTTCACTTTTTCACCGTTTTTCATCGATTTCTGTTGGTTTTATTCACTTCTCATTCTTTTTATTCCAATTTCAGTGCCTTTTTGGCCACTTTTGCCTTCACTTTATTCTCTTTTATTCACTTTTTTATTCACTTTTTTATTCACTTTTTTCTCCTTTATTCCCCTTTTTTTTTACTTTGTTCTCTCTGAATTTTTGCCACTTTTCCCATTTATTCATTTTTATCATTTTTAGTTTCATTTATTCCCTTTTTAAGTCACTTTTTAATCGTTTTTTAACTCATTTTTTAATCACTTTTTTCACTTTTTCATCGCTTTTTTCATCCACTTTTATTTTATTCCCTTTTTGGTCCCTTTTTAATTCACATTTCAATCACTTTTATTCACTTTTTGATTCACATTTATTCCTTTTTATCCCAATTTTGCTCATTTTTCATTCACTTCATCCCATTTTTGGTGCCTTTTCTTCACTTTATTCCATTTTTGGTCACTTTTTAATTCATTTTATTCCCATTTTTGCTGTTTTCGGCCACTTTTTTATTCATTTAATTCACTTTATTCACACTTTGCTCACGTTTTTCATTCACTTTATTCCATTTTTGCTCATTTTTCACTCACTTCATCCCATTTTTGCTCATTTTTCACTCACTTTATTCTATTTGCTCATTTTTCATTCACTTTATTCCATTTTTTGCTCCTTTTTCATTCATTTTATTCCATTTTTGGTCATTTTTCACTCACTTTGTCCCATTTTTGGTCACATTTTGGTCACTTTAATGGACAATAATTCACATTTTCTGCACGCCACGATAACACTGAAGGGTGGGGGAGGGTCCTCCCCACTTGGGGGATTTTTTTGGGGTGATTTCGGGGGGTTTTGGGGTCACTCCAGGGACTGCAACATCAGGAGCTGCTTCAGCACCTTGGTCTGGCTCGTCTCGCGGATCTCCCCCGCCAGGAACATCTCGTCCACCACCGTGTACACCTGAAATCACCCAAAATACCCCCAAAATCACCCCAAATCGCCCCAAATTCACCCAAAATACCCCCAAATCACCTCAAAACCACCCCAAAATACCCCCAAACCACCCCAAAATACCCCAAAACCACCCCAAAATCACCCAAAACCTACCCAAATCACCCCAAAATACCCCAATTCACCAAAATCACCCCAAATCACCCCAAATCGCCCCAAATTCACCCAAAAAATGACCCAAAAAGGAACCCAAAATCGCCCCAAATTCACCCAAAAATGGACCCCAGGGGGACCCAAAATCGCCCCAAATTCACCCAAGAAAGGGACCCCAGAGTGACCCAAAATCGCCACAAATTCACCCAAAAAGGGACCCCAGAGTGACCCAAAATCGCCACAAATTCACCCAAAAAGGGACCCCAGAGTGACCCAAAATCGCCACAAATTCACCCAAAAAGGGACCCCAGAGTGACCCAAAATCGCCACAAATTCACCCAAAAAGGGACCCCAGAGTGACCCAAAATCGCC
>NW_008239416.1:19336-23348 GCF_000691975.1 Corvus brachyrhynchos
ACCCTCCCAATGTCCCCACGGGCCACCTGACCCCTCCCAGTGTCCCCACGGGTCACCTGGGGTCACCATGGGCCACCTGAACCCTCCCAATGTCCCCAAGGGCCACCTGGGGTCACCATGGGCCACCTGAACCCTCCCAAATGTCCCCAGGGCCACCTGAACCCTCCCAGTGTCCCCACGGGTCACCTGGGGTCACCAAAGGTCACCTGAACCCTCCCAATGTCCCCAAGGGCCACCTGGGGTCACCGTGGGCCACCTGACCCTGCCCATGTCCCCAACTGTCACCAAGGGCCACCTGAACCCTCCCAATGTCCCCAAGGGTCACCTGGGGTCACCAAAGGTCACCTGAACCCTCCCGATGTCCCCAAGAGTCACCAAGGGCCACCTGAACCCTCCCCTTGTCCCTGAGTGTCCCCTGACCCTCCCCCGATGTCCCCTGACCCACCCCCCCTGTCCCCAAGTGTCCCCAAGGGTCCCCCAGTGTCCCCTCTGTCCCCAGGTGTCCCCGAGTGTCCCCTGACCCCCCCTGCTGTCCCCAGGTGTCCCCAAGTGTCCCCAGGTGTCCTCAAGGGTCCCCTGATGTCCCCAAGTGTCCCCTGCTGTCCCCAGGTGTCCCCTGACCCCCCCGAGTGTCCCCCGGTGTTCCCAGGTGTCCCCAAGGATCCCCAGATGTCTCCGAGTGTCCCCAGGTGTCCCCCGCTCTCGGGAGACACTGGGAGGGACTGGGGGCACTGGGAAGGCACTGGGAGGAACTGGGAGGCACTGGGAGAGCACTGGGGGCACTGGGAGGGCACTGGGAGGGCACTGGGGGCACTGGGGCCCGGCATAGCGGCGGTAAATGATCTTAAAGTTCCGGAACTGGGGGGAATGGGAGACACTGGGAGGGACTGGGGGCACTGGGAAGGCACTGGGAGGAACTGGGAGGCACTGGGAGAGCACTGGGGGCACTGGGAGGGCACTGGGAGGGCACTGGGGGCACTGGGGCCCGGCATAGCGGCGGTAAATGATCTTAAAGTTCCGGAACTGGGGGGAATGGGAGACACTGGGAGGGACTGGGGGCACTGGGAAGGCACTGGGAGGAACTGGGAGGCACTGGGAGAGCACTGGGGGCACTGGGAGGGCACTGGGAGGGCACTGGGGGCACTGGGGCCCGGCATAGCGGCGGTAAATGATCTTAAAGTTCCGGAACTGGGGGGAATGGGAGACACTGGGAGGGACTGGGGGCACTGGGAAGGCACTGGGAGGAACTGGGAGGCACTGGGAGAGCACTGGGGGCACTGGGAGGGCACTGGGAGGGCACTGGGGGCACTGGGGCCCGGCATAGCGGCGGTAAATGATCTTAAAGTTCCGGAACTGGGGGGAATGGGAGACACTGGGAGGGACTGGGGGCACTGGGAAGGCACTGGGAGGAACTGGGAGGCACTGGGAGAGCACTGGGGGCACTGGGAGGGCACTGGGAGGGCACTGGGGGCACTGGGGCCCGGCATAGCGGCGGTAAATGATCTTAAAGTTCCGGAACTGGGGGGAATGGGAGACACTGGGAGGGACTGGGGGCACTGGGAAGGCACTGGGAGGAACTGGGAGGCACTGGGAGAGCACTGGGGGCACTGGGAGGGCACTGGGAGGGCACTGGGGGCACTGGGGCCCGGCATAGCGGCGGTAAATGATCTTAAAGTTCCGGAACTGGGGGGAATGGGAGACACTGGGAGGGACTGGGGGCACTGGGAAGGCACTGGGAGGAACTGGGAGGCACTGGGAGAGCACTGGGGGCACTGGGAGGGCACTGGGAGGGCACTGGGGGCACTGGGGCCCGGCATAGCGGCGGTAAATGATCTTAAAGTTCCGGAACTGGGGGGAATGGGAGACACTGGGAGGGACTGGGGGCACTGGGAAGGCACTGGGAGGAACTGGGAGGCACTGGGAGAGCACTGGGGGCACTGGGAGGGCACTGGGAGGGCACTGGGGGCACTGGGGCCCGGCATAGCGGCGGTAAATGATCTTAAAGTTCCGGAACTGGGGGGAATGGGAGACACTGGGAGGGACTGGGGGCACTGGGAAGGCACTGGGAGGAACTGGGAGGCACTGGGAGAGCACTGGGGGCACTGGGAGGGCACTGGGAGGGCACTGGGGGCACTGGGGCCCGGCATAGCGGCGGTAAATGATCTTAAAGTTCCGGAACTGGGGGGAATGGGAGACACTGGGAGGGACTGGGGGCACTGGGAAGGCACTGGGAGGAACTGGGAGGCACTGGGAGAGCACTGGGGGCACTGGGAGGGCACTGGGAGGGCACTGGGGGCACTGGGGCCCGGCATAGCGGCGGTAAATGATCTTAAAGTTCCGGAACTGGGGGGAATGGGAGACACTGGGAGGGACTGGGGGCACTGGGAAGGCACTGGGAGGAACTGGGAGGCACTGGGAGAGCACTGGGGGCACTGGGAGGGCACTGGGAGGGCACTGGGGGCACTGGGGCCCGGCATAGCGGCGGTAAATGATCTTAAAGTTCCGGAACTGGGGGGAATGGGAGACACTGGGAGGGACTGGGGGCACTGGGAAGGCACTGGGAGGAACTGGGAGGCACTGGGAGAGCACTGGGGGCACTGGGAGGGCACTGGGAGGGCACTGGGGGCACTGGGGCCCGGCATAGCGGCGGTAAATGATCTTAAAGTTCCGGAACTGGGGGGAATGGGAGACACTGGGAGGGACTGGGGGCACTGGGAAGGCACTGGGAGGAACTGGGAGGCACTGGGAGAGCACTGGGGGCACTGGGAGGGCACTGGGAGGGCACTGGGGGCACTGGGGCCCGGCATAGCGGCGGTAAATGATCTTAAAGTTCCGGAACTGGGGGGAATGGGAGACACTGGGAGGGACTGGGGGCACTGGGAAGGCACTGGGAGGAACTGGGAGGCACTGGGAGAGCACTGGGGGCACTGGGAGGGCACTGGGAGGGCACTGGGGGCACTGGGGCCCGGCATAGCGGCGGTAAATGATCTTAAAGTTCCGGAACTGGGGGGAATGGGAGACACTGGGAGGGACTGGGGGCACTGGGAAGGCACTGGGAGGAACTGGGAGGCACTGGGAGAGCACTGGGGGCACTGGGAGGGCACTGGGAGGGCACTGGGGGCACTGGGGCCCGGCATAGCGGCAGTAAATGATCTTAAAGTTCCGGAACTGGGGGGAATGGGAGACACTGGGAGGGACTGGGGGCACTGGGAAGGCACTGGGAGGAACTGGGAGGCACTGGGAGAGCACTGGGGGCACTGGGAGGGCACTGGGAGGGCACTGGGGGCACTGGGGCCCGGCATAGCGGCGGTAAATGATCTTAAAGTTCCGGAACTGGGAACAGTGGGACAGACTGGGAGGGACTGGGAGGGACTGGGACGCACTGGGAGGCACTGGGATGCACTGGGACGCACTGGGATGGCACTGGGATGAAACTGGGATTGCTTGAGAGCAACTGGAAGTAAACTGGGAGACCACTGGGAGACCACTGGGAGCAACTGGGACGCACTGGGATGCACTGGGACGCACTGGGATGGACTGGGAGACCACTGGGAGCAACTGGAACGCACTGGGACGCACTGGGAGAGCACTGTGAGCGACTGGGAGCAACTGGGAGACCACTGGGACGCACTGGGACGCACTGGGACGCACTGGGAGGGCACTGGGATGAAACTGGGATTGCTTGAGAGCAACTGGGAGTAAACTGGGAGACCACTGGGAGCAACTGGGATGCACTGGGACACACTGGGGGGGCACTGGGACGCACTGGGGGGGCACTGGGACGCACTGGGAGACCACTGGGAGCAACTGGGGGACCACTGGGACGCACTGGGATGCACTGGGACGCACTGGGAGGGCACTGGGATGAAACTGGGATTGCTTGAGAGCAACTGGGAGACCACTGGAAGACCCCTGGGAGCAACTGGGACGCACTGGGACGCACTGGGAGACCACTGGGAGACCACTGGAAGACCACTGGGAGCAACTGGGACGCACTGGGAGACCCCTCAAC
>NW_008239416.1:24332-26145 GCF_000691975.1 Corvus brachyrhynchos
CGGTTCTGGGTCAGGATGAAGCGGATCTGGGCCGGAATTCCGGGAAAAAACGGGAATTTGGGAGCGTCAAAAATTGGGGAGAATCAGGAAAATTCTGTCCTTGAAATTTCCATTTTTTGGTCACTGAAATTGGGATTTATCAGGTTTAAAGTGCAGCTCCCACTTGGGCTCGTTCTGGATCAGGATGAAGCGGATCTGCCCCCGGAATTCCGGGAAAAAATGGGAATTCGGGAGCATCAAAAATTGGGGAGAAATCGGGAAAATCCAATCCCTGAAATTTCCATTTTTTGGTCACAGAAATTGGGGTTTTATCAATCGGGTACCACTTGGCCAGGCGCGTCTTCCCGGCGCGGGTCTGGGGCAGGATGAAGCGGATCTGGCGGATGAGGTGGATCTGCCCCCGGAATTCCGGGAAAAAACGGGAATTTGGGAGCGTCAAAAATTGGGGGGAAACGGGAAAATCCAATCCCTGAAATTTCCATTTTTTGGTCACAGAAATTGGGAATTTGTCATTACTGGGTATGGGGAGTGATCCCAGCCCGGTTCTGGGTCAGGATGAAGCGGATCTGGGCCGGAATTCCAGGAAAAAACGGGAATTTGGGAGCGTCAAAAATTGGGGGGAAACGGGAAAATCCAATCCCTGAAATTTCCATTTTTTGGTCATCAAAATTGGGAATTTGTCATTACTGGGTATGGGGAGTGATCCCAGCCCGGTTCTGGGTCAGGATGAGGGGGATCTGGGCCGGAATTCCGGGAAAAAACGGGAATTTGGGAGCGTCAAAAATTGGGGAGAATCGGGACCCCCCTCAAATCACCCCAAAATCCCTCTATAGAAACCCTACAGTGAGGGAAACCTCCGAAATACCCCAAATACACCCCAAAATCCCTCCATAGAAACCCTACAATGAGGGAAACCTCCAAAATACCCCAAATACACCCCAAAACAGACCCTAAAATGGGGAAACACCCCAAAATCCCCTCATAGAGACCCTAAAGTGGGGGAGACCCCCTCAAAACACCCCAAAATCCTCCCCAAACCAGACCCCAAATTGGAGTGACACCCCTCAAAACACCCCAAAGCAGCCCCTAAAATGGGGGGAAACCCCCAAACACCCCAAAATCCCCCTAAAACAGCCCCTAAAATGGGGAAAAGCCCCCAAACACCCCAAAATCCCCTCATAGAGACCCTAAAATGGGGAAAACCCCCCTCAAACTCCCCAAAATCCTCCCCAAACCAGACGCCAAATTGGGGAGACACCACTCACAACACCTATCGGGACCCCCCTCAAATCACCCCAAAATCCGTCTATAGAAACCCTACAGTGAGGGAAACCTCCAAAATACCCCAAATACACCCCAAAATCCCTCGAATCACCCCAAAATCCCTCCATAGAAACCCTACAGTGAGGGAAACCTCCAAAATACCCCAAATACACCCCAAAATCACTCAAATCATCCCAAAATCCCTCCATAGAAACCCTACAGTGAGGGAAACCTCCAAAATACCCAAATACACCCCAAAATCACTCAAATCACCCCAAAATCCCTCCATAGAGACCCTACAGTAGGGTGACAGCATCAAAATACCCCAAATTCACCCCAAAATCACTCAAATCACCCCAAAATCCCTCCATAGAAACCCTACAATGAGGGAAACCTCCAAAATACCCCAAATACACCCCAAAACAGACCCTAAAATGGGGAAAAACCCCAAAATCCCCTCATAGAGACCCTAAAGTGGGGGAGACCCCCTCAAAACACCCCAAAATCCTCCCCAAACCAGACCCCAAATTGGGGTGACACCCCTCAAAAC
>NW_008239416.1:29537-30364 GCF_000691975.1 Corvus brachyrhynchos
TGGGGGAGAGGGGGGACCCCCCAATTAGGGGAGGGGTGACCCCAAATTAGGGGAGGGGTGACCCCAAATTAGGGGAGGGAGACCCCCGAATTAGGGGAGGGAGACCCCCAAATTAGGGGAGGGAGACTCCCAATTAGGGGAGAGGGGACCCCGCAATTAGGGAGGAGGGGGACCCCCAATTAGGGGAGAGGGGACCCCCAAATTAGGGGAGGGGGACCCCCAATTAGGGGAGGGGAAACCCCCCTCAATTAGGGAAGGGAGGACCCCCAATTAGGGGAGGTGAGACCCCCAAATTAGAGGAGGAGAGACCCCCAATTAGGCGAGGGGGAACCCCCAAATTAGGGGAGGAGGGAACCCCAATTAGGGGAGGGGGACCCCCAAATTGGGGGAGGGAAGACCCCCAATTAGGGGAGGGGGACCTCCAATTAGGGGGGTACTGGGTGGGGAGACCCCCCCCCAATTAGGGGAGTACCTAGAGGGGAGACCCCTCCCCCCCCTAATTAGGGGAGGGGTAGCAGGAAGGGAGACCCCCCCCCCCAATTAAGGGATGGGAGACTCCCAAATTAAGGGGGATACTTAGAGGGGAGACCACCCTAATTAGGGGAGGGGTACTGGGAGGAGAGACACCCCCCCAATTAGGGGGGGTAATTAGAGGGGAGACCCCCTAATTAGAGGAGAGGGAGACTCCCAAATTAGGGGGGTAATTAGAGGAGACCCCCCCAATTAGAGGAGGGGGAGACCCCCCAATTACGGGGATAATTAGAGGGGAGACCCCCCCAATTAGAGGAGGGGGAGACTTCCTAATTAGGGAAGGGGAGACCCCCCCA
>NW_008239416.1:31162-33441 GCF_000691975.1 Corvus brachyrhynchos
AAAAGTTGGGAAAAGCTCCTGGTTTTAAAGGGGAAAAGGTGGAATTCCGTTGTTTTTCCCGTTTTTTTCTCCCTTTTCCCTCCGGGAGTTCCCAAAAATTCCCCAGAATTCCCCAAATTCCCCAAATCCGAGGCTCCTGTGGATGCGAGTGGCCCAAAATTCCTGATTTTGGGACTTTGCCGGTGGTTGGGAGCTCCGAACTGGGATCTTCCCTTGGATTTTCCGACTTTTCCCTCTTTTTTCTGCGCCGATTTTCCCGATTCCTGATGGATTATCCCGAAATTGGGGTTTGCAGAGAAATTTGGGATATTCCCAGATTTGGGGGGAGTTGTTCTGGGAGTTTTCCCCCTTTGGAGCAGCGGGAAAATCCCAAAGAATTCCCTGTGTTCCCTCTGGGAAGGAGGAGCCGTTTTAGGTGGAAAAATCCATGGAAAATCCGATCCTTTTGGGGCCATTCCTGATCCCAAGAACCTGGCAAAGAAACCTTTGGAAAAGGGCTGGAATTCCGGGATAAGGGTGGGAAGAAAAAGGGAGATTTCTGGGGGATTTTGGGAGGAGAAAATCCCTGGAATTATCCAAGTGGGAATTTTCCAGAGGGTGGGAATTGGTTGGATTGGAAATTCCCCCCTCATCCCAAATTCTCCTGGAGCCGTTCCCATCCCCTAATCCCAAAATTCTTCACCCTCGATCCCAGAATTCCCGGATTTTTCATCCTTTTCGGGACAATTCCTGAACATCGGGACGGGAAAAACCCGGAGCTGGGATGGGAATCCCGGATCCTCATCCGGGATTTTTCCATGGAAAACCATCCGGGATGTTTTTAGGGATGGGCCAGGGGGATTTTTGGGAATATTCCCATCTTTTTTGGGGGGGAGGGGAGGTGTTATCCCATTCCCTGGAATCTTTTCCCGCTTCCCGCGGGGTTTGGGTCGGGATTTGTGGGATTCGGAGCAGGATTGGCCATTCCGGAGCTTTGGGGCCTCAGGGGGAGCTCCTGGGATGCTCCAGAGTTTGGGAAAAGCATCCCAGGGATCCCAAAAGTTGGGAATGGCAGCTCCAGGACATCCCAAAAGTTGGGAATGGTGGCTTTGGGACATCCCAAAAGTTGGGAATGGCAGCTCCAGGACATCCCAAAAGTTGGGAATGGCACCTTTGGGATGTCCCAAAACTTGAGAAAAGCATCCCAGGACACTCCAAAAGTTGGGAAAAGCATCCCAGAACAGCCCAAAACTTGGGAATGGCGGCTTTGGGATGCTCCAGAGTTCAGGAACAGCTCCAGGACATCCCAAAACTCGGGAATGGCGGCTTTGGGACACCCCAAGAGTTGGGAAAAGCATCCCAGAACAGCCCAAAATTTGGGAATGGCGGGGCCGGGGCAACCCCAAACACCACAGGAGCACCCGGAACAGGCTCCAGGACTCCCTTAGGATACCCCAAAACTTGGGAATGGTGGCTCTGGGACAACACAAAAGTTGGGAATGGCGGCTTTGGGATGCTCCAGAGTTCGGGAACAGCTGCAGGACATCCCAAAACTTGGGAATGGTGGTTTTGGGACACTCCAAAACTTGAGAAAAGCATCCCAGGCCACCCCAAAACTTGGGAATGGCGGCTCTGGGATACCCCAAACCTTGGGAATGGCATCCCAGGACATCCCAGAGTTCAGGAACAGCTCCAGGACATCCCTTAGGATACCCCAAAACTTGGGAATGGTGGCTCTGGGACAACACAAAAGTTGGGAATGGCGGCTTTGGGATGCTCCAGAGTTCGGGAACAGCTGCAGGACATCCCAAAACTTGGGAATGGTGGTTTTGGGACACTCCAAAACTTGAGAAAAGCATCCCAGGCCACCCCAAAACTTGGGAATGGCGGCTCTGGGATACCCCAAACCTTGGGAATGGCATCCCAGGACATCCCAGAGTTCAGGAACAGCTCCAGGGCATCCCTAAAATTGGGAATGGCGGTTTTAGGACACCCCAAAACTTGGGAATGGCGGCTTTGGGACATCCCAAAACTTGGGAATGGCGGCAGCAGCGATTCCCAAATCCCTGCGCTGGCCGGGAGCGCCGGGAGCAGGAAGAGAATTCCATGAAACCTGGGCAGAGCTTTGGCACCGAGGTCATTCCCCTCCGGCAAATCCCAACCCGGAGCCGGGCCCGGAATTTCGGGATCAGAGCATGGAAAACACCTTTTTTTGGAGGATTTTTTGGGGGGGTTTTGGGGATTTTTTGGGGGGTTTCCAGATTGATTTTTCCGAGGGAAAGGAGAAAAATTCCCTCTCC
>NW_008239416.1:33591-35171 GCF_000691975.1 Corvus brachyrhynchos
GCCGCCGCCAGCCCCGAATTCCCACCGGGAATTCTCAGGGGATTCAAGCCGGATTTTTCCAGCTCTGCAGCCGATCCGGGTGAGGGTTGATGGGCGGGAATTTTGGGAATTGTCGTTCGGAGGGATTCGGGGGAGTTTCGGTGTTGTCGGGATTGTCCCGGTGTCGAGGTAAAGCTGGAATTGCCCTCTGGAATTCCGGAGGAATTCAGCGTGGGATTGCCAGGGGGAGGAAATGGGAATTTGGTTTTGGGAGCAGCCGTCCTAAAATTCCAGGAAAATCCCTCAAAATCCCGAAATTCCCAACGTTTCCCCAATGCGGACGGGAGAGGAAAATTGGGAATTCTCAGCTTCCGAAAGGACTCCAAAAAAACCCCAAAAAACTCCTGGATTTTCACCAAATTCCATTCCCAACTCCTGAATTCCGTGGGAATTCCCAGCCCGGCCTCTCCCTTTGGCCAGCCCTGATTCCAGATCAGGATTTGGGGGTGGGAGGGGGGGATATTTTTGGTAGAAAATTGGGAAAATCCCTTTGGATTGGCCGGGATAATCCATCGGCCGCCCGGGATTAGGCCGGGATCCAGATGGAGGAAAGCTTAACCCGATCCCTGGGAAGATCCCAAAGCCCCAATTCCAGGCTTGGGGGGGTTTTTTTGGAGCTCCAAAGGATCCATTCCAAGGGGTTTTTTTAATTCCTGGGATCAATGGGAAAAATTCCCCCCCCTCCCCCACCCCAGGGAGGGAATTCCAGGGGCAATTCCTTGGTTTCGGTGGGGGAATTTTGCGATGATCCAAAGGATCCATTCCAGGTTTTCTGTGAAGATCCAAATTGGGCAAATCCAGGGGTTTTTTTGGGATCTGGCCGTGGAAAGGCCGGGAATTTTCAGGACTCTCCCGGTGTTTTATCCCAAATTAAACCAAAATTTAAAAAAAAAATGGGAATTCCTTGCGGATCTGGGAGTCCCCACCTTTTTACGGATCTCGGTTGATCCCGGGAAAAACATTCCCGGGAGGTGGATCCGGGCCGGGATTTTTGAGTTGAATCCACCTGAAAAATAACGGGATTTCATCAAAACGTGGAATTCCCAGCTGCCGTCGGAAAACGCGGCGGGATCGTTGTCCGAGCACCATCCCGGGATCCGCTCGGAACCCTCGGAGCGGGAACGGCCCGGGAAGTTCTCCGGTCGCGTCAGATCCCGGGAAAACGGCGTCGAGCCGGGGCTGGGCTTGGTCCTGCGGGAAGAGGTGGAGAATGGGAGTGTCCACCATGGTGGGTGGAGAAGTTGGGTCCACCATGAGGAGTGTCCAACCACGGTGGGTGGAGAAGTCGGGTCTACCATGAGTGTCCAGTTGGGTGGAGAAGTTGGGTCCACCATGAGTGTCCAGTTGAGTGGAGAAGTTGGGTCCATCGTGGAGAAGTTGGGTCCACCATGAGTGTCCAGTTGGGTGGAGAAGTTGGGTCCATCGTGGAGAAGCTGGGTTGGGTGGGGGAGTTGTGTCCATCATGGATGGTCTTTAGTTGGGTGGAGATGTGTCCATTATGATGGAGAAGTTGCATCCACCACGATGACCCTCGGTTGGGT
>NW_008239416.1:35349-38900 GCF_000691975.1 Corvus brachyrhynchos
GTGGGGGGGGGATGTGGCGGCCACCATGAGGAGTGGCCAGTTGGGTGGGGGAGTTGTGTCCATCATGAGTGTCCAGTTCGGTGGAGAAGTTGTGTCCATTATGATGGAGAAGTTGCATCCACCACGATGACCCTCGGTTGGGTGGAGGAGTTGTGTCCAGCGTGGTGGAGCAGTTGTGTCCATCATGAGTGTCCAGTTGGGTGGAAAAGTCACGTCCATCATGGAGGGTCTTTGGTTGGGTGGAGCAGTTGTGTCCACCGTGAGTGTCCAACTGGGTGAACAAGTTGTGTCCATCATGGAGGGCCCTCTGTTGGTTGGGGAACTTCTGTCCACCACAATGACCCTCAGTTGGGTGGAGAAGTTGTGTCCATCACGGGCAGTCTTTAGTTGGGTGGAGAAGTTGCGTCCATCGCGAGTGTCCAGTTGGGTGGAGAAGTTGCGTCCACCACGATGACCCTCGATTGGGTGGGGGAGTTGTGTCCACCACAACGACCCTCGGTGGGGTGAAGGCCATCGTGGATGGTCTTTAGTTGGGTGGAGAAGTTGCGTCCACGAAGAGGAGTGTCCAGTTGGGTGGAGAAGTTGTGTCCATCGTGATGGAGAAGATGGGTCCACCATGAGTGTCCGGTTGTGTGGAGAAGTTGTGTCCACCACACCAACCCTCGCTTGGGTGGAGCAGTTGTGTCCATCATGGATGGTCTTTAGTTGGGTGGAGAAGTTGTATCCATCATGAGGAGTGTCCAGTTGGGTGGAGAAGTTGTGTCCACCACAACAACCCTCGGTTGGTTGGGGAACTTCTGTCCACCACACCGACCCTCAGTTGGGTGGACAAGTTGTGTCCATCGTGGATGGTCTTTAGTTGGGTGGAGCAGTTGTGTCCATCATGGTGACCCTCAGTTGGGTGGACAAGTTGTGTCCATCGTGGATGGTCTTTAGTTGGGTGGAGCAGTTGTGTCCATCGTGGTGACCCTCAGTTGGGTGGAGCAGTTGTGTCCATCGTGGTGACCCTCAGTTGGGTGGAGCAGTTGTGTCCATCGTGGTGACCCTCAGTTGGGTGGAGCAGTTGTGTCCATCGTGGTGACCCTCAGTTGGGTGGAGCAGTTGTGTCCATCGTGGTGACCCTCAGTTGGGTGGAGCAGTTGTGTCCATCGTGGTGACCCTCAGTTGGGTGGAGCAGTTGTGTCCATCGTGGTGACCCTCAGTTGGGTGGAGCAGTTGTGTCCATCGTGGTGACCCTCAGTTGGGTGGAGCAGTTGTGTCCATCGTGGTGACCCTCAGTTGGGTGGAGCAGTTGTGTCCATCGTGGTGACCCTCAGTTGGGTGGAGCAGTTGTGTCCATCGTGGTGACCCTCAGTTGGGTGGAGCAGTTGTGTCCATCGTGGTGACCCTCAGTTGGGTGGAGCAGTTGTGTCCATCGTGGTGACCCTCAGTTGGGTGGAGCAGTTGTGTCCATCGTGGTGACCCTCAGTTGGGTGGAGCAGTTGTGTCCATCGTGGTGACCCTCAGTTGGGTGGAGCAGTTGTGTCCATCGTGGTGACCCTCAGTTGGGTGGAGCAGTTGTGTCCATCGTGGTGACCCTCAGTTGGGTGGAGCAGTTGTGTCCATCGTGGTGACCCTCAGTTCGTCAGCGTGGTGGGACTGTCCGGCACCGAGAAGGAGAAGGGCCAGTGCGGCATCGGCAAATCCTGCCTGTGCAACCGCTTCGTGCGGCCCAGCGCCGACGACTTCCACTTGGACCACACGTCCGTCCTCAGCACCAGTGACTTTGGGGGCAGGGTGGTCAACAATGACCACTTCCTCTACTGGGGGGAGGTGGCGCGGCCCTTGGAGGAGTGCGTGGAGTGCAAGATCCACGTGGTGGAGCAGACGGAGTTCATCGACGACCAGACCTTCCAGCCCCACCGCAGCACGGCCTTGCAGCCCTACATCAAGAGGGCGGCGGCCACCAAGCTGGCGTCGGCCGAGAAGCTCATGTACTTCTGCACCGACCAGCTGGGCTTGGAGCAGGAATTTGAGCAGAAGCAGATGCCGGACGGGAAGCTGCCGGTGGACGGCTTCTTGTTGTGCGTGGACGTCAGCCGCGGCATGAACCGCAACTTCGACGAGCAGCTCAAGTTCGTGTCCAACCTCTACAACCAGTTGGCCAAGACCAAGAAGCCCATCGTGGTGGTGCTGACCAAGTGCGACGAAGGCGTGGAGCGCTACATCCGCGACGCCCACGCCTTCGCCCTCAGCAAGAAGAACCTGCAGGTGGTGGAGACGTCGGCGCGCTCCAACGTCAACGTGGACCTGGCCTTCAGCACCTTGGTGCAGCTGGTGGACAAGAGCCGGGGCAAGGCCAAGATCATCCCTTACTTCGAGGCGCTCAAGCAGCAGAGCCAGCAGATCGCCGCCGCCAAGGACAAGTACGAGTGTCAGCCGCATCGTCAAGAGCCACAACGAGGCGTGGCCCAACGTCAGCCGCAAGATGCAGCCGGCGCCCGAGTACCAGGACTACGTCTACTTGGAGGGCACCCAGAAGGCCAAGAAGCTCTTCCTGCAGCACGTGCAGCGCCTCAAGCAGGAGCACATCGAGCGCCGGCGGAAGATGTACCTGGCCCTGCTGCCCCAGGCCCTGGACGCTCTGGTGCCCGACCTGGACGAGATCGACCACTTGAGCCGCGCCAAGGCCGAGAAGCTCCTGGAGGCCAAGCCCGACTTCCTCAAGTGGTTCGTGGTGCTGGAGGAGACGCCGTGGGACGCCACGAGCCACGTGGACAACGTGGACAACGAGCGCATCCCCTTCGACCTGCTGGAGACGCCGGCGGCCGAGCAGCTCTACGAGGCCCACCTGGAGAAGCTGCGCAACGAGCGCAAGCGGGCGGAGATGAGGAGGGCGTTCCGCGAGAACCTGGAGACCTCGCCCTTCGTCACGCCCGGCAAGCCCTGGGAAGAGGCGCGGAGCTTCATCATGAACGAGGACTTCTACCTGTGGCTGGAGGAGTCCGTCTACATGGACATCTACGGCAAGCACCAGAAGCAGCTCATCGACAAGGCCAAGGAGGACTTCCAGGAGCTGCTGCTGGAGTACTCGGAGCTCTTCTACGAGCTGGAGCTGGACGCCAAGCCCAGCAAGGAGAAGATGGGCGTCATCCAGGAGGTGCTGGGCGAGGAGCAGCGCTTCAAGGCGCTGCAGAAGCTGCAGGCCGAGCGCGACGCCCTCATCCTGAAGCACATCCACTTCGTCTACCCCCCCACCAAGGAGACGTGTCACAGCGCCTGCGTGGACGCCCGCGTGGAGCAGCTGCTGGGCTCGCGCTTCATCCGGCCGGCCGAGCGGCACCAGAAGAACCCTCTGCTGGATTCCAACATCGACCGCATCAACCTGGTCATCCTGGGCAAGGACGGGCTGGCCCGCGAGCTGGCCAACGAGATCCGGGCGCTGTGCACCAACGACGACAAGTACGTCATCGAGGGCAAGATGTACGAGCTGTCGCTGCGGCCCATCGAGGGCAACGTGCGGCTGCCGGTCAACGCCTTCCAGACGCCCACCTTCCAGCCGCCCGCGTGCC
>NW_008239416.1:46739-47046 GCF_000691975.1 Corvus brachyrhynchos
ATCCGGAATTTTTGGATTTAGAGCCGGAATTTTCAGGTTCAGAACCGGAATTTTCAGGTTCAGAGCCGGAATTTTCCGGCTCAGAGCCGGAATTTTCAGGTTCAGAACCGGAATTTTGGGGTTCAGAACCGGAATTTCCACGTTCGGCCGCAGAATTTTGGGTTCAAACCCTGCGATTTTCGCCTCCGTGCTCCAATCCCACTCCTCCAATCCAGAATTTTCAGTTCAGAACTGGAATTTTCGGTTTAAAACCGGAACATTTGGGTTCAGAACTGGAATTTTCAGGTTCAGAACTGGAATTTTCAGG
>NW_008239417.1:0-339 GCF_000691975.1 Corvus brachyrhynchos
AAGAGGTTCAGAGCACATGGCAGGGGCAAGTCCGGACTTGTCTGACTAGTCTTGAGGAGGGGGAAGGGCGACCTCAGAGCAGGCATAAACAGAGGACTGAGTTACTCCTTGCAGTTTAGAAGCAGTTCATCGGAGTATAATTTTTAAATTGTGTGCAGGCAAAGATTTGCCGTGCTTGTCTAGCAGCTTTGACATAAGCTCAAGCACGTCTCTTTAAAGGGTGGTCATCCCCTGACCCTGGCCCATAGTTCCCTGCTGCGACTCACCTCTTTTTCAGAGGATCAGTTGCCGGCCAGCGTGGCTCCTGCTTCTTCCCGCCGCTTTACCCCCCCTCCCAAG
>NW_008239417.1:400-1983 GCF_000691975.1 Corvus brachyrhynchos
GGGAATGGAAGAGACGTGGCAGATTTCTTGGATGCAATAAGCCGATTTTATTGATACAGAGCTGAGTATTTATACCTTTTCAGCAGTAACTAAAAAGAGCTTCTTATATAAGACAGCAAACACTATAACAACCATATCTATGTTTCTTAATATCATTGCAAAACTAAAGCTAGCCCTAACCGACACAGGTACAATACCAAGCACGCCGTTCCCTTATACTAGCTATTTCCTGGTAGGCTGTACTGCCTGCTATGGTTTGCAGCCTAACAGCGTTAGCCCGTCCACTTCTGACATGAGTTGAGCAGTGCTCTCTCTTCTGCTTTCTAGCTGTATCTCCACACTTCTCAGCTACATGTAAAAGCACATGCTCTCAGTGTCACAGAGTCCTTAGCGAAACCAAACAGCGGTTCCACTTCACACCGCTAAATGTGCCAGGACAGAAAGGTTTCACTGACCTTGCCTTGCCTTTTCCTTGCATCCTTTCCTCTTCAGAGCACGCACTGAAGCTGTGCACTTTGCATCTCAGCTGAGTGTATTGTCACATTGCCGGAGTCCCATACGTCTATCTCCTTCTCGCTCAGACAAACTGCTTCTGTCGAAACATGCCGATGCTACGCGTTTTCCTTCTAACCTATTCGCACCGTCACATTCTGTGTCCCGCTTGGCAGTCTGAATCTAAACCCAGAAGTTTCTGGCTACATCTCGCATGCACAGATGTGCGAGGAGGAAAAAGTTGCCGCTTACGCTCGAAAATGTCCATTCACTCCGCAATCAAATAACAGCTTTCTTTGCTTTACATCCTGCAAACTTCACACTCACACAAACACACATGTGCTCACACACACACACACACACACTGGAGCTATGCGCTTCCTTTCTTTCTCAGCTGAACTCACCCATCCCCCACCTTGACTTTCTCTACCGCTTTGCTCTTGGCCTTGCCACGCATGGAACACAGATGTCTTTCCTCTTAAGACACCCATGGCGTTGCCCACCCCTCCCTTACATTGCTTTGCCTTTCCTGCCCAACATTACATTTCCTTGTCATTCCTGACCATTCCTTTCCTTTGCCTTCCTGATCTACCCATGTCCTTCCCTTGCCCTTCCTACCAATCCAGTTCCTTTCGTCGACTTGCTCACCCATCCTGCACCTGACTTCCCATTTGTCCAGGTCCAACCTTTCATTTCCTTCTCCTTCTAGGACTCCCATTGCCTTGCCTGCCTCTCCTTTGTCTTGCTTTGCAAAGCCACTGCTTGCCTTGCCTTGCCTTGCCCTTGAAGGCATTCCTTGCCTTGCATTACATTGCTCGCCTCTCCTCCACCTGGAATTCAAGACCCCTCTTTTTGTGGAATTTCTTCAGCTTGCCTTGCCCTGCCTGCTCCTCCTAGGACTCTCAAAGCCTTCACATACTGTAAGAGGTGGTCCGAAGATCCCTCATCTGCCTCACGATCATCGCCAAGGACAGAGACTGAACACAGGAATCCTGGCCTGGCTGAGATGGGGTGTCTGTCAAGTGTTGTCTGCGGGTGAGCCAACTGGAAGCTGGTATACATTCCTGAGGAAAATTAGTGCAGGTCACGGT
>NW_008239418.1:0-909 GCF_000691975.1 Corvus brachyrhynchos
TTCCCGCAGTTAGAAGCTTTCAAAAGAAACAGAAAACAAGAGATGTTCGCAGAAGGATAGCAGAGCCAAGAGAGCGTGGGGCCTCCCTTGATCTTCTCTTTTATTAGGAGAAGGGGAAAGGGGAGGACTGGGGGCAGACCCGGGGTGACCGGCCAATCAGACACTGCTAAAGAGTTTGAGTTACATTTGGTTTTGCCCGCACTTAGAACAAAGGAGCTCAGAGCACATGGGCAGGGCGTCTTTGGGAGGGGGAAGGGAAGCTCAGAACAGGCAGCAACAGTAGTCACCAAAGTCTAAATCTGAAGTCCTGAATTTAAACACCCATTCTTAAAGTCTTCATCAAGAAGCCAGTGACAGCATTTTCCCATTGTTGGGGGTTTTGTAGTTCTCCTTCTGTTTTCTTTTTCTCTTGCGGAATTTTTCCCATATATGTTGTCGGGGCAACAAATTGCTGGGTGCTTGGGAGAAACAAAAGACCTGGTCACAGAGGGAGGGGTCCAACTGGCAACTCTCTTTCACCTGGGCTTGTGGGCAGGTGTTCTCAGCGTTCAGAGGGAGAGAGAGACTGCCATCGTTGTGGAGACAGGTCATCAGTGCTGCAGGCTTCTGCTTTCGGCTGCCTTACTTCTACCGGAGAAAACCCGGGATCCCAAGCCCACCTTTCCCTGTCCCGCTGGGAGCCAGGCCACAGCCGCCCTGTCCCCGCTGTTGCTTTGAGCCTTTGCTACACTGTAGCCCCGCCATGCCCTGCCTACCGAGGCCTCCCGGGGTTCCTGCTGCAGCTCCGGAGTTTGATACATCTCGTCTGCCACCTGGGATTTGTGCTAATCCCTACTGTTCCAGCCTGCTGTTCCTGAGGGTCTGGCCGGGTATCGGGATCGGCTGGCCCGGGGGGTTGTGAAGCCTTTC
>NW_008239418.1:2191-3135 GCF_000691975.1 Corvus brachyrhynchos
GGCCCCAATACTGAGTCTTGAGGAACCCCACTATCGACTGGCCTCCAGCTGGATTTAACCCCATTTACCACCACTGTCTGGGTGGGCCCAGCCATCCAGCCAGTTTTTTAGCCATCAAAGAGTGCACCTGTCCAAGCCATGGGCTTCAGCTTCTCCAGGAGAATGCCATGGAAGACAGTATCAAAGGCTTTGCTGAAGTCCAGGTAGACAATATCCACAGCCTTTCCCTCATCCACTAGGCAGGTCACATGGTCAGAAAAGGGGATCATGTTGGTCAGGCAGGACCTGCTTTTCATGAACCCATGCTAGCTGGGCCTGATCCCCTGGTTGTCCTGTAGGTGCCATGTGATCACACCAAAGATAATCTGTTCCATAACCTTTCTGGGCACAGAGGTCAGGCTAACATGCCTGTAGTTCCCCAGATCCTCCTTCTGACCCTTCTTGTAGATGAGCATCACATTGGCCAACCTCAAGTCACCTGGGACCTCCATGGTTAACAGGGACTGATGATAAATGATGGAGGACAGCTTAGCAAGGTCTTCTGCCAGCTCCCTCAGTACCTTCAGGTGAATCCCATTGGGCTCCATAGATTTGTGAGTGTCTAAGTGGCTCAGCAGGTGTCTTGGTTTGAAAGACAGGTGTCTGCCAAGGAAGGTGGGAACCTCCCTTGGAATGGAAAATGTGACCCCCTTCCCTACAAATTACTTTGAAATTACAGCGCTTTCAGGAAAAGATATGGGAAAAGGAATAATAGTTCTTTACTAGTAGATATAGATGTATAACAAGGCAGACAAACAACCACAATGGCAGCAACAACAAACAAAACCAGGAACCCAATAGCAGGCTTCTCTCATTTGTCAAGCTCTTTCCCCGTTGGTGTAGTTATGGTCACAGCTGGCAGGGGTGCTGTTGGCAGGGCAGGTGTGATGATTCCCCAGCGGCTG
>NW_008239418.1:6671-9020 GCF_000691975.1 Corvus brachyrhynchos
GCCACTCACACACCTAAAGCCAGATAGCTTCTGCAGCATCGCCGGAGGCAAAGAGGCAGGAGGGGTCCTTTGTATAGAGTTCCAAGGGTTTTATTGAGGTCCATGCTTGGAGGGATCCAAGGACAAAGAACCCAGAACACTGAGGGGTCCAGGGTTGTTGCAGTGGGGGTCTCCTGCAACATGCGTTAGACAGCGAGGCGCATAGAAAGAAATAGGGACTGATTCTTGATAGAAGTTTCAGACATCTTTATTTTCCAGCTGCATGGCCGGGGGACTGCCAAAGAACTGAGCAATCACGGGACAACAAGGGTCCTTCCCGGGCAGGGGAACACAAAACAACCAATGGGGAACAGGATTGACCAGGGAGTAGGGAAACCCCGTGCCTCTACTCCAGGGACCCCTCTCCCAGGACCCCACGCCAGGGGGGAGGAACCCCAACACAGGGTTTTATACGGGGCGGTACCAGGGGGTGGGCAGAACATCAGAGACCAATCATCTGGGGGCCAAGGGGTGGAGAGGATGTGGGGTGACAGAACAGTGACCACGGGGGAAGGTGAGGGGTGGAACAAGGGAACCAGGAACCAGTGGGGTATCAAGGAAAGAACTATCTAGAACATGGGCCTTAAAGGGGTAAAGGGGGTGGTAAGCCAACAGGCCAACCAACTGAGGGTAATTAACATAGGGAAGTAAGGTCTTGTGGGATCTTGCCATGACCTGAAGGGTGGTCTTAGACCTCTGAGCCTGCCCACCAGCAGGCCTCCACTGTTTTGGGGTCCTGGGGCTCCTTGGTTGATCCTGTGGTGGACTCAACCACTGCAACAGTGAATTCTTCCTGCAGTAGCAGCAACTCAACTGTTCCCTTCCGATCTGAGAGCAAGAGAGCGATCAAGGACCTGAGCCCAGCCCCTCACCCCCCAGCCAAAATCTCACGGTATCTCTGCCCTTCCCAAGAGAAACCCCCGTCAGCAATTGAGGCATGGACCCAGACCGGCAGAGAATCTGAATTGTTTATTCAAAGGAACGAGCTGGTTTTATACACTTTTCTAAGGCACAGTATTTCCTCATAAGGCAATTCTCACTACGTTGACCTATCCCATGTTGCCACATCAGCAACACACTTTCTTCTATGGGATGATCACTCGCTGTTCACCCGTCCATCCATCAGCTCCTGGCAGGCTCCTCTCCGTAGGGGTCTGCCGTGTGACACCTCCTCCCCCCAGGGTCCGGTGGAGACAAAGCTTCTCTGTGCCGCCATGTGCACCTTTGTGCTGCCATGTGCCTCTGCAGGCAGGTTTTACAGCTTGTAACTTAACTTTATTCCATCTCTTCCCACACCCCCCCAACTAAGAGAGTAGCCAGCTGCACTCTTCCCCCCACCTTGGCCACTTCTTTTGTCTCTTAAGTACTGGTCATTATCATCTCTTATGCAGCAAATGGGACAAAATTCCCTGAGAAAAAGAAAAAGGGAAAAATCCCAACTTCCAACAGCAGGTCACTAACTGCTTCCTTCTGGATTGCAGGGGATCTATTCTGCTCCCCATCCTGTCTACCAGCTAAGGAGGCTGGGTACCCTGAGGATAACTGGTCTTTGTTAAGGACTGATGTCACTGTTGCGTGCAGGGACGGCGAAAAACGACATAACTTCAGGTCAGAGAAGATGGTCGAAGCCGACCGTTTAATGCCAAAAACCCATCTTTTTATAGCATGGATCGCAAAAGAGAAATTACATGATTGGCCCCTTGGCCACCCACCCACCACAGTGAGTGGCTGAGCAGTGTAACCACCCATTTCAAAATATTCTTCAGTGAACCAAAACAAGACCTCGCAGGTGCAAGATAGAGAGTTAGTTTACAGAACCGTCTTTCACTGTTTTTCAGCTAAAGCATGAGAAAGGAAAACTTCACAAAATGCTTCAGCAGCTGGAAAATTCCTATGCTCCTGCTCTTTAGCATCCACAGTTCCCCCTTTTTGTCTGAGACCAAAAAGGACACGTTTGTAATCCTCTGTGGGATCCCTTGCAGCAAGGAGAACAAACACAGCATAAGGGTTCCGTTTGGTAGTGGCCAGTTACCAAATGGAATCTAAATCAGATACCAATTTACAGCAGGCAGAGAGATCCTCCAGCAGTGCTAAAGGAAATGCATCAAGTGAACCCAACTTCATATCAACTATTACAGTTCTACATCAGCTTAATTCTACATAGCCTTGAGGGTTTACATTAATTACTGACTCTAGATAAATAGCCTTAAGGGCTCTAACATTCTGTATAACAATCTGACTCCATAACATAAGGAACTTGAAATTCAGTGTCTGAAATTCAGTCTCTGCTTGTAGAAGGACCAGGCTGAT
>NW_008239418.1:9251-10714 GCF_000691975.1 Corvus brachyrhynchos
CGATCTTAACAGAATTATTTGAATTTGGTAGCACTGTAAAATGATTATTTGCCCGCGTCTTCTGAGAGACACAGGCAAAGCCAGTATCAGTTTTCACAGAAGCACGCACGCCCAAGATCGCAAAAGCGAGTTTCCAATGGGCAATGACATCACGACCTTTCTCTCCAGTATGAGCAGATGCCCACATAACTGAGGAGAAGGTGTGAATAAACCTTTTGCAATGCCTTAGTTTATGCAATTTTATCAGGCTGAGGAGCTACCCATGCAGGGTTAGCCAGCATGTCAGCCCTAGCATTACCTTCTGTTATGAAACCTGGCAATTTGGTGTAGCTTCGGGTATGCCAAATGAATGCACTCGAGCTTGAGTATTAATCAGTGACCAAATTCAAAGCTACCTGAGATCCACTCAATAAACCTGCCGAGCAGAAACAGCCTATTGAACCTCCTGCAGCACTCATCGTGCTTCAGGAGTCAATTTCTGAGGTGAATTCAACTCGGGGTCCCCCTTTTAAAATTAAATGCAGGAAAAGCTGTGCCATGGTTAGCCCTAGACAAGGATGAAACCAATTAATGATACCCAGCAACCCCTGAGCATCACTCAAAGTCTTAATAGAATTCGAGAATTGCACCTCCTTATGTTGCATTCTAATCCAGAATTTTGACTCCTAAGTATTTCCAAGGAGATGTATCTGCATCTTTCCTTGGAACTCTGGAAGCATTGAAAAAACAGGAAGCTGCACTAGATAAAGCCATAGCAAACATGGTGAAATAGGAGGGACTAAAGACTGAAAAAAAGCCCGCAAAGGGGATGGCTGGAGAGCCTGTCCACCTCAATAAATCCAACAAAGGTCTAACAAAGCAGCCAAAGCAGTGTTCATGGTTCAAAAGGAGAGGCCCTGAAAGTTCTCAGTGACTACGAGAAGCCACAACTTTCTCCAATTCAGATAGAGATGAATACTCACAAGAAGAATCCTTACAGCATGACTGGAGTCTAAGATGCCTATTGCAGCTGTGTAAAATCCACCCTGGCTGAATCCCAGGTGCTCCAAGGTAGTACAGCAGGCCTGTGTCAGGGGAGCTATGCCCTGGGGAAACATTTGACTCCCCTTTGCACTCCTGGTCAAATTCCCTAAACATATTAGAGGTTGACCATTAGCATGAAATATAGACTGGCAGTATTCTGCAACATGACCTATCCTGCTGCATCTCCTGCAGAGAATAACCCTGTTCCCTTTGTTTCTCCGCCCTTTCTAATTTGATTTGGAGTGCTCGTAACTCTAGGCCTCTTTTGTCCTAAATATTTCCGAACAAAACATTCAGGTTTATCCATCTGACCTGAATTGGAAAAAACCTGTTGCACAGGAAAAACCTGGACCCTCCCATCTGTGTTATTATCACTACTTTGTTTCATTGTTGCATTGCATTTGTGGGCTCGCTTCTTGCACTTAGGCTCTGTTACACAA
>NW_008239418.1:12417-13129 GCF_000691975.1 Corvus brachyrhynchos
AATAGGTAGCTGTGGCATGGAGGCAGAAAATACTGTTTCCTTTTGAGGCTTTATGTCCCATCCTTTTCAGCTGAGGGTCCCGTCCCAGCAGCCCGGGGCAGGGGGGAGATGCGTTCCCTCCAAGTCCGGCCACGGTTGCAGTACCCGTCGGGTCACCGGACTTTTTAAGTCTGGTAGCGGTTGTAGTACACGATGCGGGATCACCAGATGTCTACCAGCTAAGGAGGCTGGGTACCCTGAGGATAACTGGTCTTTGTTAAGGACTGATGTCGCTGTTGCGTGCAGGGACGGCGAAAAACGACATAACTTCAGGTCAGAGAAGATGGTCGAAGCCGACCGTTTAATGCCAAAAACCCATCTTTTTATAGCATGGATCGCAAAAGAGAAATTACATGATTGGCCCCGTGGCCACCCACCCACCACAGTGAGTGGCTGAGCAGTGTAACCACCCATTTCAAAATATTCTTCAGTGAACCAAAACAAGACCTCGCAGGTGCAAGATAGAGAGTTAGTTTACAGAACCGTCTTTCACTGTTTTTCAGCTAAAGCATGAGAAAGGAAAACTTCACAAAATGCTTCAGCAGCTGGAAAATTCCTATGCTCCTGCTCTTTAGCATCCACAGTTCCCCCTTTTTGTCTGAGACCAAAAAGGACACGTTTGTAATCCTCTGTGGGATCCCTTGCAGCAAGGAGAACAAACACAGCATAAGGG
>NW_008239418.1:14710-15331 GCF_000691975.1 Corvus brachyrhynchos
CTAAAGGCCCTTGATTTTTCAAAATTATAATAACTCAGAGGGAAAGGGGTTATATCTGCCACTTCAAGGGAGGCTTCTGCCTTCCTTAGCAGACACCTGTCTTTCGAAACCAAGACATAGGCTCAATTACCAGCTGTGTCAGGAAGTTCTCCTCCACACACTCCAGGAATCTTCTAGACTGCCTCCTCTGTTGAGTGGAGTTTCCAGCAGATATCAGGCAAGTTTAATTTCCCCACAAAAACAAGGGCTACTGATTGTGAAACATCTGTCAGCCACTTGTAGAATGCTTCATCTGCCTCTTCATCCTGGTTAGGTGGTCTATAACAGACTCTGACCAGGATATCAGCCTTGTTGGCCTTCCCCCTGATTCTTACCCATAGGCACTCAACCTTATCATCACTATCACTGAGCTCCATACAATTGGAACACTCCTTAATATACAGAGCCATTCCACTGCCTTTCCTTCCTTGGCTGTCCCTTATGAAGAGCTTATAGTCATCCATTTCAGTACTACAGTCATGTGAATCATCTGCGAGACTGAAATGCTTAATGGCTTAAACATTGTAAAAATCACAGAAGGACTTTGGTCCACTGTAGCAAACTGTGCAAAGAAGCAACTGC
>NW_008239419.1:0-517 GCF_000691975.1 Corvus brachyrhynchos
AAGGAACTTTGTAAAATAGGCTTAATTATTTTAATAGTGATAATCACGGTTATAATAGCAGTACCCTGCATGCTTCACTGTGTGCAGAAAATAATGAATAAGACAATTTCTAGTGTTTTAATAGTTCAACAGAAAGGGGGAAAGGATAGGTGTTGGGGAGGATGAAAGTTTGGTAAGAAAGTTTCACAGGTATGTAGGCTTGGCAGAAAGATCTCTGAATGTAGAAACTGAGGATGAGATAGAAATGAAAGCAAGTTTTGATATAGAGTGAAAGATGCTTTACTGAAACACTGATCACTGAATAACTGAGAAGGCAAAGGTTGGAGATGAGTTGGAAGGAGATTTTTATGATTAGGGCAAAGGTATGTGACCACAAACAAAGACATGTTTGTGTAAAAGTAAATGAGTCTCAAGAAGAGCATAAGTAAATAGAAAACATGGTTTTACCAAATAGAGATATTGCAGGCAAACAAGAAATGTTGAGGTAGGAAGAAGAAGAAAGGTCTGAGAATTTTCC
>NW_008239420.1:0-540 GCF_000691975.1 Corvus brachyrhynchos
AGGGGAATCCTGGGATGAAGGGAAAATGAGGATGAAGGGTGTTCCTGGGATGAGGTGGAAATGGGGATAAAAGGGATCTTGGGATGAGGAGGGAATGGGGTCATGGAGGGGAAGAGGGGAATCCTGGGATGAAGGGAAAATGAGGATAAAGGGAGTCTTGGGACGAGGGGAAAATGGGGATGAAGGGAGTCTTGGAATGAGGTGGAAATGGGGGAAAAGTGGCGCCTGGGATGAGGGGAAAATGAGGATAAAGGGGATTTTGGGATGATGGGGACATGGGGACATGGAGGGGAGGAGGAGAATCCTGGGATGAAGGGAAATGGGAATAAAGGGGATTCCTGGGATAAAGGGGAAATGGGGACATGGAGGGAGAAGGATGAAGGAAAAGGATGAAGGAGAAGAAGGGAAAGGGAAAGGGAAAGGGAAAGGGAAAGGGAAAGGGAAAGGGAAAGGGAAGGGAAAAGGGAAAAGGGAAAAGGGAAAAGGGAAAAGAGGAAAGGGAAAAGGGAAAAAGGAAAGGGAAAAGGGAAAAGGGGAAAG
>NW_008239421.1:0-984 GCF_000691975.1 Corvus brachyrhynchos
TCTCATCTTCCCATTTACAGCACCTGAAGCAAGGAGGACCCAACACCTTAAGAGGTGTCCAAGATAGCACAGAAATTTAGACAGAGCCATTTACAAAGGGCAGCAATTCATCTGGCCAGTTCACACCTCAGATAACTATCTGCAGAACCCAGAGCAACATAATACTCCAAGGAGCAGTTGAGATAGCCAGAAGGTTCTCAGCTCAAGAAAATTAAGCAAGAACAGGATGTTCCTTAGCCTGGCTAACCCAGATAACATCTCCCAGCCATTAGCATGAGATGGAACAGAAAGAGAGAGGCTGAATTACTTGCAGTGTACAGATACTGCCCGAGGGAAATGTGACAGGTGACCTACAACATAAAAAATGCACTTAACTCTAAAAACTAGGAAGTGAAGCTAAAAATGAGAAAAATTAAAAGCTGTTCTTGGATATGCAGTAAAAAGCACACTGACATCATAAACGGGAGAAGGAACACAAAAGCACCCAGCTGTTCAAAAGCTGTGCTATTAAGGTACAAAGAAATCAATGGTTTTTTAAAGAAAAAATCCCTCACAATGTGAATGAGCTCAGTAACACTCAAAACAATATTATTTGTTAGAAAAATCATCTGCTCCAGTGCCTGAAGCAAAAGGTTTGCCATTTATTCCATCATTCCTTCAAATCCAGGGATTAGTGAGAACTTCTTAACAAATTCCTGCCTCGCCTTATGGTCCTTCAGCTTCACCAGGGCCAAAGCTTGCTGCTCAGAGTCAGTACACGAATCCCTGTGGTGTTACCATCCTCTCTGAGTGAGAAAAGCACTCGAGATGGTGAACAAAGAGATGGGGCAGTTTCCTGATGCCTGAGAAGGATGTTCTCAACTCAGTGGCACAAAGTCTGCTTTTGTTCAGACAGGAATGAAGTAGAAAAATGGCAGAAATTCATAATAAGGATGATGAGGAGAAACATTGGGCTGTGCACACATTCAGTCCAAGCAACATCAA
>NW_008239421.1:3917-5291 GCF_000691975.1 Corvus brachyrhynchos
GCTGCTCTGCAGAGCATGGGGGCTGTGCTGCCCAGGGCCATGGGCTGCCTCTGCTGGGCTGTGCTGCTCAAGCTGGGAGACAGAGCTCTGCAGCTGATGGTGCTCCCTGCACTGACCCCCTCCCACACAGGCTCTGCTGTGCCCAGGGAGGGTGCTCAGAGGTGCCTGCCTTGTTCCAGGGCTGGCACATGGGCTGGGGCTGCCCTGGATCCTCCTCTGCAAGTTCCCCTAGGGTCAGACGAGTCACTGCCCACACTCCTTTCCCTGTACCTGCTGTGTCCCCTGGGCTGCAGAGATCTCATGGCTCACAGCAGACATTCAGCCCTTTATCTCTCCATGACCCCATCCTGGACAGGCCTGTGCCCAGTGAGCTCCACTCACTGCTGATCCCTGGCACACACTGTCCCTGCAGCTCCCCTGTGTTCTCCTGGCAGCTGCCAAGGCCCTCCAGACAAACATTCCCCTGCCATCAGCCCTGGCACCAGCTGGAGAGCCCCAGGAAGGTTCAGCACAGACCATTCACCATCTGATGGGCACTGGCCACCAACAAGCAAAACTTGACCCAGACCTGAGTCCCCTGAAGGCCACCCTGGGACCCTGATCTAACCCCACTGAGCCCTGGGAGAACAGGGAACACAAGGAGCCTCCTGAGAGTCTTGAGAGCGACTCTGGAGGGACAGCAAAGCCTTCCTGCCCTGCCCCCAGGAGATGCCCTTTGCTGATGGAGCTGCTGTGCTGGAGCCCGGCTGTGTCCCAGCAGTGCCCGTGGCCTGTCCCTGCCTGTGGTCACAGCACGGACACGCAGCAGGACAGTGACCGAGCTGCCCGAGCACTCCGGCCTTGCACCCTCAGAAGGGCTGGGAAAGGGAGTGTGGAGCTGGGAAGAGCAGAGGTGGGAAGAGGCAGGGCCATTGTCCCTGGCCGTGCTGCTGTGCTGGGAGTCTCTTCCCTCCAGCTCTGCCCACAGGCACTGCCCCTGCAGAGCCAGAGAAGGGCTGAGGAACAAACCTTGGACACAAAGGTCAGGGCAGCCCCTTGTTTTTATTCAAATGCACAGGGAAGAAGCCTCCTGAAAGTCTTTGTGTTTCCAAAGAAATGTAGATGTTCGTGTAGAAATGCTAGGAGTAGTACTACAGTACTTTATAAAAGCAGAATAACACCAGAAAAAGAGTAAGAAAAAGCACCAATGGAAATATGGACAAAGAGGGAAAAAAAGGCCAAGATTGTAAAGCGTTACATTCTGAAGGTTCTGGAGCAGAAAAGAGAGAGTTTATTGCTTCTGAGAAGCATCCTAGTCATCACTTTCCTCAGGGCATCCCTGAGCTCCTGGTTCCTCAGGCTGTAGATGAGGGGGTTCAGGGCTGGAGGCACCAC
>NW_008239421.1:9810-10150 GCF_000691975.1 Corvus brachyrhynchos
GTCTTGCCAGTTTTTGTCTGCGAGCAATCCTTGGATAGAATTTGGGAGGCCAAATCCCAATTTCAGTCATGGGAGCCTGAAGAAGAAGGACGGTTCTTTTCCTTAGGAAGGAAAGCACAGAGCCCCAGTGTTTGGAAGGCAGATGAGAGGCGACCGCCAGAGGCCAAGGCCAGCCAGACCCGTCTTTCCTGGCACCTTTTGTCACAGAGCAATCCTTTGATAGATGGAACTTTGGAGGCAGAATCTCAATTTAGGCCACAGGTCCCTAGAGGAGAAGGACAGTTCTGTTCCACAGGAAGGAAAGCATGGAGCCCCAGCACTCCAGGGGGAGGTGAGAATC
>NW_008239422.1:0-240 GCF_000691975.1 Corvus brachyrhynchos
GATGTTCCTTCTCTCTGGGGAATGTCCGCGGAGGAGGCACTCTTTAATCTCCTGGAGACTTTTCTCCATCTTATCTTCAATTTTCTGCATATGTGTTTCCACAGCTGCGATTCTTGCATGTGTTGGGCCATGCACAGAGTCTGCATATGCTTGGAGCTTCACTGCCATATCCCGCACGGTCTCATTCGCACCGTAGTCCGGTTTCATTATTGCTAAAGCAGAAGCATATTCTTGTGGCCC
>NW_008239423.1:0-834 GCF_000691975.1 Corvus brachyrhynchos
GAGACTGCCATTGCTCTAATTCTTTAGTCAATTAATTCCCAAAAATTGTGGGACTGTTTTTGAAGTTCGTTTTTCCTACCTGTGTGTCCTGGGTTGCAGTGTATTCTATTACCATCCTCATGAGCTGTTGAAACCAGGGGGGGCAGTGTTTCCTTGCCTCCTCCCTCTGGACTATCTTCTGATTAATGGGCCATCAATGCCCTGCCACATGACTCAGAGATAACTCCCTCCGGACTATCTTCTGTTAATGAGCCCAATCAATGCCGGCCTCATGACTCATCATCCCATTGTGAGATGCTCCACCCAGAGGGAGGAACCAAGCATTCCATCCTGGATATAATCTGAGATTCTGAACACCAGACACCCTTTTCCACTGGATTCCCAGAGGACAGGAGCTACATAGCCACCACTGGACCTTCTGAGGAAGAGCAGCCCCTTTCTACAGGATCACTGCTTCAACAGAACCACATCCACCACCTCAGGAGGACTGCAGCCACCATCTTATGGGACTGCTACCACCACCCTGACTAACAGGGTTTCAGGTTGTATCCTGACTCTGTCAGTTTGAACCAGTGTTTTCTGTTTTTTTTAAATTTCCCCATTAAATTGTTATTCTGACTTGGTGCCTCCCACTGGTTTGTTCTCAAACTAGTATACTGTGCTAAGGTTCTCCCATTCAAAAGCAAATATGTTTTTTAGGGGGGGGTCCGAGTGCTGGAGAGCTGGACAGAGTAACGACACATGCACCGATACGATTTGAGCATTGTTCTCCCTTTATTGTTTAACTATACAAGCTTATATCTACTTTTGCAAAGATTCATGCCCAGTCCCTCT
>NW_008239423.1:849-1140 GCF_000691975.1 Corvus brachyrhynchos
GCGGGGGAGCCAACCAGTGTATTGCTTTGCCAAGGACTTTCAGGGCTGCCTGCAGCCAGGTGCTTTCAAGGCTTGCCGGCAGCCAGGGCCCAGTTCAGGGGCTTTTCCTCAGCAACCCTGGGTTGTCCAATCTTTCCAGGGGTATCATATGCCACTGTTCCATAAGGAATCCCTTGACACATCCCCCGTTTTCTTTTTGGGCAACCCAGGCCTGGTCGATGATCTTTCTCAGCCCCGCTTTAATGCAAGAAAAAATGAACCCAAATACTATTAAGCCCAATATAACTACAA
>NW_008239424.1:0-1901 GCF_000691975.1 Corvus brachyrhynchos
AAGCGGCCAAAAAGAACCAGCAGCTTCTCTCTCCGAACTGCCGAACTGCTGAGAGCGAACTGACCCCACACCCAGCTGAAACAAAAGAATAGCCAGGTCTTTTGTCTTCTCTTAAGCACCCAGAGGTTTGTATCTTAGTAACAGAATGGGGGAAAATTAACAGAAAAAAACTAGACCTCTTAAAACCCCGACACCTCTGATGTTAATTAGGTCCTCATTCTTATCTGTCTTTTCCCAGACCAGGTATCTCCGACCATGCCAGGGTTGATGTTTGGGGTTGATGTTCCTTAATAGTCATTAATGGTTATCTTTTGTGTATCTTCTGTTCTACTCCCAGTCTGTTGAGATATTAAGCTCATCAGACCTCACCTGGTGGACCAATCCCCTGAAAAGAAATTTCAATTCCCTTCCCCCATGACAAGGGCAAACAAAATTGATTAAAGCTACATAAAAAATTTTAACCTTTGTAGCATTTCCAACAGCATGGTTTACAGGGTGTTTCCAGCCAGTTGTTGCCTCCACCATGGTCAGTATGTAGCTCTTGCCTTGGCATGTTCATGGCAGTGGTCAAATGTAGTCTATTTGCCAAGCCTCACCATATCAGAAACCCAGCCACTGCCCTCTATTCCAAGGAGATTTTACTCGCATGGCTGGCTTCATTGCAGCACGTTTCATATTTCTGAATGTCAGGAAAATTAATCCACAAACACCAGAGGTTTATGTCCAAAAAGGGGACAGGGGAGTCCTGTTACTTTATTCTAATAAAGGGAGAGACCATGGGGCATTTCCCCTGGGGTCTCTCAAACTGTTAGAGGACGCAGCCTCCTATTTATCTTAATTTGCTGGCCGCATTTCCCTCTCTCTTTCCCCATTGGCTGAGGTACCAGCCATATTTCCCTCTCTCTTTGCCCATTGGCTGAGGTACTTGAGAGGTACAGAATTCCCAAATCGCTTAATACAGACCCCCTTCTAAAGTATATCCCCCCTTTTTCTATTCCTATGGAATTTATGGTTCTTCCCATTGCTTCTTTCGTCTCTCAGTATCTATCTTTACCTATCAGCAAACCCACAGTTTGTTTGTAAAGACAAATCTATCTCATTCCTTTCATGAATAACCTGTGTGATGGCCTCCATGGTCAAGTTCACCCCTCGATCACAAGCCCATCTGTATGTGGCATCTCTCCCTAGATGTCCCAATGTTTCATGGGCTCATTGGGCTATAAATAGCTCACCCTTCCATTCCCAGTCTAAGTCTACCTGAACTATTCCAATTTTGGCAGCCTTATCTACCTATTTATTGTTTTGATGTTCTTCAGTGGTGCAGCTTTTGGGCATGTGAGCATCGATGTACCTTTAGAGCCATATTTTCTACCTGTGCAGCGATGTCCTGCCACAATGCAGCAGCCCAGATAGGTTTACCTCTGAGCTGCCAATTGGTCTTTTTTCATTGCTGCTGTGATGCCTTGTTGTGATATGAGGAAAAGACTCTACAACTCGAAAGTTGTAAAGTAGGTGTGTTTACTGTGGCGCCAGACGCATGGAGGGTTGTCATTGTTGTACCGAGAAATGGCAAGAATCACGACATAAGTCCAAGGAGAATAGCTCAATTTAATTAATTATAAACCGGTTTATATAACGTGGTCCGCAAGAGTGGTAGGAGGTCATTGGTTCTTTGACCAACCACCCTTTAGAAGGATTGGCTGAGGTTCTCTAACACCCATTCAAAATATTTTTTCCAATATACCAAAACAAGACTGGAAAACAAACCCCAGGTGCAGAGATAGAGAATTAGTTTACAAAACCATCTTCGCTGTTTCTCAGCTAGCTGTATGAGAAAGGAAAACTTCACAAAATTGTGCAGCAGCTGGAAAATTCCTCTGCTCCTAGCTTTTTAGCATCCA
>NW_008239424.1:2522-3668 GCF_000691975.1 Corvus brachyrhynchos
CAAAGTGCTCGGAGTGCGTTCAACAATGGCTTGGCCAGTAGGAGAATGGGGAAAACCCAAAGTATGATCTACGCCCCATAGGTGCAGAAACTGCGGCCTCTTCTGAGAGGCATAGGCAGGGCCATTATCGGTTTTCACAGAAGAAGGCACGCCCAAGATCGCGAAAGCCAATTTCCAATGGGCAATGACATCGTGACCTTTCTCTCCAGTATGAGCAGATGCTCACATAGCTGAGGAGAAAGTGTCAATAGACACGTGCACATACTTAAATCTGCCAAATTCAGGAATGTGTGTTACATCCGTTTGCCAAAGCTGCAAGGCTTTTAGCCCTCTGGGGCTTACCCCCGATGGCAAAGGTGCAGCGAGTCCATGACAGTCAGCACAAGCGCTGACAATGTCCCGAGCCTCAGCTGGCGTTAGGTGAAACTGCTTCTGCAAGGTATGCGCACTTTGATGGAAAAAATTGTGCGATGCCTTGGCTTGTGCAATTCTGTCAGGCTGAGGCGCTACCCACGCAGGGTTAGCTAGCATATCCACCCTGGCATTACCTTCTGTTATGAAACCTGGCAAAGTGGTGTGACTTCAAATATGCAAAATGTAATATGGATGCACTCGAGCTTGAATTGCACAGCACAAAGTTGTCAATAGTGAAAACAGAGCCGCATTATTCACTTCCTTCAGAAGCGAACAATCTAAGCGCTGAGTTATGTCTGCTACGTAAGCAGAATCAGTGACCAAATTCAAAGGTACCTGAGAAAACCGCGGAAAAGCCATTGCAACCGCCCTTAGTTCAACCAGCTGAGCTGAGCCTGACTTGTGGCCTTCCAGCCCCTGACACTCAGATTCCTCCTTCCAGGTAACAATAGCTTTCCCCGTTTTTCTGGACTCATCGGTGAAGACGGTGGGTCCTTGCACTGGCACCCAACTATTTTTTGGCCGCAAGGTGAAGCTTGTCGATTTTGCCACTTGCAGTAATTTGTGGCTGGGCAGATGATAAGCAATCTGTCCCGAAAAGTTTTGCAGCACACTTTGCAAAGGAGCACTGTTCATAAGGCTCCACTCAAAGTATTCCTGCCAAATCGGAATAACAATTGTTACAGGATCTGCTGCCATTAATTGCAAACACTGATAACAGCATTTGATTAT
>NW_008239424.1:4419-6908 GCF_000691975.1 Corvus brachyrhynchos
AATAGTGAAAAAACAATCCTTCAAATCAATGATCAGGATTTCCCACCCTGTTGGGATCATGGTGGGAGAGGGCATACCAGGCTGCAATGACCCCATACTTTCCATCACTGCATTGACTTTTTGGAGATCCTGCAACAGTCTCCACTTCCCTGATTTTTTCTTAATGACAAAAACAGGAGTGTTCCAGGGACTAGTAGAAGGCTCAAGATGTTCCTGTTGTAATTGTTCCTGAACCAACTGGCGAAGGGCGACTAATTTCTCTTTTGGTAGGGGCCACTGGGGATTCCAGATAGATTTGTTTACTAGCCACCGCAAAAGCAGCGTAGGATACTCTGCACCCTTCAGCACAGTGGCCCCCATCAAAAATTTGTCCCAATCCGTACCCCCCAGGCAGCCAATACATCCTGCCCCCAGAGGTTAAGCGGAGCTTCAGTGACATAGGGTCAAACTGTAGCTGTTTGTCCCTCTGGGTTTTTTATCACTACAGGTCGTTCGCTTAAATAGCTCTGTGTGGTTCCTCCCAACCCTGCAATGGCCAACCCCACAGGGGCTAAAGGCCATGCAGGAGGCCACGCAGAGAAGGAGATGATTGTCACATCAGCACCCGTGTCGATCAAACCTCAGAGCTGGATCGTGGGCAGCTGGGCATTTGGCAGGATTAGGGTACATGTGATCTGAGGCTTTTGGCTAGAGATGTCTGCAGTCCAGAAGATCTGCAGAAGTCCCGTAGATCCAAAGCCACCATCTCCACGACATCATTGTTCTGACCTGGGAACACACGACTTGAAAGGCACAAGTTGAGCAATACGCGTCTTTTCAGGAATAGTGATGGGGGGGCGTGGGTGTGGAAACCATAGCACAAATCTGGGCTATAAAATCAGCATCAATAACTCCTGGGTGTACAAAGATCCCTTGAATGGTAACACTAGATCTGCCCACAAGCAATGCACTGAAGCCTTGACCTAGGGGCCCATAAGCATCCAAAGGAACCTTATAAACACGACAGGATTCTAAGACAATTGTTGCTGTGGTGTGCACATCCACCCCGGCTGATCCCTGGGTGCTGGCTCTAAGCTGGCTGAGTAGGCCTGTGTCGGCGTCGGAGCCATGCCCTGGGGAAACATTTGTGTCCGAGCGCACATGCCCTTTGCGCTCCTGTTCAAGTTTCCCGAGCGTGTCAGAAGTCGACCATTGGCACGGTACATAGATTCACAGTATTCTGCAGAATGAGCTGGCCTACCGCCTCTCTTGCATTGAGCAGCTCCCCTGTTCTCCTTATTTCTCTGCTTTTTTTCCAATCTGGTTCTGTTTGCTCTCAACTCCAGGCCTCTTCTGTCCACGATCAGAATTTGATTGAATAGGCTGCACAACTGCAGCCAAAGCAGACTTATGATCTCCAGATCCCACCTTAGAGCAGGCTTCAACCATGTCTGTTAGTGAGGGTTCTCCTGGCAAAGCATCAATGATCCTTCTACACTCATCATTGGCATTATGTCTTGCTAACTGTCTGCACAACAGCTGCCTCACGACCTCATCTTCAACCTGCTTATCGAGGGCTGCAGCAATCTTTTCCACAAAAGATAAAAAGTTCTCTTTCTGCCCCTGAGATATTTTCACATATCGTGTTTTAGAAGCAGCCATGTCTATGCCCTTTAATAGGGCTCCCATACCAATCCTCTGAGTCTGTTCAAGGATCTGAGGATGTCAGGTAGCTTGAGCATCAGGGTCCCAATAGTTATTGGCTCCCATGAGAGCATCTGCAGGAACTCCATATCTGGGATCAGTTGGAGGCACCTGCATATTCCCAGCTGCAGCTTTTTCAGCCATCCTTCTCCAATTGGCCTCAAAAACTTGATATTGTACAGGTTGAAATAATACCTGACTTAAATGCTTAATATCAAACGGAGAAAGCAGATCAGTATTCAGCACTCTAATAATCTGCATGACCTCAGGAGAACCTAATCCATATTGAGCGACATTAGTTTGTAAATCTTGGACCACTTTCCAAGCAAAAGTGTCATGTTTTTCAGACTGACCTGAATTAGGAAGAGCTTTCTGTACAGGAAAGGATTGGATCACCCTCTGTATCAGTATCACCTTGGTCCATTGTTACATCAGTTTGATCTACCTGCACACCACTCTGAGGCAAGGTAGCAGCCTGCTCAGGTCCCCTTTCCTCTTCAGGCATCCCAACTCTTTCTATTACATCCCAGTCCCCAGCCTCCAGAGCCCACCTCTTGACCTCCTCCCAGAACCGTTTTGAATTTTTTGGATGCACAGTCACCTTGCATTCTGGAAGGGTCCAAGGACAGCTGTGGGCTCGCCGTTTTCCTGATTGCTGGCATCTGAGTGCCTTCACAGAATCCCGTAGCGAAGCAGGTGTTTCCATAGCAACGCTGCTCGCATCGTTGGGCAGGAGTGTGTCCGATGGTCTCTCGGGAGGCTGGCAGGATGCAGGCGCCGGACCAGCGAGCGGTGTAGCCGTGGAG
>NW_008239424.1:9401-11265 GCF_000691975.1 Corvus brachyrhynchos
AGCTTGGGCTTCCCTGCTTCTAGAGCAGCAGGTTCTACCTCCTGCAGGTTCACATTCCGACTCGTGTAAGATGTAAGCGGACAATTAAAAGTACTTTCAAAACAAACTTCTTCCTTCTTTTGTAAAAGATTCTGGTAAGGTTTTAAAGAAGGTCGAACTTTACAAAGCGAGAGGAAGAATTTGAGTCACTCAATGAATGTGCAAAACTTATTAGGACACTGGAGGAATATTTGTTTCAGAAATTTGACTTTCTAAATGGCATAAGTTAGACAGTCTTTTGTCTAACTCAAAAAGAATGGTTTAATTCAGCACATAACAATCTATCAATCCTTATGGCATGAATGATTCTGTGGGAGATCTTAGTTATATCAGAGGGATGTCTGTGGAACAGTTTTTAATATGCAAAGACAGCAGCAGAAGTTGAAGCTGTGAATATATTTAGAAATGCAGGTAGGTAGTTGTATCAAAAATACATGATATAAACTTTAGGTAACTTGATGCTAAGGGCTGTGGGAAAATAACTGTGCATATGAAAAGTCACTGATAGCAATTAAAAGTCTCACACTTCTTTCTCATCTGTGAAACTTCAAGTTTTTCAAATAAATAGGTAATAAACCTCTTTAATTGAGCAGTTTTATAAGTGTGGACCAGTAGCAAAAGAATTCCTCCACAGTTATTTCTCCCCAGTATTTTCCATGCTTCTTCCTCAATCCTCTGCATGTCACCTCTTAAGGCCTGGTTCTTCTAAAAGGATGTGGGTTATCTGAGATGCAGACTACAACCATGAAAATACAGCAAATGGAAAATAGGAACATTGAATAATAAAGTTAATTTGGAAAGCTTTTGTTTGTTAATCGTCAGTGAGAGGCTAAGAGAACTGCTTAGTGTAGTTTAGCAAAGAAAAAAACAACTTCACTCCTTACATTGAAAAATTTTAATTGGGCTTTGCAATTTTCTTTGTCAGCATCCAGTTTTAATTTCTGAAATACTAAGTTGTGAAAACATCCCAGTACAAGTTGTTACTATTAGAAATAGGCAAGAAGTAAGACATTTTAGGAAACAGGAGATTTTCCAATATATTTTTTTTGTTGTCAGTATGAGTATTAATATTAGATGCCAAAACACCTTGGTTGAACCTTACCAGTTCAGACTTTCCTTCTGACTTTCTTGAAAGGTCCTTGATGCTGTCACTCATCCTGCCCTACTATGTCCCTTGTGGTTGTTCAAATGTTCTTTTCACAACATTGATAATTATTTCATCTTTATAGGTAGTAAAAAGTCTTTTTCTTGAGAAATCTGTGATAATTTTTCTCTACTACTGTCGCAGTTGTACCGAGAAACAGCAAGAATCACAACACAGATCCAATGAGAATAACCCTATTTAATTAATTATAAACTGGTTTATATAATGTGGTCCGCAAGAGTGGTAGGAGATCATTGGTCCTTTGACCAACCACCAGTTAGAAGGACTGGCTGAGGTTCTCTAACACCCATCCAAAATATTTTCTCTAGTGTACCATAACAAGACTGTGGAGGTGCAAGATAAAGTCTTGGTTTAAAAAATCTCTATACTATTTTCAGCTAGCTTGCATGAGAAAGGAAAAATTCACAAAATGCTTCAGCAGCTGGAAAATTCCTCTGCTCCTAGCTTTTTAGCATCCATAGAGGGTAGCCCCAAAAAACCACACGTGCCAACTGCGGTACTCAGCTTGAAATGTATCTGGTTACAAACTGCATATGCATCAGTACACAATACACCTATACATATGCATCGTCTGTCTCTGCTTCGTATTATACTTAGCTTGGCATCCTATTATGCCTGCGCAGTGCCGCCTGGTGGTTGTGGGCCGGGGTCTCTGGGATG
>NW_008239424.1:11276-11885 GCF_000691975.1 Corvus brachyrhynchos
GGGGTCTTCAGTTTGAAATTGTCCTCATAGTGATGCCTTGATGGGCTACCTAAAAACATAGGCTAGACAAAATTAAGAGAATAAAAGCAGTTATATTTATTGAAGGGCCTTCAGGTACACTTTGGGCAGTCGAAGCCCCATGGCCTACACCCAAAATGGACTATGGGTCACGAGTTATTCATACTTTTATATGTAGGGTCCATTTGCATATCAGGGGTTAATTCTCCAATTACAGTTTCAGGTAATGAAGTCATTACCCCAAGTTTGTTCCCCCACTAACCCACTGTTGTTTACATTTCTCGGGGCCTGAGACAGTGTGGTGTCCTTGAGTTTCAGGCCTAGAGAGGATTTGTTTTGTCTGACCAGAATGGGAGAACAGTAGCTAACAGGCTGTCAGGAAAATTAATCCACAAACACCAGAGGTTTATGTCCAAAAAGGAGACAGAGGAGTCCTGTTACTTTATTCTAATAAAGGGAGAGGCCATGGGGCATTTCCCCTGGGGTCTCTCAAATTTTTGGAGGGTTCAGCCTCCTATTTACCCTAATTTTAGGCCACATTTCCCTCTCTCTTTCCCCATTGGCTGAGGTACTTGAGAGGTACAGACTTCC
>NW_008239424.1:11908-13062 GCF_000691975.1 Corvus brachyrhynchos
TGTATCCCCCCCCCCCTTTTTCTTTTCCTATGGAATTTATGGTTCTTCCCATTGCTGCTTTTGTCTCTCAGTATCTCTCTTTACCTATCAGCAAACCCACAGTTTGTTTGTAAAGACAAATCTCTCTCATTCCTTTCAATACCTCCTCTTTTATTTTCTTAATTGTCTTTACAAACTTTAGTTATTATTGACTTAATTTTCTGTTTCTGGGTCTTTTTTGATTTTGCAATTTTTGCATTGACATCATTTTCCGTCCTTTTGTAGGCATCTCTGGATCTGTAGGCATGGCTACTACCTGCATCCCCTTGATCACATGTTGAATAAGTTGCACTAAGCAAGGGATCATGCATGGTAAAAGGATTAGAGTTGCTACAACACCTAAGAGGACAAAAAGCATTTGTTTAACCCATAGTCCACCAGGTAACCATGAAAACATGTCCCATTCCCATCCTTTCCATGTTTGGACTGGTACATGAGCTAACTTTCTTATTCTTTGTTCTTGGTTTCACTACTTTTCCATTGTCATCTATTTACAAACAGCAGTTTGAGTCATTTATTTTTCTACACAGTCCCCCTCCTTCTACTAATAGATAAACCAAAAGATAAAGTCCAGTCACAAACACTTTTTCCCACATATACACCTCCAATTCTATTTAGACAATTGTAGTGGGTTTTGTTTGGCGGAAACACCAATTTAGTGTAGTGGTTTGGTCCAAAATACTCATTACTGTTTACCTTCTGTGAGATAAGAATTAGGAGAAAAGCAAAGCAGGCACAAAAACTTGAAAGAATATATATAAGTTTATTAATAGACCTAAAAGAAGGAAAGGGAAGAAAAAAAAAATAAAATCATACCACACCTTCAGAACTCTTCTCCTCTCCCCACCTTTCTCCCTTCTCCCACTGACAATGTAAAAAGACAACCCTTGAGATGTTCAGTCTGTTTACCACTTCCATAATAACCTTGTTCAGTTCATTTAGGAAGAGGAATCTCTCTTGCTCATACTATGGAGACATTATCACAATGAGACAGCCGCCTGGGTTGGTTCTCTGCTCGCATCATGTGGGAGTCCCTTCCCATGACTTGCAGCTTTTCCCACAACTGCTTTCGAGGGTCCAATCTTGAGCTACTGGGGTACCATTTTAAGGTTGAG
>NW_008239424.1:15007-16065 GCF_000691975.1 Corvus brachyrhynchos
TGCACGGCTCCAGGCCCGAGCACAGCCTGACCTGGGCCCTGCGGGCCCAGTACGGGCCCTGCAGCTACATGTTCCAGCACTGGAAATGAGACAGAGCTCCCCCGGGCTTTGTCTATTCTTAAGTGTGGACCACACAGGTGGTCAAAATTCTAAGTGGCTTGAAAAATTGTCCATATTCAAACTAGCCAGCTGATAGGTTCTGTCAGGTCATAGAGGAGCTGTAAGCACCCCTTTGCAAGAACATCACTTCCGGGACTATGCTTGCTAACCCATGACAACAATAAATGCCTCTTTCAGAAGGATGAAGTCGCCGTGGACTTCCTTCTTCACCCCAAAATCCTGTTCCATTATAGACCTCACGCAGGGTGCTGACCCACCATTTAGGTTCAACTGGGCTAGCCACCCATGGCCAGTCTTCAGATCCTCCTGGCCCTCTGCAGACCCAACAATTCCTAAGGTTAAAGTTTTTTTCTACTTCTCCTAGGAGTAAAAATTATTCTCCCACCTCTGGCCCAAACCCAACTGACAATATAAAGATAAGATTATTAAGAAAACCATTTTAATGGTGCAATCTAATCTAATCTAATTCTCACGTTGTCTCCCGCACCACGTGTGGCAAGTGAAGGCACAGAAACAGCTTAACATAAAGAAAACAGTGACAGCAAGGATTAGCCCCGCAAAGACTGGAGATCTGAAAGGAGAGATGCCCATACAGACTATTTCAGCAGACAGTCTGTGGGTAGGCACAGAAGGCTTCCCCCGATGTTGATGCACTGGCTACTGCTCCAGTCCACTTCTGTGGAGTGTCAGTCGCAGCCTCCCGTCCTTCTCCTCCATCTGAGATGTCCAAATCTCTGGGACCGCAGAGACCTTGACCTCAGTGTGATGGGTCCACCTGTGTTCAGCTGTCTTGGTGCCTAGGTTTGAAAGGTGTCTGCTAAGGAAGGCAGAAGCCTCCCTTGGAATGGCAGATGCAATCCCCTTCCCTCTGAGTTATTATAATTTTGAAATCAAGGGCTTTTAGGCAAAGATGTGGGAAATAGGAATAACAGTTCTTT
>NW_008239424.1:18022-18417 GCF_000691975.1 Corvus brachyrhynchos
CTGTTCCGGCGAGCGCCTACAATGCGGCAGGAACCATCAGTGAAGAGGGCGTATTGTCTTTCATTCTCTGGTAGCTTGTTATATGGTGGGGCTTCTTCGGCACGTGTCACCTGCTCCTCTTCTTCTTCAGAAGATAACCCAAAAGTCTCACCTTCCGGCCAGTTCGTAATTATTTCCAAGATCCCAGGGCAACTTGGGTTTCCAATTCAGGCGCGCTGCATGATGAGGGCGATCCACTTGCTCCAAGTAGCATCAGTGGCGTGATGTGTGGAAGGAACCTTTCCTTTGAACATCCACCCCAGCACCGGTAGTCGGGGTGCCAGGAGGAGTTGTGCCTCTGTGCCGATTATGTCTGAGGCAGTTTGGATTCCTTCATAAGCTGCCAAGATTTCTTT
>NW_008239425.1:0-251 GCF_000691975.1 Corvus brachyrhynchos
GGAACTCTTAAAATCCGGGACCCGAGGGTCCTTTCCCGCACAGGGAAACACAAAACAACCAATAGCAAATGACGCTGAGCAGGGGCTCGGGAAAACCCGTGTCTCCCCTCAGGGCCCCTCTCCCAGGGCTACATGGCAGGGGGAAGGGACTCCGACAGTAACCGGTCATCCTCCTACTGTTTCTCATGAAGCTGCTCCCATCAGTGTTCAATTCCCATTCTGGATCCTTCAAAGGAACATCTTTCAGGTCT
>NW_008239426.1:0-762 GCF_000691975.1 Corvus brachyrhynchos
ATTAGACTATGAAGAAAAAAGTCTATAAAAGAGTTTGTAAAATAATTAAAGAAATCAATCTTGCTGCACAATTCCTGCCTGTTGGATCTTCTCCTCCTCCTCCTCCCTATGGCTGCGGGACACAGTGATATACCGTAGGAACCAGGCCTGTGGTAATAGAGGATCCTCAAAAATCTCCCTTTATAGTGAGCAGAGAAACTGGTATTTCTCTGTAAGTGGCCACGATCCCCCTTGGCAGTGCAGCTGTTACTGCAATTTTACTTTGGGGAAGTTAAACACCAGTCTCATCTCTAAAAGCATCCTCACCCACTTTACAAAGTGCCTCAGGAAGGGTAAAAAGAGGGACTTTAACACAAGCACACACCTGTTGGGGTCTCCTCCCCCGCCATGTAGCCCTGGGAGAGGGGCCCTGAGGGCACAGACACATGGTTTCCCTGCCCCTGCTCAGCCTCGTTCTCGTTGGTTGGTTTGTGTTCCCCTGTGCGGGCGAAGGACCCTTGGTCCCGTGACTGGAACAGTTCCTCAGCAGAGCCCCGGCCATGCGGCTGGAGAAATAAACATCTCTCTGAAACATCTACCAAGAATCCGTCCATATATAATTCCTTTCCACAGGACTCCTGGTTTGGTATATGCATGTTGCAGTATCCCCACTGCAACACACACCCTCCTCAGCTGTGCTGTTAAATGCCAGGGTGCAATCCAGAGACTTACCTTCGCCACTCGGAAAGAGAATTCTTTGGCTGATACTTCTATAGAGGGATC
>NW_008239427.1:0-228 GCF_000691975.1 Corvus brachyrhynchos
CCCCCTGGGGAAAGGGGGGTTCCCACCGGGATCCACCCCGGATCCCCTGGGAAAGGGGGGTTCCAGATCCCCTGGGAAAAGGGGGGGTTCCGTCGGGAATCGGGGTTTGATGCCTGGGAAAGGAGGATCCCAGATCCCAGCTGGAATCCAGCCCGGATCCCCGTGGAGATGGGAGATCCCTTGGGAAAGGAGCGGATCCCGCTGGGAGTCGACGCCGGCTCCCCCGGG
>NW_008239427.1:537-929 GCF_000691975.1 Corvus brachyrhynchos
GTGGTCGCCGCGGGGGGGGGGGGCCAAACCAGCACCGAAAGTTCCTTTTCTGGCCCCGATTTCTCCCCTTTCCCGATCTCCTTCCCGGCCTTTGGGGATCCGGACGCGGGACAGCTCCGGAATTGGGGTTTTGTTCCCGTTTTCCCGGTTTTTCCCGGTTTTTCTTGTTTTTTTCCCGGGTTTTTCCTGTTTTTCCCCGGTTTTTTCCTGGTTTTTCCCGTTTTTTTCCTGGTTTTTTCTCGTTTTTTTCCCGGTTTTTCCCGTTTTTTTCCCGTTTTTTTCCCTTTTTTCCCCTTTTTTTCCCAGTTTTTCCCGGTTTTTTCCCGGTTTTTCCTCCTCCGCAGGGATCCCCCCTTCCTTTATTTGTGACTTTGCTCCCCACAGAATCCCCT
>NW_008239427.1:2384-2854 GCF_000691975.1 Corvus brachyrhynchos
AGGGGCGAAATGAGCCCCACATCGCCCCTGTCCTCGTCCCATCCTGAAATCCCACAGATCCATCCCAAAACCCCGTGGATCCATCCCCAAATCCCACAGATCCATCACAGAATCCTGCAGGTCCATCCCGAAATTCCACGGATCCATCCCCAAATCGCACGGATCAATCCTAAAGTCCCACAGATGCATCCCCAAATCCTGTGGATCCATCCCAAAATCCCGTGGATCCATCCCAAAATCCCACATATCCATCACAAAATCCTGCAGGTCCATCCCAAAATCCCATGTATTGGTCCCAAAATCCCACAGATCCATCCCGAAATCCCCGCGGATCCATCCCCAAACCCCGTGGATCCACCCCCAAATCCCTCGATCTCCCAGCTGCCGTTTTGGGGCTGTTTCCCCTTCATTCGTGGGGTTTTCAATCCTCTCGTGATCCCGGATGGATCCCGAGGGGTCGGAGGGGAGCT
>NW_008239428.1:0-247 GCF_000691975.1 Corvus brachyrhynchos
TGCCCCCTCTGCCACTGCCTGCCCGTGCTCAGCACCGACAAGTTCAAAACCGACTTCTACGACGTGAGGGGACCCCAAAATCCCCCAAAATCCACCCCAAAATCCACCCCAAATCCACCCCAGGCGGGCCCAAAATTCCCAGACTCCCCAAAACCCGAGGGGCTCCCAAAAAACCCCCAAAAAAAGGTCCTGAAAGGGGGGAAAAAAGGGAAAAAAAAGGAGAATTCCCAGATTTTTTGGGGGGGTT
>NW_008239429.1:0-726 GCF_000691975.1 Corvus brachyrhynchos
GTTGCTGCTGGAGCATTTTTTCCAGCACCACACCAAAAGTCTTCTTCTCTCGTACTGCCACATCGTTCTTGGAACCTTGGTTGGGAACTGGTGGCTCCAGGACAATCGCTGCTCTGCCTCTGGCTTCTGGGAGTGCCTTACTGGAGGCCTCCTCTTTTCTATCTCCTGCTTAAACAAGAAAGGCTTTATAACTTGACTGCTCTATGCCAGCTATGAATACATCATCTCCTCTGGAACTCTTTTACAGTGGACACAGAGTTTGTTTAAGCTAATTCTCACAACTCTTATCGTGATTATGCCTCATAACTCTTACAACTCTTATTAGTTCATAACCTGGATTACACATCATCTCTGTCCAGATTAGAATTTTAAAATATATAATTCTCAATATCGTCTAGCTACAAGATGTAACCACACATCTTTGTCCTTTTTTATTTTTGCAAAAACATTGGTAATTGTTTCTCTCTTTAATATTTTTCCCTTCGGAACTCATCTGTTTCCTGTTTTTACTTCCTCTACTCAGAAGACCTTTCCTTTGGTTTATTCTTGTACTGATTCTCCAATCTTTCCAGGCTACTTTATAAAGATGTAGCTGGTGCAACATATACTTGCTAGATAGTTTTTGTGGTTTTGATTTATACTACAGGAAGATGATAAAACATGTATTTTACATTACCTCGGACGGCAAAAATGTTTTGCATTTTTAATGGAAAATATATTTTTAAA
>NW_008239430.1:0-851 GCF_000691975.1 Corvus brachyrhynchos
AGGATTAATCTGCTACGTTTGGATCTTTGAGGACAGAGGTGTGCTGTATCATAAAAGAAAGACACCTGCTGCACAAAAGGCTGCCTTGAAGTAAAACAAAACTTCCAATTGCCCTGATTAGGTGACAGAAGTTAATGAAAAATGTTTTGAGAATATTGAAGGGTAAGAATTATTGATGGTTCTTTTCCAGGAGACACAAGTGACTTGGTGCATTTTTTGGACATCCCTTTCCAAAATATCATTCTTACTTGAGCTAGCATATAGGGGCAGCAAATCCTTGTGGGAACTGTTTTTTTGCCTCCTATAACACATTTCAGTCTTGGGCAGCTGGGTAATATTGGTCTGTAATTCAGAAAATGAGTTTGTAAAGGACTTCTGGTTGATTTATTAAAAAATACCCTAAGGGTAACGTTACGTAGTAAGTTTTTAGAACAATACCCCCACTGAGAACTGAAGTAGAGTACTAGTGACTGAAGTCAGTGCATGTCTTAAGAATAATTCTTTTAGGCCCTGGGTGAGTGGTTTCCCCTGTTGAGCAGTGATTTAACCAGCTGAGGAGCTGCAGACAGACACCCACACCCTGCTGAATTTGATGGACATAAGCAGCCACTTGGAAGTTGAGCATGTGGTTAAGTGCTTTTCTCAGCAGGGGCTCTGGCTGAGTTTTGAATGTCACTGTTATATGTCTTTCCAATATAAGAAAAATATGTTTTCTGCATCTCTTTATTACAGAATCTGTTCATTCTTTTGACACTCTTATGCTCCCTTTTCCCATAAGAAATTAAATTGTCTTTTCTACAACATTCTTTTCTACTACGGCCAGTAACTCCATCTTTGAAAAGAGGCTCAGG
>NW_008239431.1:0-975 GCF_000691975.1 Corvus brachyrhynchos
CACCAAGCACAGCAAAATAGAAAACCTGATTCACCTCCCTTCTCTGTAGAATTTACATATCAGGGACAAGATTGGAGCAAGTTGTGGATCGGCAAACAACCCTAGGGACCAAAACAGCACTGGTACCTCAGTGAAGCTTAAGGACCAGAAAGACATGAGTACATCAAGCCAGAGAGATGTTATGAACTCAACCAACATGGTGACTACTTTACACCAACACAGAATAAGTAACTTCAAACCAAAATGTAAGTGCTACAAGTTTTTTTTCACTTTCCTTCGAGCCACGCAGTTGGGCGCCACTAAATTTGTTCCAGTTTGGCCAAATTTAGAAATATATATTCTGAGAGAAGGCAGGCCACCACTCCTCCCCCACCAGGTTCGGGGAAAATAAATTTTCCTCAAAGGAAAGTGAAAGAGATAGAAACTATTTATTTAACAAACACACGGGAGAAGAAAAATAATGCTAAATAATAAAATCTCTCACTGTGGAGAAAAAACCTGGGAAAGTGTTAGAGTCCTCCCTTTGGTCTCCTCGGAGCCGGGGCTTGGCCCAGGGCCAGGACCTCTGTGCCCGGTGGAAAGTTCTCCTGATATGTTCCAATATTGAAGCAGTCCAGCAGAAAAGGGAGAAAATCCAAAATTCCAGGGAAGGAAAAAAAATTCAACTCTCAGTCTCTCTCCGGAGAAAAAGAAGCTGAACAACTGGCCAAAAACTGACTCCGGGAGCAGCAAGCCGGGTGCTTACTCCCTCCCCTGCCGCAGCTGAGAGAAAAAAAGTTGCTATCTCTGTGTGACCTAGAACAAGCTGCAAACTGCTTTGAAAAAGTTTTGCTCAGTTTTTCCTTCCTCCTCTCAGGCTCAGTTTAGAGGCATAGAAAGGCACAGGAATTAATTTCTGGGCATAGGGCAGCGATATGGGATACATAAAGTCACCCCAAGACAGGTTATATCTGCTACGTAAGCAGAGTCAGTAAC
>NW_008239432.1:0-593 GCF_000691975.1 Corvus brachyrhynchos
AGCGCCGCCAGCTCCCGGCGCGCCGCCTCCCCCCCGCCCCGCGCCGCTGCCAGCACCTGGGGGAGGCACAGGGGGCACAGGAGTCAGAGTAGGGGTCCAGAGGGGTCCAAGGGTCACGGTGGGCATCCCAGGGGTCAGAGTGGGGGTCCCAGGGGTTGTGGTGGGCATCCCACAGGAGGACCCAGAAGTCGGGGTGGAGGCTCAGGTTGAGAGGTCCTGGGGGGTCCTAGGGACCGGTCCCAAAGTGGTTCTGGCAGAGTCAGCCAGAGGTCAGAACTGGGGGTCCCAGAAGGATCCTAGAGGGTCCCCAGGTGGGAGTCCCGAAGGAGACCTGGGGGGGTTCCAGTGAGGTCACATTGGGGACCCAGGGGTCAGATTTTGGAGGGTCCCCCAGGCACTCAGGGTGAAGGGGTCCAGGGGGTCTGGGTTGGGGTCCCAGAGGGGTCCAAGTGGGTCCTGGAGGGTCTGGGTGGGGTCCAAGGGGGTCAGTCAGACAGAGGGGGTGTCACGGGGTGGGGGGCAGGGCCCTCACCTCCTCCTGGTCCAGCATCTGCTGCTTGAGCTTCTCCATGATCTGGCTCTGCTGGTTGATT
>NW_008239433.1:0-484 GCF_000691975.1 Corvus brachyrhynchos
CTCTTTAATCTCATGGTGTGGGATAGCTTGCCACGTTCTAGGACCACCAGCTTGCTGGCTAAATAGTACAGGCATAGCCAAAGGATTTAGATTTTCCTCTTTGCAAATTTGGCATCTGACTTCATGCCAGTCTGTTAATTGAAAATTATTAAAACATTTTTGGGAGTTTTCTACTTTTGGGATTAATGCGGGCGAATTTTCAGGGTTTAGTGTCTCTTTTTGGGTTGAGAAGTCTGTCCCAAACACTGGGGGGACACCGGAGCTGTTTGGGAACAGACTTAATTCTTTTTCGGAATTGTTTTGTATTGGGATTAAGGTGTTGGCATTTGCAGGGGCAAAATAGTTCTCAGTCTGTCCTGTATTTATAAAAGCAGGTGTCATATTCCGCCCTCCCCCTCCTTGTTGCACGGCTTGTGTGCCTGGCTGTGGCTGTGCAATCGATTGGTGATATAAAGTAGTCCCATTCGGTGTCAGGAGCGCAGAG
>NW_008239434.1:0-318 GCF_000691975.1 Corvus brachyrhynchos
TCCCAATCCCATTTTCTCTCATTTTCTCCCCAACTTTCCCTTTTCCCTCATTTTCTCCCATTTTCTGTTTTTCCCCCATTTTCTCCCCATTCCCCCCATTTTCTCCCCAATTTCCCTCATTCCCCCTCATTTTCTCTCCGTTTTCCCTCATCCCAATCCCATTTTCTCTCATTTCCCCTCAGATCTCCCTCATTTGCTCCCAACTTTCTCCCCCTTTTCCTTCATCCCAATCCCATTTTCTCTCATTTTCTCCCCATTTTCCCTCATTTTCCTTCAATTTTTCCCCATTTTCTCCCCGTTTTCCCTCATCCCAATCCC
>NW_008239435.1:0-275 GCF_000691975.1 Corvus brachyrhynchos
CTCTTCTACCAGAATAGCCGTAGCTGCTATAGCGTGAATACATACTGGCCAGCTATGGCTCACTGGATCTAGCAATTTACATAAATAAGCTACTGGCCTTTTCACCCCTCCCCATTCCTGGACTAAAACTCTATGAGACGCTCTATTTTCTACATTCACATACAGATGAAAAGGTTTTTCTAATGAGGGTAAGCTTAAAGCTGGTACCGAGGCTAATTTCAACTTCAGTTCTTCTAATTTACTATCATCTTCTCTGGTCCACTTTATATTATCCC
>NW_008239436.1:0-755 GCF_000691975.1 Corvus brachyrhynchos
ATACTAATACTACTGCTAATAGTTGTAATAAAAATGAGATGGAGAGAGGAAGGTAAAACCCAAGAAAAAAAGTGATGCACTGATGCAGTCCAGTGCCTTAATTGTGTCTCCCCTGATGGGGGAGGCTTTTTAGAGTCTTTGGCAGGAGTCAGAGACAAACGGGACTTTTAGCCTTCTCTTTCTTCTGTAGTTGTTTATTAAGTCTTATCAGCGAAACACAAGCCACTGACGTGACCCAGACATAGCATGAAGTAGAGAATGCAAGAAAAGCTATATTATCAAGATTACACAGTCTTTTTAAAGGTAAATCACCCAATGAAAGCTTAAAACAAAAGATATTTTCACTTTTCTACCAATGCCTAATAAATTGGCTGGTCACGCAGACAGAAACTGCGGAATTCTTTATCCAATCATCCCAGACTACTTCTACTGCAGAATATGGAGTAGATGAAGAAGAAGGTCTGGAGAACAACAACAATCCTCCATTTTGACATTTTTTACTTTTATCTACTTACTATATTAATAAACCCAAAACCTCTGAATTTTTCACCCTGTGATAATCTTACATAGTATCCTATCACCTAGTTCACACCGGTGTAGATTCTAATTCTTCCCAGAGGCGAGGGGTGGAGAATGTCATAGGTTAGCAAGCTAAGTCTCGGAAGTGATGCTCTTCTTACAGCTTCCTCTATGACCAGAGAGAACCTATCAGATGGCCAGTTTGTATATGGACAATTCTTTAAGCCACTTAAAGT
>NW_008239437.1:0-560 GCF_000691975.1 Corvus brachyrhynchos
AAGCTTTTCAAAAAGATTTGATTAATGGTATACCGCATTAATTAATTTAAAACCTATTATCTTCGCATTTCTAAAAAAACTCCTTAAATATGCTTAGTCTTCTATAATTAGGGAAGAATAGAAGAATATTTGCAGGAAACGTAAAAAACTGTAGGGTTTTCTTCATGCAAATGGACAGAAGAGACATGAGAGAAGTCTTTTCACATCTTTTTTCCCCATCAAAGTTGTTCTGCCTTGTCAGCTTTTGTGTCTTAGTTCCTCAACTATGACATGAGGAAAAGAAAAAAATTATGTCTTTACAATGCACTGGAATTGATTTATTTCTACATCAGTGCAGGCAACAAAAAGCAGTTAGATAAACACAAAGTCTCAAACAGAATGTTAAATTGTGAGGAGCTATTAGCCCTATGCCATTTAGCTATAAACATGAATACAGCTTCAGCAAAAATCTCGGGGGGCTTGGTAGAGGTGATTGCTATTGACTTCCTTCTTTATCTGAATATATTTTTAAATTTTGCAGGGGAAAGGTTCTTTCTAGTCTGTGAAGGTCCAGCCTTCAC
>NW_008239438.1:0-473 GCF_000691975.1 Corvus brachyrhynchos
TCACTAGGTTTAGGACCATGGCTAGTTTCACTCTTGCAGCATTTGGTTACTGTAGGACTACTAATATTATTAATAATAGGGTGCTTACCTTGCCTGTGACAATGCTTGCAAAAGATGATATACCAAGTTACTACATCTGTAGCCAATCAAGTAATGCTTGTACAAAAAGAAAAAAGGGGAATTGTTGAAGAATGGTTAGAGGATCAGGGACATGGATCATTGATAAAGCCAGATCAATAAAAGAACTGTACAAGCAACGGCCTGCATGAGCAAAGGCCTGCATGAGAAAATGCCTGCATGAGAAAATGCCTGCATGAGAAACAGGCCTGAGAACAAAAAGGGAGTTTTTACAGTCCTGTGCTGATAAGATATACTGACCATGAGAAGGGAGGAGAAACTTTGATCTCTCAAAACAAAACATAAAGCTTGCCTTATGCAGCCTTTTATCTAACCTAATTATGTAGAAGTAAGAA
>NW_008239439.1:0-380 GCF_000691975.1 Corvus brachyrhynchos
CCCCATCACCCAGCACCGGCGCCTGTGGCCGCAGTACCTGAGCTTCGTCCGGAAACACCCCCTGCCCGAGACTGCCGTGCGCGTCTTCCGCCGCTTCCTCAAGGTACGGCCGGACGGGGACACCTGGGGACACCTGGGGACACCTGGGGACAGCCGGGGACACAGAGCCAGGGATACCTGGGGACAGCCAGGGACACCTGGGGACAGGGACACACAGCCAGGGACACCCAGGGACACCTGGGGATGGGGTCACGCACCTGGCACACCTGGGGATGGGGGCACACCTGGAGGATCGCCCTGTGGCAGTGGCACACATGGCAGTGTCACCCTGGGGCGAGGACACACGGCAGCACGGGGGCTCAGCTGGCAGCAGCACCTTG
>NW_008239440.1:0-686 GCF_000691975.1 Corvus brachyrhynchos
AAACTTTTTAAAAATGTTACAAAGAGTGAACCTCATTTTTCACAGGGCCATTGGGAAATCAGAAAAAGCCTACTTTTTATGACCCTTAAAATTTACATTAGGTAAAAAGATGGGAATACGTCAATTTTTATATCTTCCAAATTCACCAAAGCCACTGCTAGGGAGGGACCTATTAACTTAGTTAGAAGCAAAAATAGAATTTACAGAACAAGGAATGAGACTACAGGTTCTCAAGGAAAAATTAATTATGTCCTTAAGTTTAGCAAATTTCCCTGAAAGAGGAGAAATACCCATAGATAGTGAAATAATGAAATAACATCAAGTGATCCCATTAGTATGGGATGTTGAAATTCCAGGGAGATCAAAACAGGCTTCCCCGTTGATTATTGAACTACTGGAGGGCACACGACCAGTGTTAGTTAAACAATACCTGCTGAGAAGCACGAGTGAGAATAGAACCAATAATTGCTAAATTTGTTGATCAAGGGTGGTTGAGAGAGTGTAGGTCTCCCTACAATACACCAGTTCTACCAATACAAAAGCCAAATGGAAGTTATAGATTGGTTCAGGACCTAAGGGCAATAAATGCAATAACAAAAACACTTCATCCCATAGTGGCCAATCCTTACACTTTACTTACAAAATTACAAAGTGACTGGGTGTGGTTTTCAGTTTTAGATTTAAAG
>NW_008239440.1:838-1081 GCF_000691975.1 Corvus brachyrhynchos
ATCAATTAGCCAAGGAACTGGAAGCCTGGACACTGCCACTTAGAGAAGGTACACTCCTGCAGTACATTGATGATCTACTAATAGCAACAAGGACCCGTAAAGACTGCAAGAACTGGACTGTAAGTCTTTTAAATTTTCTGGGACTAAGTGGATATAGGGTCTCCCCTGGAAAGGCTCACCTAGTCCTCCAGAAAGTTACATATCTGGGATATTGTTGGGGTTTTAGGAGTTCTCCTGGGTTTT
>NW_008239441.1:0-797 GCF_000691975.1 Corvus brachyrhynchos
CTTTAGTTGTTAATATTGGGCTCAGTATTTCCATGTACTGTTGGTCATTTAGCTCCAGAATAATTTCCCCATTCTTAAATGTAATGGTTGCTTGTAATTGTTCCAGTAGATCTCCCTGGAATTTCAACATCTCCTACTAATGGGATCACTTGATCTGTTATTTCATTATCTATGGGTATTTCTCCTCTTTCAGCCTTGTTTGTTTGTTTGTTTGTTTTCCTAGGCCTGAGATGATTAAAGAATGGGTTTTCCCTTTATCTAATCTTAGTGGTTTAATTTACAGTCCAAAGTCCCAGTCAGGTATCTTCAGGGAGGCTTTTTTGGTTGTAGCTTCTTTATACAGTTTTTGTTATAATGAGTAAAACTTTATATCAATGTTTGAGGCATGAATCATTTTAGCCTCTGACAACACAACACGAGTGAGGTCCTCATACACTGCATATAAATAAACAGAATTATTCTGCTTTCTTAGGGCTATGCTCTGTTTTCCAGGAGACAGATTATAGCACTCGTCATTTAATCTTGACACAAACTAGAAACTGTGGCTTTATTTCTGGTGGGATTAAAAATGAAATGAATTCTCTTTCAAACTTAGTTTTATTACCTTAAGTAGCCTTTTTTTTTTTTAGTGAACAAATTGTCTTCATCATATTCTGCACCTACAACTGAGATTGCAGAATGTGCTATAAATAGGAGGTGTCAGGCAAAGTTAAAATATCCTCTTAAGACATAAGGCATGAGATTCAACAGCACATAAGTTTGAAAGCTGGTAGAAGGCTTTTCTGTATTTTATTCAT
>NW_008239442.1:0-230 GCF_000691975.1 Corvus brachyrhynchos
TGGTGTGCAGAAACTTCAGATCCCATTATGAAACCAACACCACAAACATCAGCCCCAAATTAACACAGGGTTTGGTGCTCAAGGCACGAGCCCTGGCGTGCCCCAGGTCAGAGACAGTCCAGCTGCATTACCTCCACACGCTGCTCAAGTGGCTTCGGGGTCAGGAAATGAGCTGCTTGTTGGGCTAGCTAGCTGGCCTCTCAGCAGAGGGAACACGGCAGGGGGCGGGG
>NW_008239443.1:0-213 GCF_000691975.1 Corvus brachyrhynchos
TACCAGGAAGTAACTCCAACTGCTCCTACTACATTCTCTCCTATTAGCAATGGAGCAAATCCTGGCTGGACACCCTTTCCATATTCTAATATTAAGGATTTGTGCAAGGCAATTAAGGAGTTTGGAATGCAGAGTAATTATTTTAAGAGCCTTTTAATTGCTACTTTTGCAAGTCATTTTCTTTTACCTCATGATTTACTTACATTGATGCAA
>NW_008239444.1:0-221 GCF_000691975.1 Corvus brachyrhynchos
TTCCCTTCAAATTATTATAATATTGAAATTAGGGGGCTTTCAGGCAAAGAGATGGGAAAAGCAAGAACAGTTCTTTTCTAGAATGTGTATGTACAGCGGCAGCGACAACAAACCAACCGACCAGAAACCCCAGTGAACGGCCTGCTCCCGCTCGGGGAGCACCTTCCCCGGCGGTGCAGCTCCGCTCCCGGCCGGCAGGGGCGCTGCTGGCTCCCGGCCGG
>NW_008239444.1:249-5210 GCF_000691975.1 Corvus brachyrhynchos
CCCGGCGCGGCGGGGGGCGCTGTGGCGCGGGTTTCAGCCGTCCCCCTCCACACGGTGATGGCGGCGCAGCCGCAGATGGGACGGAGAAGGGGCTGCCTTTACAAACCCCCAGGAGCAGCCGATCCCGGTGCCCCTCTGCATAGCAAAAGGAGCTGTAGCAGGAACCTCGGAGCAGCGAGCTGGGAAGGCAGGGATGAGCAAAGTCTCGGAGTGGTAGATGAGATGTATCAGAAACTCTGCAGCTGTAGCTGGAACCGCGGGGCGTCCCGGCAGGGGCGAGTTACAGCGTAGCAAAAAACCCGGCGCAGTGGCAAAGGAATGGCCGGGCTGGGGAACGGCCGCCTGGCTCCTGAACACGGCAGGGAGAGACTCCCTTGGAGGGCGAGGGGGCTGGGGGATCTCGGGCTTTTCCCCTGAAGCACTGGAACAGATGGTGAAAGTCCTTTTTTAAGTGAGGTAGGGTGTTAATAAGGTCCCAGTTCAGTGGCTGCTCTCACGAGCAAAGGCTCACCCACTGCAGAAGAAGCAGGACTGGGCTGGCCCCAGGCAGCGGCAACGATTTCCACCCTCCTGCCCCCCACAAAAGGAGAACTCCTAAACCCCAACAGATGGGCACCTTGTTGGCTTGTGTGAGCAGGGCAGCCTCCCTTGTGCTGCCACTGACCCAGGTGTAAATTCAGGAATGACACTTTGCTTCCCTCTGCCTCAGGGTGGATCCACAGCCTAGGAGTCGATGTGGCTGATGCATGGAGGACGTGGATATTCTGAGGGACACTATTGCAGTGACTGAGGTACTGATCCTATTTTGCAGAAGAGGAACAAAGTTGATGAGGTCACATTCCTCTTTCCAGCAGCAGCAAGTGTCATTGTCTAAACTGATGGCAAAAAATGAACAGTTAGACCGGAGAATTTCTTGACTCAGTGCATCTATGAGTCCAAAAGTGAATGAAGAGTTACAGAGATTAGACATTTGCAAGAATATCAGTAATATCTAGTGTTGTGATTATAAATTCAAACCAAAAACCTCAGCCCTTAAATGCTCTAGGGGGCATATAAACTTCTGTGCTTCAGGGAAAGTTTAGAGATCTTTTCCTGTCTTGGAAGACGGGAAAAACTTTCCCCCTAGAGTTCCTTAGACTGTAATTGCCTTTTGTTTGTGTTTGCCTGTGAAGCCTGTGGTATAAACCCTTTCTGTGACAGATATGGGCTACATAGACACTGCACTGATCCAATGCATTAACTCCCATGTTTTTCTGCTCTGGAAATACTATCAGTGTTATATAAAACTTTCTGCTTTCCTTCTTCATCATCTTTACCACATGAATGAGCAAGCAGAGAGGTTTAATCTCTCTCTTTTGAAAGACTGAAGACAGCATTCCAGCCCGCTACTGATCTATTCAGGCTCTTTTATCTCTCTAATGGTCAATGCTGACATGTACTTAAGGAGGCTGAGAAAACAATGACAAAATAAACACCGGCTAAACAAAAATAATTTCTGGCACTGATTAGATAGCTCAGGATTTCTACACATTTCTGAGTCCTCTGTGGCACAAGTCTGCTGTGATGCACCCGGACACAATGACTTTGGCTGGCTGTGCAGTTTAGGGCAATTCTAAATGTCCTTGTTGATTCAGACACCCACTGACATTTTTCTGCATGGACAAACATAATGTTCAGCACTTCTTTTGCTGTTATAGCAAATGTAGTTGTGGGTGAATTAATCACCAGATGACCACGTGCTTGATTTTCAACCATTATGACAAAGAATCGTAGAATCACTTAGACCAAAAAAGAACTCTAAGACCATAAAGTCCAACTGTGTGTCAATTATATCTTCCTCAAGAAGGACATCTCTTTCATTGTGAATATTCTTTATGCTTTATAAGTGTTGTTATGACACCAAGGTTTTTGGTTTAGATGTTGTGGTTTTTTTCCCTCAACAACTTAATAGCCATTTTTTGGGCATTTTAAGGTGTTCCTTTGCATGTGTGCACAAGGATGTGAGGCAATGCCTGAAGTTGCGTAACTAACAGCTCTGTGGAAGCCACATCAGCAAAAAGTTGAAATCCGCTTTGTGATGTCAAAAATCCACTCTGGTTAGGCTTTATTCTTCCTATACAGTCAGATTCAGGTAGAGAATTCTGGGATCATCTTACATGAGTTACCACTCTCCTGTTGTACCTTGTTTGTGCTCTGTTTTTAAGAAGGAATTGTGGGTTTTTCCCATGGTAATGTTGTGATCAAAAACCTTAGCAACCAAGCACTTCACACTTCAGTCATCTAAGCTAGATGCATGTTTACATGACTACATGAAAAGATATAGAAAGAAAGAAAAAAAAAGAGTAGGAGCTAATTAAAGATGCTCCTGGGCTTAACTTGACTGGCTGTATAAAAAGATGTTTCTTTTTAAAGCACTTATAAAAATCTTAAACTTTCATAAAGAAGTTGTGCTGAACCATTAGTAGTGACATGCTAAAATGTGATTTATCATTCTGTATAGCTCTCCATACAGCCAGTACACGAAGGTTTGCTCTTAGGACAGAAATAGACTTCGTGGTTTAGATGCCAAATTATATTTGACATTTAATTTACCATCTATGAAGCTGTAATATTTCACCTAAGCAGAAGAGGAAGAAAACAGCAGGAAACTCCATTTGCCAACAAGAAATGCCAACTCTCCTTGCTCTCAATAATCAGGTGTCTGAAGTACTAGATTATTGACCATAACAGAGTACATCTACACATGATGAATATGATGGAATAGAGAGGATATTTTGTAGATAGAAATGAAGGAATAAAGCATATAACAGAAATGAGTGTCATGGTTCTTACCTGTTTTTCCTGATTTGGTCTGTAGTAACAGGATTGCCAGACAAATGCTGGTCCCAAGCAACAAGAAGCTCAGAACAAGATACATTTCCAGTATCAGCAGATTTGGAACCGGTCCCAGATGAGGAGCAGGGATGGGGTTTCTCATGCAGTGGGACAAGTGGAGTCACAGACTCTTTGTATATCAACTTTTTTCACAGTCACTATGCCTGAATCTTTCGTGAAATTTCGAAAGGCAAAGCTGGAGATGTTTCCAATAACTTCATGTATTGCAAAGAAAACAAAACAAAACAAATTATTGAGAGCATTCCTCAGCAAAGGAAACCTGCAAACTTGTCCCAGGAAGACTCAGGAAATAAACACAACTACAATTATACCTTGTTCCATATTTGTAGCTGCCAAAGTGATTTGGATATTCTGAGCTATCCGAGTGAAGATTTCATTTATGGAGGACATAAAACTACTCTTACAGAGCATATGAAAATTATTTAGCCTTCAGGAGCAAAAAACTATGAGCAAGAAAATTCAAAAGCAAGTAAATCATCAATTACAAAGAAGCTGTGTTTAGACTAGATGCCATGGGATTCTGTAGTAAATCAGGTTTCAAAATGACCATTTTCTTTATCTGCAAAAAGAAAACTTTGAATTTTGTTGTTGCACAAGGGTTAGACTCTGGTGTCAGTGCAAATGATGCTGCAGGTAGGCAAAGAATGGATTCAGAAATGCTTTCTTAAAACAGTTTAGATACTGGTTACTTTCCTTTCATGCAAACTATCATTATTATTATTATTATTTATTATTATTATTATTAAGCAATCAAATAAATGTGGCCCATCTATGAGGCAGTAATATAAATTACTTATTGTACCCTTAATCAGTTTTTCTTTATCTGTCACTGGCTACCAACTTAACCAATTTGTTTTGACATTTGCTCGTGCTGTCATGTGCAGAAAGGAAATTGGTTGGGATAGTTTAATTTCAGGATGTGTAAGCTGAGCGCAGTCATTACAGACATTCAGGCAGCTCCATGTCTATGGCTTTACCTCAGAAGTTACTGATGTCCCTAGGCCTGATCCAGTCAAACAAGTTTGACAGGAAACACACTATTATTAACAACAACAAATATAAAGCAGCTTTCTTGCTTATATCAAGCCATTTCATGAAGAAAACAACTTGACAAATAAAGATGCTGAGATGCAATTGATTTTGAAAAAGATAATCTACAATGCAGTATCAGCATCAGGAACAAAACTCAATTTCCTGATTCCCAGTCCAATCCTTTATCCACAACACATTATATATTCCTTGCCATGTCCGGTGTTCTTATCTCAGAGCTGGATGGGTCAGAACAGCTGCACCTCATCCAACATTAACAGGCAATCACTTTTAAAATGGTGCCTGTTTGATTGGACTGTACTGGATAAATCAATCTGTAAATAACGTAAAGAAAACAGGTTTCGGTATTTATAGTTATCATGAAGAATTTAATGATGGCAGTACTGTATATCACTGACATTTCATATCACTTAATTTCATTAGATATAGATTTTACTAGCATGACATTGATATATTATCATTAAAACTAATGATCCATTGATTGCCATCCAGAAATCCAGTTAAGATGACAAATATTCTTCTAGGGCAGACCAACAAATAAATATTAAAAGCATACAAAAGTCCAGGAGGTAAAGTCTGTATTCAGCTATGCCAAGGTTCATATGCCAGTAATATTTAAGTTAGGACTAGAGTGTGAATAAAAGGAGAGTTTGTGATAATTTGGAAGCTCACTGTGTCAGAAGACACACACCACCAATTCCCATGAGAAATCTGCTGGAGGATAGGAACTGTCAGAGGAATTTCAAGTTGTAAAGGGGAACCTCTGCTGTGCCTCACCCAAATTCACATATATCTACATAGAGTCAGAAGTCACTATAGATTAGAACCATTCAGATGGAAGGAGGAAGACATTTCATTTGAGGAGTTTTTCAAATGCAGTTTCAATGTCAGCCGTATCTAGACTCCTCCGTGATCACATCAGCTCTTTTTGAGACAAGAAATCTGCTGGTAGCTACCCAAGACCCAGTGCTAATAATCCCTAAGTGCTTAGCCCCAAATTATCAGAAGAAAATGAA
>NW_008239444.1:5250-38464 GCF_000691975.1 Corvus brachyrhynchos
ATTCTTCTGAAGAAATGGACTGAATCAACCTAAAATGCATTTTCTTTCATTGTTTACCTTAAGTGTCATTCAGGACAAAGAACAATACAGATTCTTATTTCCTCCCAGATAAAAAATCAGTAATCTCATGTGTGCTGTAGACACAATTACTTATATCTCTTGCTGTCCTTTGCTTTTGTTACATGCTTTTCCTACAATTAAACCTTAAAAGAATTGACCCTCTTTTCACCATAAACTGGAGACACAACTTCTGAATGTTTAATAAACGTAGTAAAAGCAGATTAGACACAGTCTTTTTACCCAGCAGTAGGAGCATAATTTAGATTTCAGCAGCTGTTCCTGGTTCTGCTGTTGACTTGACAACTGAAACAGTTAAATTTGTCAAATTTTCAAAAGTTAAGAAAAACTTCTATTGATTTGCATCAGTGTATGCATATTTGTTGTAGGCCTAACACATCCTGAACAACCCTTTGTTTAAAACATTTGTTCGACTGAGGTGGCCACAAGGTGGGGAAAACTTATCTATTTGCAGATGTGAAAGACTTTCCACTTGTCCTTCATTTGGTCACCACCTGGCTGAACAAGCCCTTTAAACTTTCTGTTACAGTCCAGGGTAAAAAACTGACCAAATCCCAAACCTTCAGGGAGGGATTCAGCTTATTTAGGACTTCCCTCTCCTATTAGTCATAGGATGTATCTGTGAACATCTTTATACAGCAAACGAACATCTTTCCTTACCTGCTTGAATTCAGATGTCGTTTTTCTCCTCTTCCAGACTCAAGAAAAGAACATTTTCCCATTCCCCCTCTCTTTGCCTGGCCCAGAGACAACCACCCCCCTCATTTCACCATCACTTTGGCAATGCTAATATTGAGTAGGAGACAAGATGTGCAGGAACCCACAAAACCCCTGTGTGACCAGAGACAAATGCAAATAGAGATGTGCAGGGCATCTCCCAAGGGGCAGGATACATATGTGCCTTAATTAAGCCTTTTTCTGCAGGCTAAACTGATTCATTGGGCCAATAGATACTGGTTTTAGGAGAGCACATGTTTAATTTACAAATTACTGGATTACAGTAAAATGTGTAACAACATATTAAATGAAGCATTAAGGTAATACAACCCAAATGACACATGATAAACTATATAAGCATATATACAAATTTGATTTAATATGTTAGCTTCCTTTGCCCTCTGCCAGTCTGATTGCCTTTGCATAATCCATGTTTCTAATTATCCCCTGGTATGCCTTGCATATAAATAGCTAATTAGATAGTGTCCCTGTCAGCTATGAAGTATGTAATATCTGAAAAAAATACTCCTTTGGAAATTTAATTTAGGATAACAGATTGTGCTATCCAACTGAAGAATTAAAGCTTTCAGTTTACTAATATGTTTGTGCATTTAATATCAACCTCATACTATTATATTAGTGCCCCCAAATGCATCCGGTAGTTCTATTCTTTTTTAAAAAAATCATTCTGTCAGAAGCTTGTACAGTAATTAACAGCAAGATACTTAAGATCTAAAAATCACATTTCAGAAGATGATTTTATATGTACATCAACTGTCTGCTGAATATGTGCAAAATAAGTGCAAAATTTTCACCTGCAGCTCTAGAAACTGCTAGAGCAAATCAGACAAAAGGGCTGGGTAGTGCTCTGTGCTCTTCCTGGCCATAGCCAGGTGTTCCAGGGAACGGGGATTTTCTGAGCCTGCCAGATGTGGGATAACAGTGAGCATTGGGTTACCTTGCATCAAATGCCTTTTATCCTCTCTTGCCTTGTCAGTTACTACTCAGTTCAGACGCCACCCTGATCAATGCACACAGAACACTTCCAAGACTGTCCTACATATTTAAAAATAATAACAATAACTTAAAAAAAAAATCAAATCTAGTTGTCCATCCTTCCTCAGTTGACCTTCATTCTTGCACAACTATTTATTTTTTTTCCCAAACCTTTACTGGGCTTCAACCCTTTTCATTTAATCAGTGCAAATCAATGACAATTTTCTGCTGTAAAAATGCAAATGTGAAGTTATAGGTGAAATGCTGCTGCAACAATCACTTTCTCCTTCTTGGCTCCAAGGAGCAGATATTAGGAAGGTCAAGGCTGGAAGGAGCACAGGCAGGAGGTGGCCCTGAGGCTGGAGCAGGTTGTGTGGCGGGGCTGATGCCATGGATAAACAAACACTTTGCTCCTCTCAATGTACTGCTAAGACTTCCAAAGCCATATGTGAAATTTAAATAATACTCCTTATTCATTTTATGGGCAAGAAATGTTCTTTGGCTTTAAAAAGGTTTGTGGAGTCACCAATCCTGGAGTTACTAAAAAGATGTGTAGATGTGGGGTTTAAGGGCGTGGTTTCATGGTGGATCTGGCAGTGCTGGGTAAATAGTTTGACTTGATCTTAAGGGTCTTTTCTCACCTAAAGACCTCTATGATAAAAAAGTATATGCCTCATATACAGGTATTTTCATCACAAGCACTGAACTTAAGTGCTTTATAAGAGTATAGAATATGAAATATTCTGAAAAATAAAAGTAAGCCACAACCACATGATCCTCTACCAAAACTAAACAGGAAGATCACAATTTTTTCTTTAAATGATTAATGAATGCTATATGGCAATTTAAAAAACACCATTGGATCTCTTATTCATCATGTTGTGTCTGGTAGGTAATATTAGCAGATATACTGAAAATCCAGGCCATTATGCTGGGAATAAGACCAGGGGGAACAAAATCCCATACACCACATCAGCTTCACCCCTGGTGCAGCCTCACTGCAAAAGTAGCTCAGTATGTTCTGTTGTGTGTATTATATAGCTCACGTAAAGGGCAATGATGCTCATTTTGGAGTAATTATGGCTAATAAAATACTGGGATTGCAAAACAAGTTCTTATAAATAGCACAAGAATAAGATTTTAAAAGATGGAAATTAAAATCTTTTCCATTCAGGGCAGAGATGACTTTTAAAAGCAATTGCTTCCTGAGTTCGCGCTCCTTTTTAAGAGTTGTCCCAGGTGCACAAGATCATAGGAACCTTTGACCTGCTCTGTACCCCTGCTTCAGACTATTCCTATCCCCATCAGCAGATGGAAATGGGGAAGAGCAGCTTCCCTCAAGGAGGAATAAGACAAACCACAGGAAAGGACACACAGAGGAAAATCTGCCACAGAACAAGTAACAGCCTGCACCTCCTGTAATGCAGAGGAATGTCTCTGTGTGCCCATAGCCTTCTAAAAGTCAGGGTGATTTGTCATCTTAAATTATTCATGAAAGCCTGATTTATGTTATTAGTGGCATCCAAGAAGCTCTAGATTTTCCCCCTCTCCTATACAGGTGCATTTGCTCATATGGAGACTTAATCCATGTTGTCTTTGCATTGTTGGAGTAAATGTTATAGAAGAAGCTGGTAGGGCATTAACAAATTATTTAGTACAATTTCTATGTAATTTCTCAACTATTTAGAGCATAGTATGAATATACTTGGCCTTTTTTTTAGCAGACATTTGTTGTAAGTGGGAAAACATAGCTGGACTTCTTATAATAAAGTAATGTTAATAATGTTTTGGAGACAGAACAATATCCCCAGATCTCCTGGCTATTTCACACTAATTCATGCTCTTATGTGCCAACATTTAAAACAACTCTATCTGGTCAGAACAAATGTGGGATCTTTGGATCCCATGCACCTTTTCTTACTTTGTTACAGAAGCCTTTTCAAACAGATTGCTTCCTTACAATCAAAAAGATGAAAAATATGTATATTCATCCTAGCTGTTTTCTGCTCTGCCCTTTGCTGCCATGACTGTGCTCCTCAAGGTCCCAACTTCATAGAAAATCCTTTCAGCATTAAATAAATTCATATATTTTTAGGGAGTACTTGTTTCTACCTGAGATATAAATTGGAAGTATCAGAATCTTCTGTAGTAGTGTGGACTGGTTCATTAGTAGCAGGTTAGCAATACAAGTAAGAATTTCTGAGCATTCTTGATAAAACAAGAAGTAATTCATAAAATGAAGCCTTGCAGTAACATCTGGATGGTGACAATGAGCATAAACCATCTAGGACTGAGTTTTAGAGACGACACAGCCCCTGGAGTTCCCTCTGTATGTGCAATCAGGCATCTGAAGACAACACCTTTCTGGTGAAGCCTTTTCACTGGAAAACATAGTGACAGCTTTTCCCACTTGTCTGAAGTGTTTGCATATTACTGTCTCTTCCCCTCATGAGGGAATTTATGCTTTTAATCTTCTAATATACCATAGCAACAAGCATTACTTGCACTAAATGTATTTCTGTGATTATTTTGTATGTAATCAGCAAGCTTAAATGAAAATGACAATGTCTAGAGATACTCTTTAGCTGATAGCTGTATTTATTCTGTGTGTTTATGCACTGGCTGTCAAAACAGCTGTAAAATATGCATATGAGGATGCAGATTCCTTAGAAACTCAGAAAAGTGAGTGTCCTGGGGTGATGTTACAAAGCCGCTTTATTCCTTAAGCATCTGCTCAGTGCCCAAGGACGCTGTGCCTTTAAGATGGACCCGGGGGCGGGGCCGGAGCCCGGACCCGCGGGGCGGTTGAACGGCTCAGCCCAAGGGCTCCAGGGTCTGGGCAGGGCTTGCCAGGGAGTGCGCCGGGAGCGCTGTGCTGCTTTTCTGGGTTTTCTTTGTGTTCCAGCTAGCTGGGAAAAGGTTCTGTTGCTTTTTTTCTTGTTCTTTTTCCCTTCCCTTCCCTCCTCACCGGTCCAGGGAGCCTGTGGGTGTGGCCCCGGCTGGTCCGAGCCCGTGTGTTTGTTCCCTCTCTGGGAACTTGTTGTATTTTCCGTTTTTTTTTCCCTGTTCTACCCTGTTTGGTTTTGTGCTAATAAACAGTTTGTTTTGTTTTTTCCACTTTCACTTGCTGTGACCCATTTGTCTTATTGGTGAAGGAAAAGGGGAGGCCCTTTCCCCTTCGGAGAAGACACTCACTCCGGAGTGTTTCCTCCTGAAGTTTTGTCTCCAAAACTGAGACAGTGAGGTAGTCCAGTCTACCCCATTTTATACATTTTGCAGTGCCTGTGTATCTCCATTGATGTTTTTATTACTGTCTAAAATAGGGAGGGTTTTTAAAACTTTGTTGGATGTCAATGAGAGCATGTCTGTCTATCCAATTCACTTACCAATTTGTCTATTAAGTATTCACCAGGCTGTGACAACTCCAGTAAACTGGAGGGAACTCTAAGGGAGCCATGTGTTACAGGTTTTTTTTTCTTTTAATTTTTCTTTTAAAGCAGATCTAACATTTTTCCCTGCTAAAGTCAAAGTTACAAAAACGTGATTCATTGCTGTCTTTTGAATGTTGTTGCATGGAAAAGATCAAACTCAGGAAATCATGCAGGATTTTCCCAGAATACTGCACGTTGCATGCAAAGACTGCAAATTAATATTCAGCTAAACCCCAGCCTTTATGCTTTGCTTAATATCTGTCTAAATCCTGGCTTAAGCATCACTCTGTTTAACACCAGTATCAGGTTCAAAGTGCAGGGTCCTGACTGTGGTTTGGTATATGATTTGCAACCATCCATGTGCAAAAATTATTTTTACACGTGTCCAGATCTGCTGGTTGTACATACCAAAGAACCCTCTTTGCCCACATGGACCAACATTTACCCCAAATCAAAGAATCCTCTGCCCACATGGACCAACATTTACCCCAAGTCAGCCAAAGCATAGGAGTCAAGCAACACTCAGGCCCAGCTGACAAAATATCCATCAGAAGCCTGGGTAAATTCACTGGGCTGCATCAAAGATTTTCAGCAGTTAAGAGCAGGGTTTGATTTTTATGCAAAGCCATTCTCAGACAGACACTTGCTTGAACAGCCCACACAGTCAAACCCACAACTAATTACAAATCTTGCCTCTTCTGAATGAATAAGCATCTCTGCAGCTGGTACGAGTCATGGTGCTTACAGTTTTGTCAGGTGCTTGTCTTCATTTAGCAATTAAACCAGCACAGCACTGAGAGGAGGCTTTTCAACTTGCGTTGTGGCTACCTGTGAGATAGATAGATAGATGCCTGGAAGCAGCAGCACAGGGTAAGATTGCATGATGTGGGGGGAAAAAAGTTTTGGTTTATAGGCCTTCAGAGCCCAAGCAGGTTCCTATTCCTAAGGAATTGTAATGAGAGCTGGACACCCTCTGGTTAGTCTGTGTGTGTCAGTGCTGCTGGTGGAGCAGCCAGGGCCATGGATCAGGCACAGGCTGAGTTAACTCCTTTCTGCAGAAGAAACTAAGATTCTAAACACACTTCTGCTTTTTTTTCTAGATGGTCTTCTGTTGCAGCGGGGATACTGCAACATGCATATATCAAACCAGGAGTCCCGTGGAAAGGAAATATATATGGACAGACAGATTCTTGCTAGCTGTTTCAGAGATGTTTATTTCTCCAGCCGCATGGCCGGAGCTCTGCCGAGGAACTGTTCCAGTCACGGGACCAAGGGTCCTTCTGCCCGCGCAGGGAACACAAACCAACCCATGGGAACGAGGCTGAGCAGGGGCAGGGAAACCCCGTGTCTGTGCCCTCAGGGCCCCTCTCCCAGGGCTACACGGCAGGGGAGGGACCCCAACAGTCTTCCATGTTCTTTCTCCTGGATAAATGTATCTTCAAAACACTTCCTCATAAAGAATCTGATTTTACTTAACCTGATACTCCCAAAATAATATCTCCTTTTCTCCTCCTTGATTTTGCACTAGGAAACTGTGGTGCGGCTCTAACATTCAAATACATTCTCGGCCTATGGAAACTTTCTGCTCTTATGCAGAAGACATACCTGAAACAAAATTGTACTGGCCTTTTCTCCTGACTGGTTGGAATAGTCTAACAGGTGCACCCCAGGAAATAAATTTTTTTATGTGTAGAGGTATAGTATATTTTAAGCTGACAACAGAAGCAGAACACAGGAGACAGAGTGGCAGATTCTCTGTTCTAATCACTTGTCTCAAGCTTCTTCGCAGGATACTCTGGGCAGTGCTTTTTTTGGGTGATTAAAATCACTTGAGATTGATAGATAAAGGTGTAAGACTTGGAGGAATCTAAATGTGAACCTGCTGTCAAGACACTTTACAGCATTACCTGAGGCATGCTCTATTTCTCTGGATATGCACTGCCTGTCATCACATACTGCTTAAATACCCTAATTTTTTATTGGTATCACAGTCCATGGAAACTTTTCTCATCAGTCCTACATTTATATCTTTTCTCCAGGATAATTATCCACTGCTCTAGTTCTCTCTGAGCTGCTTCACTGAGTTTCAGTCTGTCTTCATGACAGATAAATTATTTTTCTCCTCTGCACTATCTTTGATCTGCCCTCAGATGCAGCTGGTAAGATCCTGACTCCTACTAATTTTGAACTAGACTCCCATTTTAACTTAAAGAGTATTCCATGGTTTCTGCTCTTCCCAAATTCTTTCTGGTGCCAGCTAAAGTGAAGCAATCCTAGTGCTTGCACAGAGGAAGGAAAGGTTCTCCTCTGTACTGCCCCACAACTCTGTGGGTGACTTCACAGGACAGAAGGAACCTTATTCTTGTTTTAGCTACAGATCTAAATGCTTTGCCTTTTAACTTTTCTGTAAGAGACTCTCTAGCTGAACTCCACGCCCTGCTTATTCCAAGCTCCTGACAGCAGTAAGAGGTACCTTTTTCAGACAGGTAACATTACCTTAGTGCCAACATCTCCCCACTTAGTCTTACGTACAATAAAACTTGGACAGCTCCACTGCCTCTGAATGCTGAGGACAGCTATTGAGAGAGAAAGGAGGAAGAGGAAAGTCTCACAAAATTTCCTTGTGAGTTAAAACAAAATTATGAAGGCTGGAGTGTTATGTGAATTTAGGGCTAAGTGTTCAAAAGAGCTAAATTCTTGGTTAAGCACCTTAATGAACTGGCCAGATGTTTTTCTGCAGGTACTGAGACCTCAGTTATGAATACTGAGCCCACCTAAACATGCTTTCCTGAAAGTCATTCCCCTTTGCTTCCCTTGAGTTTCTCAAATGTAATTAAACAAATGTAAAAAAAAAATCTACCTGTAAGATCCGTGATCAATGGGACAGTTTTATAAGAAAAAGAAAAAAAAAGAAGCAAAGCAGCAGCATCTTTTTGGATATAAACCATCCCTTGCCAACTCTGCATGGAGAAGAGAAATGCCAGTGGCATCACTGGTGCCTTCAAGCCACAATGACAACACAGTTTAGTGACCAGAGGAAATGTGGAAAATGTCCCAGCTTCTCCTTTAAAAGCTGGAGCCACTGTTTCTAGCCTGGTTGCTGCACTGGGAGTTGAGTTTTAATGAGTTTGAAGTAGTTTCATATGTTTCTTTTCTTCTCTTTTTGGATATATTAAGGCTGTATCAGGCTGCCACACTGAAAGCTAATCTGTCCAGTTCCCTGTCATGCTCTTCAAGTGGATCAGAGCAGTGACCTGGGAGATTACAAGGAAGATTAGTATCTGTGCTACATCACTTAGATGCATACATACATACATACATACATATATATATGAAGGTATCTCAGGAAAAGCAATAGCCATTGGCCTGCACTATAAACAAAATATTCTATGGTTAAAAAAACATGAAATCAATACACTGCAAATCTCATTTTTCAAAGATCTCTATCCAAGCTATCAAAATGAACAGGAAGCCTCACATCCCACAGCAAGGAAGAGTAATGTTCCACAGGAGCCATATGTTTGTTACGCACCCACCTTACTTGTGCCCGTCACAGGTACTGGTGAGGGCCCAGCTGGCCAGAGGTGATGCTTTATTGCTATCTCAAAACATATAAAAATCAAATTATGTGTCTTCATGCAAGGCTTGAAGGAGCAGATTTCCCTGTGGCTAAGGCAGTGTTCTGGTTTAACACGGTCTGGAGGGAATTCAGGGCCTGGTGCAATGACAAGCCAAGGCCTTTGCAACTTAAAACTGAGACTAAATGAGTTTTTGAGACTAAATTGGTGTTTTACGCCAGACTTCCACTGACCCTCTAAGGCTCCATGCCAGCTGCTCTGGAGCCTTCAGGGAGGACCAAGACTGAGAAGCAGCAGTAAAGAGATTAATATGAAACCTTCAGGTATAAATTTAAAGACAACATGGCTCCTCTCTGCTTGGCTTTTACAAGTTCAGGCAGAAATCCTCTACCGCAATCTACTCATCATGGAATGGACATGTAAACAGTCCAAATGGACTGTGGGACTCCAAAAAACTGAAATTCTGTGCACTGAGGCTGAAAAGCCATGTGCTGTGGCTGGGGATTGTAACAGCCTCAACCTCAGTACTTCTAATTAAATGAAAATCTATACTGCAGACTTTCTAGGGGTTTTTTTTGTCCCCCAAATATAAGAGTTTGCTCGTGCAAAGCAAAATTCAACCAAAAAAATTGATACTATCATAGCAAGGAAAAGGGCTTAGAATGACTAAGTAATTAATGCGGGCACCTTGATTAAAGTCAATTTGCCTTCAAGATCATGACTTACAATGTGCCCTGGGCCTGCATTAATAACCCACCAACACATGGCTTATTTGGCTCTTTAATTATTTATAATTTTTATTGCTTGTTAAAACAAAGCAAGTGGAATGAGATTAATAAAATCATTTTCTTACTTAACTTTTACTTATTAAAAGTAAAAAATGTAATTTCAGTGCAATCCCTTATAAATGGGAAGAGAATCCTCAGCTCTCCTCTCACTTGTCCGGCTGGAATTTTTCCCTCTAAGATAAAGAGGGACCCATCTGCTGGTCCTCAACTCAGAATATAAACAAGGGATCCAAATATCCTCACCAATCCCACATCCAGCCCTGGAGTGGGCACAAGGCAGGACAGTTGTGTTTTTCAGGTTACAGCTCTGCCCTGGCCAAAGCAGCTGGGATGGAAAAGAGAATCTGAGCATCATTACATGGTACCACTTCGTTTTAGAAAGCTGACCATCAAAAGCAGAAATGCCACTTGGAATTAAGGAGCATTTCCTCAAAATATCACAATTTATTAGTCATGTGGAATTCTATCTTCTAAACTCTGGGCTGAGCTAAATAGGTGCAGCTTTTCCTCTACAAAATCACCTGCCCCACCACAGCAAATGTACCTCTAATCAAAAGTGACTTTACTTAGATTCCACCGTTATAATCCTTAAACTGTCATACTTCTGAGATGTCAGCAAGGGAACACTTTCACATATTCTTATCTAGGAAATGTAATTTTTTATCTCAGAAGTTATTGAATAAACTGTTTATTTTGAAATATACTTTGACATACTTCTGCAATTTAAAGACATATTGTGAAATAGCATTTTCAAGATAAAAAAAACCGTATAGTACCTTTAGAAAGATCTGTTTATAGTTACTAGGTGGAAATTCAGAAATACCTAAATTAAAAATACACAAAAAGAAAAATAATTACTTAGTGCAATTACAAGCATCAGGCTGGGGGTTTTCTTCCATATCTCCCTCAAGTGCTAAATTTCCTTTGTGAAATGACTTTGGTATCTCTGTGAAGGACATTGCTTCCTGCAAAAGCATCTACTAAGAGCTTTATTAATTGCAAGAAGACTGCATTTACAAAAAATAAAAACCTACTTGGGCAATAAATATCTCATGTGATACATGCACATCCGCTCAAGTGAGTTTGCATAGCTAGAAACAGCTGTTCGGAATACTGATAGACTCAAAGAATTTACTATTCACCATCACCTTCCTTTGAAATATTTGATTAACCTAGAAACACACAAATTCAATCAGTCAAAGCCTGCAGAACCCATTCAGTGTAAGGCTAGCATTTGTGCTATTAATAAGACTAATTGCTATCAATCAATTTGTTTCACTAGCAGTGGAGATGAAAAACCTGGAGCAAAGTAAGGCCTTGCCTTCCAGGGCAGTTCATTGGTACATGCTGATATTCCAATTCACCCAGCAGTTAACAGGATGATTCACTTTAATGAAAGGAAAAAAAAAAAATCTTGCAGGTATTTGGCCTTAAACATTCTCAGTTGGGAAAAGTGCCTTTGCATGCAAAAGCAAGTATTTGAAGCCTAATCGGAAAAGGCATTTTAATTTCATTGTTCCACGTAAAGACATTAAATACAGTCCTCCAGCTGCTCCTGAGGATTTGGAATTGTTATTGGCAAAGGCTGCTTGAAGACTGAGGCCTGGAAATGCAAAGAGCTTGAGTCTGTCTTCCCAAACCATCCTCCACCACATCAGCCACAGCACAAACCATCCCTGTCCGTGCTGCCACCCATCCTGCACCCTGTGCATGTCCCATCCTGCCAGGCCTCCCAGGACTCACAGGGTTGTACTGCATCCCTTCTTCTGAACTTGGTGCTGAGAATACTCCTTTTAAAACAAATATTGTCCTGCTTAATCTTTCCAGATTTCATTGTGGCTGGCACTGTAACCACAACATCCAGTGGCAAATGAACTCGCGTGCATGCGGAGTAGATGCAGCACCTAAAGCAGATTTATATCTTCCCTTGATATTATAACACTAACAAGTTTAGTACTCAAGAGTTGCAGGCTTCCCAGTGGCATCTTTATGAGGCCCAACTGACTCTCCACCAAAATTTATGTCTGCTTCAGCATGTTCCCCAAACCACAATCATGGACACAATAAATTTAAAGGCTCCTTTATATGACATAGACACTTTTCAATGCTCCCTTTACATGGCACAGAAGGGACAGGACTCCTTTTATTTGGCAAAACTCTTTCTTGGTACTCACAAATATTTTGTAGTTTGGAAAATACAAATATTAAAGAGAAGAAAACCAGAAAACCAATTTATTGACTTAATTCTCTCAGAGCCAGAAGTACAGCCACGTGTTTTCACCAATAATTTCTTGCCTCAATTTCTTCTTTTCATTCAAAACCCAGCAGTGAAATTTATACACAATACTGTCAATATGGAATGGGGTCCCATGGTAAAGTCCAAATGGCTCCTCCAAATTCACAAGCAAGGGTGAATGTGGTCCACTACACGTTTTCACCTTGACCTCTAAAGAAATGACCTCCATTTGAGCAAATAATCTGAAGAACTTCATAAAACCTGACCAGATAATGTGTTTTCACCTGAGACAACTTCAGAAGAGGAATATATCACATTATTGCTGAAGTTTAAGTTGAAGGAAGGTTTTAGCTGTAAACATAGCTGTTCAAAAGATAAATGTTTAAACAGAATCTTCGTGTCAGAGTCTATAAAATATAATATTCACCATTGGTTGTAAGCCAATGGGAAATTTTAACAGAGAATAGACTTCTTCTTTTCATGGATATTTAAAGCAAATTAACAATGACAGTAATGTAATTTTCTTGGCACAACTCTTCTTCATTTCTTTTCAGCTGTCTCCTGCTAGAATCTTTAGAGAAGTTTAAACTGATTTCAAGAAATCCTTTAGAAAAAACCCCTGCACTTTGCTATTATATATCTCTCAGGTGTTCACAGAAGTGCAGAAGAAAGAATATTTGCATTTCCACTTAAATGCTCTGTTTATACAGAGCTGTTGATGGGAAATGACAACATACTTTTTTGGGACTGTAAATATTTGCCTTTACTAAACTGAAAAGTTGGTTTTGGACTGTGACCTGTTTCAGGCAACTTGTGCAGGAAAACTCCTACATAAGACTCTTGTAAGGAGGGAAGCTGCTGAAGAACCAGTCTGATACAAAGCCTAATTCAAAGGTCTTGCAAGTTCACATCTAGTGAAGGAACTACTTCAACAGAACCCTTTCCAAAATTCTACAGTGATTCTATGCTGTAACTAACTTCTCTTGAAAATACCTCTCATTGCCTAAAATCATTGTTTCATATGTGAAAAACTGTAAAATAAACTTGAGAGTGGAGAATTCTCATCTACTGAGGCCAAAAAAATTATTTTCTTTAGATTCAGTTGGGTAGTGGGGGTGTTTCTTTTTCTTCCAAAGCTTGATAAAAACACCTCTGAATTCAACACGTCTTTGACTTCACTTTAGTAGTCCTTAAAAGATATACCCAGAGAATACTTGATTCAGAGCTATAAATCATACATGTTGTAGATGAAGCTGAGCTACAGCTTTCAGAGTCCACTGTATTGAATGGAAGTTTATGATGTTGGGAAAAGACTCAAAAGAATTTGGACTTTGGGCTCCCTCTTCTCCAGCTCCTGCTGTCTGCCACTGAAGATCCTAGTCAAGAGCCAGCCTGTTCCTGCAATTCCACCTAAGGTCACTCACTTCCTCTCTGAAATGTCTTTTCCAATAGCACCACCCCCATTATTTACTGCAGAGCACTGGCTGTTTAAAATACAAGGGTCCTGTAGGAACTTGGGTGTTTTTACCTGCTTCTGTTAAGACATTCATGCTACAAACCTCTGGATCCTTGGGGAACCTTATGGTCCCACAATACCTGGCTGCATCCTTAATTCCCCAACTCTGTTCCTAGCAATACTAATTAATACAGGTCACATCATGTGTGGTAGAGTACAAGGCAATGGAATTAAGTCTCCTGAAAGTAACCTGACTTTCAGAGTTGTCTGCCAAGAAACCTAATTGCTATAACCAATCATTTGCAGAAAACACAGAAAACCAGCTTGCTGGTAGAAACTGTGCTGGTCCATTGGAGAAGGAGGAGAGAAATCAAAGCAAGACAGTTTAGGTGAAGCTATTAAATAAAATGAAAACAATATTGGTAGGTTTTGTAATATTTTTGTCTTAAATAATCAAATCTATTACTTCATTCTCAGAAGGGTTGTCTGTTTTACTAACATCTCCATTTTTCATGTGAGGGTTACAGTTGACACAGCAGGAAGAAAGATGACTTTTTGGGAAAGATGATTTTTGATCTCTTACTTTTGAGAAGAGTTTTGGGAAAGCTATCTCATGAAAATAATGCAGACTTTTGGCATAGGTACTTACAAGAAGGCAGCCTCAGAGCTGCACTGCAAAAATCAAAGGAATCACATGGAACTACTTCTTAATTTCTTACATTATTATTATCTAGTATTGGACAAAATTTGCTTCAAGGAAAGTGTAGTCCATCCCAATAATTGTGGGGGGTTTTGGCCAGGGTTTTTCTGTTTGGTTTTTAAATTTCTTCTTCAGGCAACATCTCGAAGTGGCATGAAGCAGCTGACGTTGCTTTTCAGAAATCATACCCAGGGCTGGTTCATTTTCTTTGGAGGCTCAGCAGTGCTTGACTCTACAGGCAACAGCTCAACCTTTGCCAGGTTTCTGTTTTGGCTAAAAAGCTTCGTAATTCACTGAAACAACAGAGCAGGGATAGCAGTTCATGGTATTCCTGGATAAATCTGTCTAAAGATAAGCTGCTCTCACAGGTGTATCCCATATTTTATTATTGAGATATGGTACCAATTAAGTTACAAGTGCAGCTATTTTTAAAACTTTTCTCTCCTCTCTAAATTATTGTATAAATAAATTTTCCATAACACCCCTCTTAAAATAACTCAATAAATGTAATAATTACCACCAAGTGCATTAACCATTCCATAATTAATAGTTCCAAATACCCATATTTTCCTTTATGCAAATAAGCAGCTATGTCAACAAAGTGCTAGCAGAGGGTGCTCTATTAAAGAAAGACAACATTAGGGGAGTTTCAGCTTTGTTTTTCCCTTCTTCTCTCAGCAGTCTCCATTAATATAATAAAACTCTCATTATAAAATCATTAGTGTAAATGCAAATAAAGTTTTACATTGTTAATGTCCCCACCAGGTCCTTAATCACTTGCCAAGTCATGCTGCATTAAGTATAACATTGATTACACATGATAAAAGGGGATGACGTAGGAGATGCTGCATTAGACTGAACTATTCATAGGACAGAATGGGCTTTGTGTTCAAAACTGTTTTTCTGTGTTGTTCATGTGCTACAATTTTAAAAGCCCTAACTAAAAATATTAAGTTAAACTGTGGATTTCAGCCCTACACTTCCTGATATCTCACTGCCCTTTCCATGTTACCCTGATCCATCTCAATCTTCACCCCTTATCCCTGCACCAGCTAATGAGGGAGAAATGATGAAACCTCCATTCAGTAATTCAGATAAAACAATGCAGCATAAAGCTACTGAATGCATTTCCATCACAATGTTTCTCCTGCAGCCACCCTGCGTTTTCCCATTTATCCGGGAATCTTTAATGTGATATTGGCTCTAGTCACCATGCGACATCAAGACAGAACTGCACTTACCGACCACCAAATTAAAAGAAGCAGGTTCTGCACAGCACAGACAAATCTCTCTGATATAAAGCAATAGAGAGAGACAATGTTGCAGCCATATTTTCAGTTTTAAGTCCTAGATATTGCTACTGAAAAAATATGTGCTCACGTGTTGAATTATTACTGTATTATTTTTAAAAGAAAATGTGTACATTGTAAATGTGTGAACATGGTATGACTGGAGTGCAAAAGAAGGTCTTGATCTGGTAACTCATTTTCCTTGGTTCCTACCTACTCACAGCTGGTTTTGTTCTTCCAGAAGAAAATAATGAGGACTATTCTAATTAATTACTCCAAAAAGAAAGGTGGCTGATTGCACTAATAATCATAAACATTTCAGAGAAACATGTAAAGTAGGACGCCAGATACAAGAGGAAAGGTGAAAATAGCTCTTCCAGATTTGAGAAGAGTGTACTTTAATGAAAGAAGTTCATAACTCCTGGTCTTAAACTGTGAAAGTAATTTTTCATAACACCCCCAAAAAATCAAAGGAACAAAAAAATTTGGGACAGAGAGTTTGAGTAAACCAGCATAAAAAATGGAAACCAAGTTTCTCAACTTCTGATATTCACCATCTGTTAAACCCACAGCTAAGTGCCTATCTCCAATTAACCTGGATCCAATCATTGAATGACAGCCTACAGCCATGGTTAGTCTGTCAGCAACCCATGTGACAAGTGTGTCCAGCCCTGCTGATGCTTTATGTGACCAAAATTACATGCTACTTAATGTCAGCTGAAAGTTAAACAAGAAAATCAATTCCTCTAGGAAACTCCTTATAAATAATTTGTTAGGGGGAAACACAATTAAAGTTGCCAGTCAAGTATTTGAATGCCAGGCAATGCCAAAATTGAGGTTGTCTGTGCAACTTGAATTCAGCTTTTTGGAGACCTTCCTGTGTGCATGATGATACAGCCTTTAATTACAGAGAGCAACATCCAAATGAGTTCTGCCAAGAGACATGCCAGTCTTCTGAAGTGAGATCAAGGAAATGACCTCCTTTTCATCTTGACGCATTGTGTGATGCAGTCATTGTTAGCATATTGTAACTGCTATTTCTGAAGGGGCTTCCCAGATTTACAGCTTAGAGAAGCACTGAATACCTGAGGCTTTCAAGTTAGTGAAGGAACAACAATGAATGCTCTCAACATCTGGTGAGTGTATTGGGGATAGAGGAGGGGAGAGAGAAAAAAAGTAAGAAAACAAAAAGGAAAAAAAGAAAAATCTCCAGCTAAACTGAAATGACTGCACTGAGAAAAATTTTTCCTTCCAACTCCAGAATTTCCTATCTGAGACCTTTCCCTTCTGCTCTGGTCAGTAACCTCCAAAAGATTTGACAAGAAAGCAAGTAGTGCAATGGCTGCACACAACAGTATACCCACCTTATATATAAAATGCTATATTAGAGGCCCTGGTGATCAGAGGGATAGCTCAGAATTATCTGTGTCTAACTGGGCTTGGACTCCATACTTACCTTGTACAGATTATTTAGGGTTTACCCGAACCTTACAAAGCAGCACTTAGGAGGCTTTGAACTGGCTGGAAATAAGCCAGCACCAGAAGGGAAGGCAATGCAGCAGCAGCAGCTTGATTTGGGTGTTCTGCCATGCTAAGGGAGCTCTACTGCAACTGGGACTTGGCACATGAAGAAGGCAGCTCAATCAGAGCCAGCTCAGGTGTCTTTGCACCACAGTGGATCACGCAGTCAAACACATGTTTAAAGTGCAGCTACACTCCGTGCCAGCTGCTGGAGTTACTAAGCTGGTCCTTCACAGCCCTTTCCTCTTTCCATCCTCTGCCCCTGTCCTTCTCACCCTTCCTGTCCCAGCAGAATCATCCCTGCCCTGGGGCCAGGCTGCTGAGCCCATGGAATTCTAAGCTGCGGCTGGAGCCAGGATGAGCTCCGGCAGCAGCAGCACCCTCAGAGGAGCTGGAGGTGGCTTTTCCAAGAAGGGGACAAAGGCATTTCACTATCCCCAGAGAATTATGAGGCAGTGGGGACAGGGAGTCGGGAGTAATCAGCTGGAGCAGGGGATGCCAAGACAAAAAGAAGGAACACACATCAAGGAAAAGAAACAAGCATTTGGGGGTTTTAAAGTGCCTTGTTTTACTTCCATTATGAGCAGGAAAGTATTTAGGGATCACCTGTCCAATTGTTGCACATGGAGCTTTAGGGATGAACTAGATTTGTTGCTGTGTGGGTGGTTGGGAAAGCTCAAAGACAGAAATGAGATAATTAAGCAGAGATGTTGCCTATTGGATAGAGTGATTGCAGGAGGGTCACCTGTATGTCCTGAGAAATAGTGCCATTTAATTGTTGGAAGATTAATACTTAAGCTTCATGCCCAGGTGGCATTTCCTAAGGCCATGGTTGAGGCTTATGCATTTTCTTCTTTCCTTCCTGTGAGAAGTGACACAGATTCAATTCAAGGTTGAAGTTCAGAGTGAACCCAGGCTGAAAAGATCTCAGAGAAGCCAGGGCAGCTGTAAAGTCACTGTGGAAACAAGAGGCAAAGCAAAAGGATGAAGAAAGGGGTTTTGTTATTTTTGTGCTTTTTAGTTTTAAATTCTTAGACAAAGAAAACTTGATATTACCCTGTGATTCACCAATCACTTTTGGAATTTTTTCAGCTTCAGGCTTCTCCAAAAACTCTTGAAAACTAGATTCTGCACAGTGCAATATTCCTACCTCCTAGAGTTAAATCCCGTTAAATCAAGCTTGTTCAGGCAGTCTATTTTGCACCAATTATGCTGCCAAGTCACAGGCCTTGTCACAAAAATAAAAAGCTCATTGTTTTTTCAGTAAAACAGCTAAAAGTAAAGTGGAATTAACACATGATACTGCCTTCCTATTAATTCTCACTGTCTCATACTTTTTCTTTCAAAGCTGTTTGCATGGAAATAAAGGATATATTTACAGTGCCAGCCTTGTTAAACAGTGTAATACTCAGCTGATATTCAAGGAAATAGCTGGCAAGAGAACAAGATAGAGCAGCAAGGGCCCACGTTGGCAATTTGAGTCTTATTTTCAAGTTTCAGCAAAAACCTGCTGGTAACCAAGAAAAATTGTAACCTGTAATGAGAGGGAGTTTTCCTCTTAACACAGCTGTATGGGTGTTTTGGCAGCACATGTATTGGCAGATGCACACACTCACTTGGGGATTGATTATCTGAGTGAGAACAGCAAAAGGACAAGATCCAATTCAATTCAACAGCCTGCCTGGCCCCCTGGTACTGTGATATTGCCTGGGTGGTTGGAGGTGTTACATGAGGAGCTGGATTTGTATAATTCATTCTTACGGACCAGCACCACTTCCCCAGGAAGTCCCCAAATCAAAGGGGGAGGGTAGGTGCTGGTTTAAATTATTTGTTTGAGCAAAGAGACACTGCTAGATACGACCAAATACATGTCCAGGTTCAAGCAGAATTTGGTTTTTTTAGATGTCTGTTATAAACAGTGAAGGGGGAAGTTGGCTTTCATATTTGGGGTTATTGATTCAAGGGGTTAATCAAGTTAATGAGTTAGTTAATAAGTTTAAGACTGTTAAAGTTTTTTGATTTCAGGTTTGAAGATGATTGGGAGTCGAGAGCGATGGTTGGCGTTAGATTGTATGTTAGGGTTTTTTTTAATGTTTAATGTTTTTAATGTTCAATGTTTTTAATGTTTAATTGTCAATGGTTAATAGAAAACAAAATGGCTGACGGGAATAACTTTCTGGATCTTTCTCAGGGGGCAGTGTGCAAGTGCCAGTCAAAACCACCAGTACTTGTCACTCAGGCCGGGGCCCCTCCTTTGGGAAGCAATTGGGCATGCTCCAGAGGGATGGTCCTGCCCCTATGGGCAGGCATGAGGGACGGCCTGACCAACCCGGCCCCTGACTGACCGATGGCAGTTAGAAAAGGCCTTGCACAAGGCCTGAGGGGTGTGTCTCTGGCAGACCTTCGGAGCCGAGCGCTCAGCGCTGTTATTCCTTGTTTTGTAGGTAGCCAGCTTGTTGCCTGAGGTCTCTAACTGTCAATTATTAAGTTTTTTGTTACTAAAACCCTTTTAATTTTTAAATTGGGTAAATGTTTTTCTCATGTTCCAGCACTACTTGGGTCAGTTGGGTACATGGGCAGAGCAGGTCCATAATCAACAAAACAGAAGGTGTCCGTCCCTACGAAACTGAACAATTCTTGCCAGCAAGAAATCATCTCCACGTAACGTCAGCCAGCAGAAATACATATTTGTTCTGCTTATACTGTGTGTTTTCTCTTTGAAGAGCATAAGAAAGGCTGCAAGAATGCTTCACTCCAGTCTCCATGCTGGCTGGCAGTGGGGAAACATGCACCCAGCATCCTTTGGAACCACAGAACTCTGGAAAAGTTTGTTATTTCTTGGGACACTATCTTCTTTTTTCATGATAAAACTCTATGCTAACAATCTCTTCCAGCCTGAGCCTGCAAATCCCTCACTGTGCATTTAACTAAGTGAGCAGAACGTGATACTGCTGGTGGGCAGAGTGCTTCCCAGCCAGAGCCACCAAACAGCTGCTTGAGGAGCTCCCAGCAGCCTTGTCCTTAACAGTCAGGATCAGCATTGGAGGAAGGCATACGAGATGCCAGGCTCACAATTTAATGTGATGGAAATGACAACAGAGGCTATTCTGACACACATTCTTCATTCCAGTGAGTGCACCTGAATGCTTAATTGTCATCTGCTGTTCTCATTAGCACTGCTGTGCCAGGGAACAGGGCACTGCCACGGGAAGTGTGATGGATCCTGTGTATCTGAGTGGAAAATGCTCTTTCCTTGTCGCACTTCATCTTAGCAGCAGAAAAGCAGGAGCCATTTCGGGGCCTGAATTGCTAGGAGGAGGAGAGAGGACACAATCTCCTCAAATTCATGGGGATTGCATGTGCTGTGCACTGAAGCCCCAGAGCAAAGAGGCTTCACATGGGTCACACAGGGCACCCATTTGTGCCCTCAACCCTACCCAGGGTTAAGTGTGGCTCCATCAGGGCAGCACATGGACCTACACATTTTCTAACAGGAATCACCACTAAATCTATTGCCTTTTAGTGTACTCTCATTCTCCCTGCTCTCTCAGAGGGTTTCCCCCTCCAAACCAAGCCGGCACCAAAGCAAATCACACACTGGCCATGTCTTTGCCTCCAGCGTGTTGCTGGACCTGACAACAGAGGCTCGTTCAGGAACAAGTCTCAAATGCAATCAGCTCATCATTCAGAGAAAATAATGCTTCAGAGAGGAGGGCAGGCCCATCCTCTAAATGTCCCAAGTTACTTCTAGCAATGACTAACAGAAAGCAGTTTGTCTCATTAACCTGATCTCAACACCCAGCAGTGTCTGCTGTGAGCTCTGGTGGAACCAGGCATCAAATGAGAGTTTTACCATGTAATCCAGATAAGCCAGATACGCAAAAGATCAAATACCAGAACATACTAAATATACATTGCACTGCTTTCAAACATGCAACAGAAACATTGACCTGATTCATCAAGATTGTCTTCGTTTCCTACGTGAAGAGGTTCCAAAACCTTAAAAAGATATCTCTATTCCTTATTAAAAATTCCTTGTCCTTACGAAGGTGTATTACAGGGAGGGTATTCATGGACTTCATTTATTTCACTTACCCAGGGAAGATTTATTAAAACAGGGAGAGACTTAAGAATGTATAAAAATATTGAGCTATTTAGGAGTGTGGCAAAACTACCCTGCACTGCTTCCTCCTTTTACAAAGGCTATTTTCTAAATTTCTAATTACTATTTTTAACTACAGAAAATAAAGTGGGGTTCTCCCAGCCCCACTTCTTTATTCTCTTCCTGCTAATAGCTGTCATTGAGTCCAGTGGCTGCAAGGCTTCAGGAAGCAATAATCAAAGAAAATATTGGTATAAAAGAAGAAAGATGAACATGGAATTTGGATTGTATGTATCTGAAGGGTGCCATTATGAGCCTCCTACCTTTTAAATCACTACATTTTTGTTTAGCTGGTTTACCATACATTCTTCCCTAGAGTACCTTAAAAAAAAAAAAGAAAAAGAAAAAAAATGGAATAAAACCAGCCTAAAAAGTTACAGCATTATTGCATTTCTTTTTCAAAGTTGCAGTTTAAAGAAATTTATCTATTTGAGGATAGAAGGGGAGATGGAGCTTATTTTTCAATTATTTGGGTTGGCAACACCCTACCTGTTCAAAACACATCCAGGCACACTGAAACCTGCTGTACCCTGTCCTGATCTCTCCTGTAGCTGCTGACAGGTGACTTGACAGAAATGAAAGGGCACATAAATATTGAAGTTTCGCACTCCTGTGTCTAATACTGAGGTTTCTTATGAAAGAATAATGTGCCAAAGTTTGTATCCCAGAACTTCTAAGTGACATGGCTGGGTGCACCCCAATGAAGTTCAGTTTGGCAGTCCCAAACTCAGAACTCAGGTCTCCTGTAAGCCTGCTCCCTTTATGTTCAATCCTATGTGATGGTATGGAGTCTTCTGCAATTATTTCCTAGTCCAGAGATTTTTCTGATACACACAAGGATTAATTTTCATTGATAAACCCCTAAAATATGGCCTGCCCATACCACTGTGTGTAAACTACACAATTAACATTTTGCTGTTACTGTGATTGAGCTGAAGTCCTCTGGTTGGGGCTGATGCCCCCAAAACAATTTTCTTCTTATCGAATTAGTGAGAAAGTTGTACCTTGCGCAGAGTAAGAGGAAAAAAAACCCCACAAACAAAAAACTGGGCTGTTCAATGGGGATTCACAAGTCTTTGCCTCAGTTTTTTCCTGGTTGGCATTTAAACAGCAGAAAAATAACATTAACATTTCCATGGGCTATTATGTGCCCCCACAATTTAAACATGATTTAGCTTTTAAAGTGAAACTCTGCAGCTCTCAAAGCTTATTGCGTATGGCAACTTTTAGTGCAAAAAAGGTCAGAAAGAGCATCAGCTGTGGTTCTTAAGTCCCTATCACATGTAAAAGCTCTCAGTTCCCAAATCTGAAAGTGCAATGATGTTTTCCTCTTTCTGTGGTTGCCAGAATAATGTCAGTGTTCATTATTCACTGGAAACTCGCCCAGTCTTTAATGCCACCTTGGGTATCCTGCATTTTAAGGTGCACATCCATAATAAAGGATTTACTCCTCAGGCTTTGTTCAGTTCCATCCTCTGCGTGTTTTACCCACTGGAAATCTGCTCATGTGCCTGCAAACCACTGATCTCAACCTCTGACCACAACCAACCATGGAGAAAACCAAAACCCTTCCCAGTTTTTTTTGGCTGAAGGCAGGACTGGGAATCCAGGGCAGTCCCTGTGTGCTGACACACTCGTCGCATTAACAACCTAATCATTTAACATGCCTGAGAATGGCTTCTTGTCAGCATTCAAAACTGGGGTTAGATGGATACAGAACACAATAACTAATAAAATGTCACGTTTCCCCATATTTTTCTGGTGATTTCACAGGCAGAAGGACTCAGTGTTTCATCAAGAAGGCACACTCAGCTCAGAGTCAAGGCCAGTGGCATTAGGAGGACATGTAGGACATCCCAGGGAACCCAGACTAAGGGATCAGCTGCTTGGAGAGGTGTTTTCCCCTTAAAATGAGGCAATCTGCAGCTGGTTCCTGTACTACACTAGTACAAGAAGACTGTGATCTTTAAATATATATATATTTATATTTAAAATCCTTTCAGGTTTCTCAACAAAAAGTTCCTCTTCAAAGGTATTTTGTTAGAAACACACTTCCCGCAGCAGGTGAGTGTTTCAAGGCAACTTCCCTTCAGGACAAAAATAAGAGCATTTAGTAAAGATTAAAATGTTTCAATTTGGTTTCTTCTGAGCAAGGAATTTCTCCTTTACTTCAAGTACCTCTGTTCAGGTACTTCTTCTATGGTACAGCTATATTGCTGATGTTAAATATAGCAACAGACCTATAATTATTTAGGTTTGTTTTTTAGGTGATAGGAGATTCTTTGCTTTTTCATTCCCATTTGGTTATTTTTTTTTTAAAAACAATATCCCAGGAAGTGTTGATGCTGGGCCCTTTCTAACCTTCCCACTGCTGTTTCTGGGTAGGAAGGGAGGACCAAGAAGTAGCATTTCATGAAGCCACAAGTTCCCCACAGATCTGCTTCTGTTACTTTACATCATCCCTTGCTGAATAACCCTGTTTCTCTCAAGAAAGTGTTTGCTCTGACCTCCTACAACCTTAGGATAATCTGAGGAAAAAAAAGAAAAAAAAAGAAAGAGAAAACACAAGACAAAAATAGTGGGGAAAAAAGTGAAATGTGAGCTCTAACCTCAGCAAAGTCCCCACTCTGAATTCAGGATTACAGCACACTGCCTGCTCTAAGTATTTCGCTTGCAGGCAGCGCAGAGAGGGACATAAAAGCACTTTGAATTATTTCTTCCGAGATGATGTATCAGAACAAGACAACAATGACTTTAAAAGGAACAGTTTATCTCTACAAAGTATTAAACTTTTGAAACATTTTCCCCTCTAGAGAAAAGCCTTTTAAATCACTGAGTCACTGGATTAAACCCTGAGACCCCACTCTGCTGCCGCAGCTGATGAGCAGCTCCTCTTCCAGGGGAGTTATTCACACACTGTAACAGGGGAAAGGGCAATCCACAGCAGCAAGACTCTCTTATGCCTTCAAAAGAATTTATTTCTTGAGCAAAAATTGTGTGATATGGGGTCACTAAAATTTGAAGGGATGGGATGAGGCAAGGAAGAAAGGGGAAAGAACCTGAGCAAGAACAGAGAAGAGAGGAGATGATGTGACTGTCTCAGAAAATGTCCCTGTCCTGTATTTTACCACAGCCTGTCTGTAACACAGCTGCAAAAGTGCTGCTGGCAGGCACTCGTGCAAATAAAACCTGATTGCTTGAGCATACAGAGAAAGGAAAGAGAGTCACAAGTTGCCGAGCTCACCAGAGCAGCTCCAGTGCAAGCAAATAGTTAAAGCTCAATATGTCAGATTTTATTGCTGATTTGTTTTGTGTGTGTTTGGCTTGGGTTTTTTTTTCCACCTTCCTCCAGGATTTGACTGCCTCTGTCAAAAGCACCCTCCCTGCCCCTCCCCCCCCACCCCCCAATGCCAAATTAAGGCTGTGAACAAAGCAGCACATCCAGATCCATTATTAAATGTCCTATTTCAATACATGGAGTGAGTAGTTTGGATCTCACTTTTCCCTCCTTCCTCCCTTCAACCCAGAGTGGAAAACACTAAGTATTGCAAAAACATATTTTTATTTTCAGAAACACTTCCAGTGAAATAAGCATGTAAATAGCAGATCCAGGGCTAAACCTGAAGATTTTAAGTTTGCTTGCACTCCAGCCAGCACAGTCCAAGCCAGCAGTAGAAAAAGCTTCCATGACCAAAACCGCTTCATAGCCATGCTTTGAGTTAGAGCGCATCTGCTTTACTCAGTACCACAAGCTCCAACATATAATAAAACCTATTTCAGATCTCATCCATGAAGGCCAAACAAAAGGAGTTACATGTACTTCTTTTGTTTATAGCAAACTACAGCGGGAAGGTTTGCACAGAGTCAGTACTGAACCTCATTTCATTTTACTCATTCTCAGTTTGGAGTATAAAATGAAATTAGCACAGCTCCATCTTCCAAACATAAAATTGTGTTGATATCTGAAAAACAGCCTGATTTGTAAATATCTATTATGCACCACTGGTGCATAAACAAGGATTTAATTACGCAAATTCATTCTGCATTTGCGCTCTTTGGTTGCCAGAAATCTTTACCACAGGAGCTGAAGCTGCCCCAGCTCACAGAGAGCCTGGGCTAAGATTTGAGCCCAGCTGTGTCACCCCCAGCCCCTTCCCTCCATTCCTATAGGATTTTATCTCAAACAAAATTCCAGATATGGCCAGGTTCAGAGATATTGCTGCAATTTCTCATCTCCAGAACCAGCATTAAATGCAATTTTTGAAAACCAAGAAGGAAGAGATGAAAAGTTAGATTGATTTTTAAGGTAATTCAAAGCACAAAACACTGAGCTTGGTTAATGTTTTCACAAACTACTATGGGAAACATGGTTTTCTGTTTAATGAAGGATGAACCAATCTGGCTGACTGCCTGGCTTCAGCCTGCTGCTGAATGTACTTCAAGCTAGGTTTCAAACCTCTTCATGTCAGGACAGCCCTTCCTATCAATGGGACAATTGCTGTGAAAAAACCAGTGTCTTGCAGGAGGCAGCTGCTTGGAGATGGAACACCACAGACCCAAGTCTGACTCCCAGCTTCCTTTATGCTCAGCAGCTGTGCAAGTTTTAAGTCAGTTGGAAGCCTAATTCATTCCAGTTCAACCTGCACTTTGGCTACCTGAATGCCAGTTCAAATTTGGTTTATATGGCTTTGAGCTGCTTCTGGCAGTTACCTCCAAAAACCACATGGACACGAGCAACACATTACCAGAGAAGCACATGTATGTAAAGGGGGAGGGGGAGGGATGGAAAGGAGGGTTTGTTGGGTGGGTAGCACTGACTCACACAGCTGGAGCCTGTTTTGGGTCATATATGGGGAAACAGCAGCTCCTCTTGTCAGTCTGGAAGCCTCTGAGGGTGGGTCAGGAGTTGAAGGGTATCAAGTCTGTGCACACCTACCTCTGCACGTCCCAAATTAGGATTTAACACTTCGTGTAGCTGGACATCTGCTCTTCAAAATGAGCGGCACTGTTTTGCACATGAAGCACTAACAAAACCTGATCTCATGCAGTCATTAAGACTAAAAGCCAAGTATCACAACTGGAAGGCTGAAATAAAGGCCTTTACATTATTCATGCCAGTCTTTAAAATGCCAGGTATGTCACTAATTATAACAACCAAGTACCAAAAGTGACTGTTAAAATAGAAAAGTAACTCTTGCACTTAATTGAAAATTTGCCATGATGCTCAACTTCTCTGAGTTACTCTTCACTGAGAAATGAAACAGCCTAATTGGCTTCACTTTTGTGTGTAACTAATCTTGGATCTTTTCCACTTCTTCATTCACATGCGCTTGCTGTAGGTTGCAGTGTTTGATTTTTGTATAGGAGAGCTCTCTCTCTCATTTGGGAGAGGAAGAAGGCTCCTAGTGCAAATAATGACACTGGAATTACCGAGCTGCTGGTGTTTGATTTCACAAATGCTAACTTTTTAAACAAAGAGTTTTTTGTCAAAATTGACCACATAGTTTGTCCTTTAAAAGAAAGAGAATGCAAATTAATTAAACATTGCAAGCTCCTGGATACATTAAAAAGTTTTTTGCTGGAGGCAGACTAGAAAATTAGGAAAGCAGAGATGTCACAAGGCTTATTCAAAGAAAGTTTGTTTTAAGTATGTACCTCTTAGTTAAGAAGTAATATCTCCAACAGTAAAATTCTTGTGTGTTAATTTGAGGGAAGCTCAGGGTTTTTTTTTATTTTAGCGCCTATCCAAAAATTCCCAGTGCCAGCAGATATTCCAGACATTCTAGTTCAGCATTTTTAATGTTTTGAATTATGCAGAGAGACACAATATCTTTTATTATAAAACACATTAAAATGCAGCAATTAACAACAAACTGCTAGATTTGCAAATTTGATGCTTTCATTTGAAAGTGGACCCAGTTAATTAAAACACTATTCTATTGCAATAACGTTTTTAACATAAATATATGGTCATCACACACAACAGTTCACACTGGGCACCACAAATTAATTCTGGCAGCAGCACTGATGCTCAGATTCTCATTTTTCACTGTCACATGTGTGACAACAACCCTGGAAAACACTGAGGCATGGATCTGAATATGAGTTTATGTATCACAGAGGTACAGACCTGATCCAGTTTAAAGCTCAGATCGACCAGTACCATGCAACACCCAATACCAAGCAGTACTCAAGCTCCACAAAGCTTTAGTTGGTAAGGAACAGCATTAAGAAACAAAAATTTAGCTTATGCAGTTTGAAAAGTGCCACAGCTAAACCCCAGAGGTACAGGAGCCTGGCAATGCTTCACCCTCAGCCACTCTGAGAAATGATGTAAAGCAGCTCCCTGCTCCAAATTCTCTGTCCAGGGGTGAATTGTACCTTGGCTGGATCCAGCTTAGGATCCTGGTGTGCACATAACTGAAGGAGCTGCTCTGGAAAATACAGAATTTGACTGCAGAGAATCTACGAGCAGCATCCACTCACTCTGATGAGCCGGGGGTTTGTCCCAGATAAGAGGAATTTTCAGTAGGGGTAGAGTTTCCAAAAACACAGTCAATGGAATTGTAGATAAGAGAAACCAAAGCTTCCCTAAGCAGCATAATTAAATACCACTTGGCTTAATTCATTTCCCTAGAAGATGTCCCAGTTAAGTAGATTTTTTAATTAAGGATGTCTTGATTACCTACTGATGTGTCTGTAGGTGAGCATTCAAGTGACATTAAAAATAAAATAGAAGAGAGACATGAGCAATGTGTTTACTAGGCCTTGCCCCTTTAGAAACATGGGATGGTTCAGCTGTCTATGAAAATTAAAGTAGGTACATGCTTTTTCCAGATGGATCTCTGTTGTAATTGCAGACAAAACAGGAATAATGATAACCATGAGGTCAAACCACTCTTCACTTTCAAAAGTGATTCCATATGAACTAATGAGAACTGGACCTGGTGGAACAGAGCAAAATTGCACCTTCAAGGACAGAAAGGCTTGAAAAGACTGTTTAATTTCAACAGTGTCAACATTTTCAGTCCATTTTTGTCACAGATGCTCCTGTGAAGATTTGCTTGCTTTAAAAACGTGGAGCAATTAAAACCCAACTTGTTGGGAAAACTGCCTTGAAAGACTAAGCAACAATCTAGCTTTACCAAACATAAGTTAGCTCTGGTCACTTCACCTCCCTGAATTCCAGCCCACATGCTGATGCCTTGGTGAGGCACAGGAATTTCTGCTCACACAGTTCTGCATCTGTCTTTAGCAATACTTGGTGTGACATTTTCTGTAGAAGACGTGGGCTGAAGCTTCCTGATACCAAACCACTAATTTGGAAGTATTTTCTTTAGAGTTTACTATGTAGCTGTGCTACAACCTTTCTAAAGGTGTGATGATGCGATGCCTTTATTGTATTTTTATATAAATTTTCTGTACCCCAGTGGTTCATCCCTACCTTCCCACTCCTATTCCCAGTTGGTTTCCCCCAGACCCCAAGCCTCTCCCCCGGTGCTCCCTACATGGTTGTTCTCCTCCCCTTGTTCTAGCTCTTTCTTTACCCTTATGTGGTCCCCATCAATCCCCCGAGACCCTACCCCTCTAGATACCTCCCCCTTTGGAAATCCCCTAAACCTCGATGCCCCATTGGGGCATGTGATCCCTTTCCCTCCTCCCCTTGAGGCTATTGGCCCAAGGAAATGTCTATCCTTGTCCATATCCCTCCCGTAGAGATTTCTATTGGTCCCCAGTTAAGCCATCCCCATTGTAACACCTCCCTTTATAAGAGGTTCCCTGGAGCTGCTCGAGGCTTGTCTCCTGTGAGTTGCCTCCAATAAACTTGGATTACCCCCTGTGGCAAGCCTCCTTGCTACTTTTTATCCTCTCCCTCATCCAGACTGCTGAGAGCCACTGTGCCTGGAGCTTCAGCTCCCCTGGGCAGAGCTGAACTCCTGAGGAGCAGCTTTAAAGCCAAGAGCCTCCAGCTGCTCCCCACTCCTGTCGCATACTGCAGGAGCTAGCCTGGGCAGTGGTCAGTGGCGGTCATTGCGACATAAAGGCAAATGTGGTATAGCTCTATACCCAAGAACACACTAATCCTAATTTGGGCTGCACATCCAAGATACAGTGTTTGACATGTGCTTCATAGGACTTCTCTACATTTTCTTTCCCATCTAATAATCAGCCTTTCAATAATATTATATCAACTGAAAACTGCAAATAATTTTTAAAATGTTTCTATTCTTTTAGTCTTTGTAAAATACAGGAATACAACCACTAAGTTTCTGCTGGCACAACCCATTGATCTTCACTTCTTCTAAAGTACATTCTCATTACTGTGTTTCTGCTCCCCAAACACCAAATCTGAGACCCTTTACATCTTTGGTAGTGCCAGGTAGATGTGTGCTGAAAGTGTGAATAAAGACATATCTCACACAAAGATTGCATAAAGCAAAAAGTGTCCCAAGGTGTAACGTGCAGGGGCCTGAACAATGCTACCAAAAGCTCTTTAATGTCATGGATAGGTGACTTTCTTAAAATCCATCATGACTTTAATGCCTCCTTAGTCTGTGGGAGCTCCCCAGTAATGAGAAGCTTTCCAAGACAAAAGGGAAGAGACTTACGTTTTTAAGAAAAGCTGCCAAGAAGTTCAGGTCTACATTACAACCATGTGAGAGAGGGTGGGCACAGATCACACAGCTCAGTTAGGAAAGATCTTGACAAGCCATGAACCATTTGCACAGCAGGCAATAATATCACCAATTATACCAGATAATACCATCATGGCCAGGCTAAGACAAATTCAGCATTCTGAAACTTTCAGAACAATGCCCCCAAAGGGCACATGGCCATTCAGAGAGCCACAACACTGCTGACTTCCACAAAGTCTGGCTCAAATTCAGCATAAGATCCACCTATAACAGCTACAAAAGGCACAGCAATTCTGTCCTCAAGGAATGGGCAGAAATGAGTTAAAAAATAGGAAGAAGCTATAGAAAGTTATGAAGCGTTTTATTCTTTGATGTGTTTTCTTGCAACTGACACTAAGAAAACAGTAAAGATAAAAGTAAAAACTCAGATTATGTTCGGAAGAAATCAAATCAGCCAACACAGCAAATTCTTACAGATGTCTGAGAGGCAGCAGGCTCCAGCAGTACTGATCGCTCAGCAGCACCATGAAGTGATCTAATGCCACTTCAGAGCTGCTGTGACTGATCTGGCCCCATTATCTGACCTGGCACCTGGCATTAGTACATTAGTCTGGTATCTGAGGGATAACAGATTTGTACAGCAGGTACAAATTTTTATTTAAAAAATAAAAATGCCCTAAGCCCTAGGCCCTATCACCGTGTCCCACAGCCGTAGAGAGGAGGAGAGAAGATCCAGCAGGCAGGAATTGTACAGCAAGATTGATTGATTTAATTATTTTACAAACTCTTTTATAGACTTTTTTCTTCATAGTCTAATTGGACAAAGGATCAGCCACCCCTTGGGTGATTGGCTAAAATCCTAAAACATCCATTGTCAAAATATTTTCCTACTGTACTATAAAGAAGACTTTTCAAGGTTGCAGGTGTTTGGTTGTTTATATAACTCTGCTACCTCTTCTGTGAGAGAGAAAAATCTCTCACGGCTTAGAAAATAGCAAGAAAATCCTTTCTAGCAGCATTTTTGTATCCACAGTCACACATCTAGGAGATGACTTTAAAAAAAAAAAAGGATAAAAAATCAATCGTTGCAAATAATAATGCTATGGAATAGAAATGAATAGAAAGAATACTTAGGTGGCTTAGCACCCTCTAAAAAAGGAATCATTGCTGGGTACTGTGCCTCACCACCTATTCCACTTGGCAATGCACACCAAAGCAGCAAGAATCATAAAGAAAACAGTTTCTGAGAGTTTCTGCTGTCTCACCCCCGGGTCAGGGTGCATCCAGTCCCTCAACAGTCACATGTACAGAGGAACCACCATGATTTGCATTGGTTTTTCCGCTATGGTTTATCTTTCTGACTAACCAGTAATGAGCTCCAATCCCTTGTTTTCAGCTTGAACAGGGATGGAAGACAAAAGCAATTCTTTCCAGCCTTAAAATGTTGCTCTTGATTCAGAATTTCTCCCTCCTGTGATTAGTGTGTGGCCATGATGCCTTGAAGTGGCTACCTGAAAACAGAGGCTAGACAAGATTAAGAGAATAAAAGCAGTTATTTATTGAAGGACCTTCAAAGGTACACCTTGAACAGTCAAGAGGCTACACCCAAGATGGATGCTTGGTCACAGGTTTTTCACACTTTCATAAGTTTGGTCCATTTGCATATCAGGGTTAATTCTCCAATTACAATTTCAGTCAATGAAGTAATTACCCCAAGTTTGCCCCCCCATTCAGAGGCTTTAGCTTATGTATTTCGGGGTTTGGGACAACAAGGTGTCGATGAAGTGCAAACCTAAAGAGGGTTTGTTACGTCTAACCAGAATGAGAGAACAATAGCTAACAGGCTATATGAAGTTTCAGCGTTGCATACTAAGCAGTACAGGATCTGAAAAATATTAAAGTTAAAACCTAAGGCCTGTGTTTGCCTTTCAGCAAACTTTTTGACCAGCACCAAGGACTGCTCTTGGAAGAGCTGATTTGCTTCTTTATTGTATTTTGGGTTTGTTTTTCAGTACGAAAGATAACAAGTAGTTAAGCAGAATGACATATTGCTAAAATCCTCTCCCTATGGTTTATCTCTCAAGTGCAGACAGATAAACAAAATAACAACCAAGGAAAACCACCTACTGCAGCGACAGATTTACAATGAAATGATTTAATTTTTGGAATTAATGACTTCTGAATCTCTTTTTCCTGTGAGCAGAAAAAAATCTCAAACTTGTTTTTTCCTTCTGTGTAAATGTGCCTTAAGGATATGCCTTAAACATGACTTAAGGATGAAAACAAACCTAAATTCGAAACACGTGTAGAGAGGACAGGGCAAATGGATCTTTCTTCTTGCATGCACAAATTCAAACACTGAAAATATCTTGACACTGGTAGTGAAAGATATGTCTCTCCCTGCCTAAAATAAACATTGCTAGAGAACCACTTGCCTTGAAGGATAGCCTAACCATTAAAAAAAAAAAAAAAAAAAAAGCAAGCTAAATTCTAAGACCTGGACAGGACCATGAGAACAGCTTATTTTATATGGAAGGGACAATAGCAACTTCATGCACTGCAACTTCTAACTTTGCATAGATTTGAATAAAAAAGTGGAAGAGAAGGTCATGGCATCTCTGAAGGAAAGAACTGAGCAGAGCTGTGGGCTTTTTTTTTTTCTTCTCATACAGGAAACACTAAGAGGAGGATGGCAGGTCCCTGTTTTCCAAGCTAACACTACTGTAACATACAGAGGATCTTCTTATCCACAACCTTATCTCCAGAGACATAAATATGTCCTTGGACAAGCCTTTCTCCTGTACTCAGGTTGAATTTATCTCTAGAGATTTTCCTGGTGCCTTGGAAAGAAGCTCTTCCTAGAGCAAAGCCAGAGAGTTTTCCAAGCAGACAAGTCATCTCTCCCATCCTCAGTCCCAACCAAGTCCTATCTCCCCTCAAACCAGGAAAAACTCAGCTGTCCTAATCATCTTTCATCATAAATGCAATTAGCAGAGCATGACAGAGCTTTGAATGTTTCTGCTTATTCTTTTTTAAAATTCCTATTTTGAAACAAAGGCAGGCCCCAAACCTGCAGCCTTTATGAATGAACATGCTTATAGTGGACAGGTTTTCCCAGCTGTCAGGATAAAGGCTGCTGCTCTGGAGCACTGAGGGATGATTTATTGCTGGGGCAGAGATATTTATGAATAACAATTACAGACCTCTGGGGGGGCCAGACACATCTACCACTTGCTGGTCTGGACCACTTGGCACTCAGAGCAGATCAGTTTAGCCACATATTACACTGCTTGGGTTTCATTTTATTCTTTCAGCAGCTTAACAATTTGCAAAAATCATGATTCATTTTGTTCTTGTTCATTTCTGAGTGAAGGAGATTGTCTTGGTTTGAAAGACAGGTGTCTGCCAAAGAAGGCAGGAGCCTCCCTTGAAATGAAGAATTCAACCCCCTTCCCTCCAAGTTATTATAATTTTGAAATCAAGGGGCTTTTAGGCAAAGATGTGGGAAATAGGAATAACAGTTCCTTACTATTATATATCTATATGTGTATAACAAGGCAAACAAACAACAACAACTATGGCAGTAACAGCAAACACAAACCCAGTCCCAGCCTTTTGGCTGTCAG
>NW_008239444.1:38978-40351 GCF_000691975.1 Corvus brachyrhynchos
AGGGTCGCCCTCCCCCCCCAGCCTCTCTCTCCGTCCCAATGCCAAGAACAACAGCCCACAAGCCCAGGTGAAAGAGAGTAGCCCCTGGACCCCTCCTTCTGTGGCCAGGTCTTTTGTTTCTCCCAAGCACCCAGCAATTTGTCGCCCTGGCAACATATATGAGAAAAATTCCTCAAGAGAAAAAAGAAAACAGAAGAGGAACTCCAAAACCCCCAACAGAGATGTATTGATCACTAGCACACTACATGCAAAGACTTCTTCCCTGTCTGTGGTTTCTTGATCAGGGTCAAATTGGCTGCTGCCAGAGCAGGGGGATCTCCAGCAGCCATTTCTTGCACAGGTGAAAGGCGCAGAAGTAAACTGGGGCATCAGAGTCCTTGGGAGACTCAAGGGCATCAGCACCTTGAGAGAACCAAACCAAATGATGAAATAAAACAGCCATCAGAGATCAGGGCGTGGAGCCAAGGCAATGTTGAAGCTCCAGCTTATGGCTCTGACACCGTTGGATTTGGGAGTAGAGAATGAGCCTGTGAGTTGTGTCTAAAAATACCTATAAAAGAAACTCACTCACCCTTCTCACCCTTATGTTAAGTGTTCTGTGAGGCTTCACATTACTGCTATGTAAAACTTGCTGAGATCTTTATCTGGAGTGTGCTGTGTACAGTGAGTTCCAATTACTGATAGTATCATTAAAAAATAATTAGTTGGAATAAAAATGCTGTTTGTTGGCAGACCACTTGAGTTGTCTGTAGCATCTTCCAGTGACTCCATTTGAATTTTATGAAATTATCTTTCCAGTAAATCTGCCCGTGTTAATTAGAGAGACTGAGAGAAGCTTCATTCTGGGAGCAGCACAGCAGAGTCTGACCCATGGTGAATGCTCTCAACTACAGCCTGAAGAACCTTGCCTCTGGTTTTTGACACCTGAGGTAAAACTAGGGAAAAAAAAAAAGTGAACACTAATGGCTAATTAGGGTGCCTTCATTGCATCTCTGCCAGCCCTGATACATATTTGCAGAGCTACAATGATGAATAAAGAGCAGTACATAATGGGGGGAAGGGAAGTGTGCTAATGGGGTTTGCAAAAATCCATGCTAATGAACCCTTCAGAAGGCAAATGGGAAATAAGGAGAAGCATCTGCAGCTGAAGTTGTGTTTTGCACATCACCCAGGAGCAGGTCACAGACTTCCCGGCATGGCTTCTTCCTGGAAGTGTTCACCAGCAGACATCTGGCTTTGGTTCTGGTCTTTATCCAGATGTGAAAAGGGACACACTTTGGACTAGACTGAAGTTACCTGCCACCCCTGACGACATACTTCCAAGTCCTAACAGGTCAGACTTGGGAAAACTTAAATTTGTTACTTTGTAGGGA
>NW_008239444.1:40376-47179 GCF_000691975.1 Corvus brachyrhynchos
AAAAAAAAATCATATGAACACATTTAAAAGTCTCTAAGTACTTGGGCATATGGGGATGTGCTGTTAATTCCAGACTAGCAACAGCGCAGCAGCCAGTGCAGATGTTTGAGTATAAATTAAAAAAGAAAACCACAAACACTCAAAGTTTCACTTTAAACACTCACTTGAAACATACAGTTTCTGAAAGTTAGTTTTCAAATTATGCTATGACCTGTAGCCTTACTGTGAAAAGAATCAATTTGGGGAAAAAAGAAAAAGAAAGAAAAAAAGGGTGGGTGCATGGCAAAGGTGTCACTTGGAACAAATTCCAAACTTCTGTAAGAAGTGATTAGGAGGGTCAATACATTACAAAGGGCAACAGCTGTGGTTGACCAATTAATTAATTTGCTAAAATATTACATGGGGAAAGTAGAAAACAGAGTGCAGAGAAACAAACAATCATAATTAATTTAAAAATCCAATTCAAAATAAAGAAGAGAGATCAGTCAGTATTCACTCTGAAAAACACTGCTATGGAAACCACTACTTTTTGTGCTGAGGTGAAAAATGGCAATTTATGCTGCAAACCAGCCATCATTTTACAGGTCTGCTGGTTTAGTTGCTTTCTTACCCCTTAACAGGAGCAGGGCAAAGAGGCATCATGTGAGAAAAAAAAGGTCATGAGTCTCATTCTAAAGAGAATTCACAGCACTAAAATAATTCACTTCAAAGAGTTATGTGGTTTCCACACAACACAACTAAGCAGCATCCAAATTTGGGTGATAATGACTATGAAAGTCAATAATTTCAGAGCACTGTTAGGAGAAGACATATAGAAGTAGACACTGAGCAGGGAGTAAATTAACACCAGCTCTTCCCCCAGACTGCAGCTTCCAGAAATGCTGGTTTCCCACCACAAATCTCAGTGGGAGGAGAGGAGAAAAGGGTCACCAAGACAGAAGAGATTTGTCATGTAACCAGAATTGCAATTCTTCATCTCAACTGAGAGAAGCTCTAGAAACCTTCCATGGCTCAGCTTTGCTGTTTGCAGATCACATGAAGTTGATTTGATTAGCATGAAAGTGCAAATTGAGTCGTTCAGCTCAACCTCCCAAATCCTAGATTCTCGTGGATGCTGCACAAACCCCACAGGTTGCCAAGAAACACCTGAAAAAAATGTTTACATCAGTCAGGTTGGTATATTTCTACCTGCTAGAGAAAGGGAAGCAATACAGCTTCTGAACTGCCTGGTGTTACAAGTCCTTGTGCATAAAGGAAGAGAAATAATCTAAACTCAGGGATTTAGCTGTTGGTTTGAATAGTGCATTGTTATCCTTCTGTATGTGAGTATTATTTATCATTCACATTGCTCTCACAATACACCCAGTGCTTTACAAACACCTGTAACAAAGGATGCTCATGGATTAGAAAGAGGAATACACAAGTGATGACTTGTAACTACACAAACTACCATGATATTTTTATACTAAATTTACACAGCAAACACAGCTCACACCTTTTGCTGAAGGCTTAGATAAAAAGTAGTAATTAGTTACTAATGCCTTGCATATTTTGATACTACATGTCAAAGGCAGGAAATGGGTTTTTTATGATTTGTTGAACAAGTCTTTGCAGCTATCACTGTGCCAGGCTGGCTGATTATTTTTCCTTTCAGAACAACCCAGCCAGCACGATGCACCAGTGACAATGGGTTCATAAAAGCAATAGTCTGGAACCACTCTGCTGGAGAGGGGTAACAGGAGCTTTTCAGAAGTGCCCATCATCATCAGCTTCAGACCCTGAAATAGCAAAGCACAGGAAAAAGTAATTGTAGCTTCTGAACTGTAGTGGTCATGCTCCCAGTGAAATTCTCTGTTGGACCAGTGTTAGTAGGGCACACACCATCCTGTCCTTTTGCTTTTGTCATGAACAAAATACAAACCCTTGGAGTTTACCAAAGTCAAATACGTACTTCCCATAGGAAAAACAATCTGCGTGTGTCTGTTTCTTAAAAGATTTCTCATTATGGCAACAAAGACTCTCTCAAGTCATTTTTCCCAGAACATAATTCAGAGCAGCTGCTGATCTAGCAATGAGTTTACTGGAACTTTTATTTAAAAGCAAGTCTCAAGGAAAACCCTTTCTGCTCAAGTGCATTTTCTCAACCACTTCTATTCTCCCCACTGTTTATTACTGAACTTCCTCAACTGGAGTCTTCAACACTGTTCCTCTGGCAATGAGCTGACGCAAAGTGGAAAGCCTTTCTAGGACAAAAATTATGAAATGGGAACCAGAGGGGAGAAAATAAAGAAGATGTGATGTAAAAATTAAGTATTTTACACCAAGTGAATCTAAGTATTCAATCTGGACCTTGGAAAACCGTTTGGAGCAGGCCAAATATTATTGATATTGAAGAAGCCAGTGGGATTTGGATTAACACAGAGAAACAGAATTAACACAGAGGAAGCTGAAAATAATTCAAAGACATTCTTACCAACCTCAAAGAATTTCTGATGCACCAAGTTTTGTCACAGGGGACCCTCGTGCCTTATTTTTGTACAAAAGTAGACACCAGCCTTCCCATCAAGACCAATCAACCAAGATCCACAGTCAGTACTGGAGGTAATGAGTCTTCTCATGTCTGCAAAAACCAGATCCAACATGAACCAGGCAAAACTGTGAGGATTTTAGCAGCCAGTTCTGAGGCAGCAAGGCAAGGAGGGGCCAGGGGAGATTTGAGTTTCTCTGCGTTCTTTGGCAGTGTAAGGGGGAGTCAGAGACAGCAGGGACAGGAGAGACACCTTGGCAGCACTGCCAGCTGGCCTTGCTTGGGGAGCACTTTAACCTGCACAGCCACTGCACTTTAACGTGGCATCATTTGCATTCCTAATGCTTCTCTTGAATAGGAACGAACAGAAACACCATAAGTGCTCCATTACATTCAAGCAGGTGTAGGCAGCAACTCCCCCCTTCTACAACACCCCTCTTCCCTCTCCAGCTGCGGCTCCACCGCCTTTCCTGGTGTCCCCAACAAAAATATTTGATTTATATGAGCAAACCAGACACTAAGCCATGCTTTCCAGGATCCTCCTGCCCCCTTCACCACATTGAATGTATATTCTCATAACCATTACACCATGAGCAGAATTCAGGTGTTGCCCTGCAATCACCTCACCAAGGAGGGAACAAGGGAGCACAGTGCAGCAGCTTTTAACATTAAACCATCTTGTGTCAAGGCTGCAATGCAAGTAACGTTTAAAAGCGATTGCCACCGTCTTGTTGATTTACAAGCTTCTACCAAGCTAGATAATGAACAAAACAAAAAGAAGTGGCTGGTTTAACTACAACCAAACACCAGGATATTAAGCAGTGTCCTTTGAATACATTTGGACTTTTTCATTTTAATAATTTCTTTGCAGTAAGAGGATTTCTGCAGCTGTTTACCTTGCAATCTAAAACTATCTCAAAATTTGCTCCATAGAGGCTCTTCTATTTCTCTTCAGTTACCACACATGCAAAATAAAAGATCTTTTTGTTATATCATATTTATTGAATGTCTCTGAACTCAAGGACTGGAAGAAACTATGTAAAATTGAAAAACCCAAATGGTTTATAACTTGAAATGACCTTGCAGGAGATTTCTATATGAAATGCATAATAATCTTCTTTTACACACCTGGCTTATACATCAGTTGTTTGGCTTTAAGCTTTAATTCCTAAAGCTCTCAAGACAACAGCTCTCTGTATTTATGGCTAAGTCTTCACATTCATCTTTCAGCATTTATCCCAAACCTCAAACTCCAAAAATGGAGCTGATTTGGGCATCAGTCAGTGACCCCTTGCCTTGGAAGTGTTTGATAGCTTTGCTTTTTAAAATTGTCTTTATGAAACATGCTGGTAAAACTGGCCAGGAAGCCTCTTCACCTAATCTTGATTATTATATTTACTCATTTTCTGATTTAACCACAGAACTCTTACAGTACAGACATGAAGTGTGTTTAGACTCTTCTTGGTCAGGAAGCCTGAGCAGCCTAGGATAAACTTTAGGAACAGTAAAGTCATGGGGAAGTTAGGAAGGGAGAATTTAAAAGAAAACCCATTTCTTCATTGAAATTTCATGGAAATTTAACAATGAAACTGTGATTTGTGCTTTGAAGAGGAGAACAAGAGGATAAAAAAGTTATCCAGAAATGATAGGAGTGGTTCATCTCTTTTTTGGGGATCCCTTTAGAATGAGAGCACCACCAGTAGTTCCCCTTCCCTGGTCAAACACATCCTCACTCACTGCAGATGGGCTGGGGCTTCCCATGGACCGCCAGGTAGGTCTGACAGGATCTGACACTGCAGATGCTCCCCCAGGAGATGTTGCACCAACACTCAGTATGTGAACATGAAAGGTTCCACATCCCCCTTGCAGCCCTAAGCTGAGGCTCTGCTCTCTTCCACACTGCTACATGTAGTTAGAATTTAGCAAAGAGTCTGTAATTGATTTAATTGCTGCTGTTTTTCTCTTCAGGGAAACATCTGAAACCAGGTCATTAACCCATCATCTTTCTCTGCTGTCTGGGCTTATTCAGTGGCATTTCTCAGAAGTTTTAAATTTTATTTTGTTATATAAATGCTGAAATCTGAAGTACTACTTGTCAAGGTGCTGTGTGTATATCTGCATTGAACAGGGTTCTGTTCAGCAGTGACAGCACCTGAAGTTTTTGAAATGGCTGTTAAAAAACAAAAAAAGAAAGAAAGAAAAAAAATAAAAAACATAAACCTCCCCCTTCACAGAAGCCCTATCCCCAGCAGCTGTTGCTCTACTTGTGGAGTAACCATTTGAACCTACCTCTTCACTCCCTTTTCTCCTCCAGAAATTCCTGCTTTTGGCTCTGTGCTACCTCCAGACTTACTGTGTCAGTGGCCAGATGTGTATTTCTTGTCCAGCACTAATTCCCCACCGAGATATTCCTGCAGAAATGTGAGTCCCCATAGGAATTAATGACTTGGACAATAGAAGGGTAACCCCTCAGCCGAAACTCAATTTCCTCCCTCATTACTCAAGCATCAAAGATTGAATCTTGGAAATTTTCACTAAAAGAGGACAATGAATGGGTGCAAACATAACTGAAGGGAACTCATTTAAGACTCTGAATGAATATTCATGGAAAAATATTTCTGCATTGTTTGCCTAGCTCTAATTGTGTTCATTAAAGAAAAGCTTCATTAGTGAAGGCAGGAACACGTTGGGCACAGCAGTGAAAAAAATACAATCCCAGAAATAGCACTTACTGGTTTTTTGACACTGTGCACAGGTTTTTCAACTACTGGTAACAAAGGAAACATTTCAGAGTTATAATGAGCTCAGATGTTCATACTAACAATTCAAATCCCATAAAAGGGATAGGCACAGTTCAAGCTTCTCACGAAACAAACAGTCGCACCAAAAATATTGACGCTGAATTTTGAGGGAAAAGGTTAGATTCTGGGAGCAGCTAATGGATAAATAATAGAACAACTGCCATCCATCAGGGTAGATGTGCGTCATTGCCCAGTGATGGGTGACTTCTGGGTGCTTGTGAATATGTTTCCATCTAATTGCTGAGGCGCAAAGGTACAATTTCTTGTCTTGGTGGCAGCTAACAGAAGAGGGCCCTGTTTTTCAGCAAAAACACCCTCAGTTCCACAAGCCACTAGCACACAGCAGCAGCCTGGCTGCACACTGGGGTAGGCTTGAAACTGGGTACTTACTGAGCAAAATCAAAGTTTCCTTTCTCTGAGAAACGCTCAACCCTTTCACTGCCATTAGCAGGGTATCAGCATTCCCCCTCTGGGTCACAGTTTGGGGACACTGCTCAGCAGTTCCACACCAAGGTCCTGCATTCCTCCTGTAGGCAGTGAATCACCCCAGGAGATCTCCCTCCATCCTGAGGAGAGGATCTGGACCCAAGCCTGGGGTTGTGCTTGATATTGGGCATTGCAGTGCTGGTGTTGCAATAATCAGATTAGTTTGTGGGCTGTTTTAGGGGAACTCAACTCAGGGGACGTTGCAGATCCTTCATCGATAAACAAAGCTGATAACACTTGTCTTCTTCATGGGCCTGGGGGGATTAAACACAAAAGGAGGCACTTTTACAGCCTTAGAACCACACAGGTACCCCAGTGACAGATCACCTTTGATAAATATTTAATGTGATGTCCGGGAATCCAGCCAGGGATTTTATGTAAAGCGCAGTAAGTTTTGACTGGAAGCATCTGCCTCAAGTGCCCTCAGCCTTTAACCTCAAAGGTTTAAGTGAGGAGTGGCTCACTGTATCCTGCACATACCTGAGAGAGGGATAAGGGTCCTGAATCCAAAGCTGCAACTCATTTATACAAAACAAATTTTGCTACTTCCTTCAGTTTACCAAGAGCATCTCAGGGAGGACCATCCACTATCATTAGCAGGTTTCTAATAAATGGGATAAATGCATTGCATTTTTTTCCTTCTGTCACATATTTCCCCTAGATTTATGTTCCAGTTTTCATCAACACACAACTCAGTGCAAAAAAACCCCTCATTCAAATAGCAAAGTAACATTTTTTGGAGTAGATATTTGCTCACTGTATGTGTGTACCTGTTATATTAATGCGTATTTTCATGCTTTTATACAATTTCTGTGTGTAACAGAAATCAGGCCTCTCTAAAGAATGATACAATGTTTTTTTTCACCAAAATGGCTTATTGTCTAGGACAAACACTACCTAGTCAAAACTTGTCCCTACCCATGGCAAGGGGTTAGAAGAACTTTAAGGTCCCTTCAACTCAAGGCATTCTATGGTTTCTCTCCCTTCTT